>NC_041380.1:533451338-533452345 GCF_002162155.2 Triticum dicoccoides | reverse complement strand
GTCGCCGAACGGTAGAGGAAACCCTAAATAGCAAGTATCATGGGTGTGAGATACATGTGGCTGTCGGTGTCGGACACTACATCCACGTCCCACAAGTGACGTGGGCGTCGAAGCCCGCGCCACTTGTGGGACGTGGATGTAGTGTCCGACACCGACGGTACATGTATCTCACACCGACGATACTTTCTATTTAGGGTTTCTCCTCTACCGCTCGGCGACCCTCGACGACCCTCGTTCCCGATAAAATAAAGAGGAAGAAGAAGAAGAAAAAAGAGGAGAAGAAAGAATAGAGGAGATCTTCTCCTCTATTCTTTCTTCTCCTCTTTTTTTTCTTCTTCCTCTTCCTTTTTTATCCTCTTCTTCCTCTCATGTTCGATGACCCTCGACCCCTCGGCGACCCTAGACCCCCTCTCGACCCCCTCATGTCGAAGTTATCGGGTAGGGGGAATATCGACAACGACATACCCGATACATACATACATACATACATACATACATATCACATGCATCCATACATATATGAACAAAATTAATATCTACTAATTAACAACCTAAATAAAAAAAACTAATACATATAGGAAGAAGAAGAAAAAAGAAGAGAAGAAAGAATAGAGGAGAAGACTTCCTATTCTTCCTCTCCTCTTCTTCTCCCTCTTCTTCCCCTTCTTCCTCGCCTCTCTCATGAATGTCTGACGTTCTCGACCCCCCCCCCACGTGTCGAAGAAAAAAAAGAAGAAAAAAAAGAGGAGAAGAAGAAAGGAATAGAGGAGAAAAGAGAAAATAGAATATATATTCTATTTTTCTCTTCTTCTCCTCTATTCCTTTCTTCTTCTCCTCTTATTCTATTTTTCTCTTCTTCTCCTCTATTCCTTTCTTCTTCTCCTCTTCTTTTTCTTCTTTTTTCTTCTTCTTATTTATTTCTCCTCGTCTTCCTCTCCCCTCTCGGCGACCCTAGACCCCCTCTCGACCCTCGACCCCTAGGCGACCGTCGACCCCTCTTTTTTTTT
>NC_041380.1:533450735-533451233 GCF_002162155.2 Triticum dicoccoides | reverse complement strand
TTTTTCCTCTTCTTTTTTATCCTCTTCTTCCTCTACCGCTCGGCGACCCTCGACGACCCTCGTTCCCGATAAAAAAAGAGGAAGAAGAAGAAAAAAAAGAGGAGAAGTCTTCTCCTCTTTTTTTCTTCTTCCTCTTCTTTTTTATCCTCTTCTTCCTCTCATGTTAGACGACCCTCGACCCCGATAAAAATTTTTCCCCGATAACATTTTTTTCTCCGAGAGAGTTAGTGTTCCCAAGTGAACCGGAGGGGGACATTGGTCATATCGGATTCGTCATATTTTCTACGAATGTTCTATATACATACATCCATCAATATCATTCCATACATACATAGACATATACATTATATATGAACAAAAAATATCAAAATTCATCATACATACATCTATAGTATTATGCAAATTAAGGAGCAGGGAAGGAAGGAAGAGGGGAGGATGGGGCGGTTGCTACCTCTCCCGGAGGGATCGGGGAGGAGACGCGGGCGGCTGGCGGCGGGG
>NC_041380.1:533436722-533446027 GCF_002162155.2 Triticum dicoccoides | reverse complement strand
CTCTCGATTTTTCTCCACTGCGACCCGTCAGCGGGTGCTCTCAACTTCCCATCTTTCTTTCGGTTCTCACTGTGCCATCGCATCAACTTGGCATGCTCTTCGTTTCTGAACAGACGTTTCAACCGTGGTATTATAGGAGCATACCACATCACCTTCGCAGGAACCCTCTTCCTGGGGGGCTCGCCGTCAACATCACCAGGGTCATCTCGTCTGATCTTATACCGCAATGCACTGCATACCGGGCATGCGTTCAGATCCTTGTATGCACCGCGGTAGAGGATGCAGTCATTAGGGCATGCATGTATCTTCTCCACCTCCAATCCTAGAGGGCATACGACCTTCTTTGCTGCGTATGTACTGTCGGGCAATTTGTTATCCTTTGGAAGCTTCTTCTTCAATATTTTCAGTAGCTTCTCAAATCCTTTGTCAGCCACAGCATTCTCTGCCTTCCACTGCAGCAATTCCAGTACGGTACCAAGCTTTGTGTTGCCATCTTCGCAATTGGGGTATAACCCTTTTTTGTGATCCTCTAACATGCGATCGAACTCCAGCTTCTCCTTTTGACTTTCGCATTGCGTCCTTGCATCGACAATGACCCGGCGGAGATCATCATCATCGGGCACATCGTCTGGTTTCTCTTGATCTTCAGCAGCTTCACCCGTTGCAGCATCATTGGGCACATCGTCTGGTTCCTCTTGATCTTCACCAGCTCCCCCCGTTACAGCATCACCATATTCAGGGGGCACATAGTTGTCATCGTACTCTTCTTCTTCGCCGTCTTCCATCATAACCCCTATTTCTCCATGCCTCGTCCAAACATTATAGTGTGGCATGAAACCCTTGTAAAGCAGGTGGGAGTGAAGGATTTTCCGGTTAGAGTAAGACCTCGTATTCCCACAGTCAGTGCATGGACAACACATGAAACCATTCTGCTTGTTTGCCTCAGCCGCATCGAGAAACTCATGCACGCCCTTAATGTACTTGCATGTGTGTCTGTCACCATACATCCATTACCGGTTCATCTGCGTGCATTATATATAATTAAGTGTCCAAATTAATAGAAGTTCATCATCACATTAAAACCAAAGTGCATACATAGTTCTCATCTAACAACATATAGCTCTCCAGAGCATCTAATTAATTAAACCATACATTGAAACTATGTAAAACATTTCAATGCGAAAACAAATGCAATCATAATCGCAACCAAGGTAACAATTGATCCAACGGCATAATGATACCAAGCCTCGGTATGAATGGCATATTTTCTAATCTTTCTAATCTTCAAGCGCATTGCATCCATCTTGATCTTGTGATCATCGACGACAGCCGCAACATGCAACTCCAATATCATCTTCTCCTCCTCAATTTTTTTATTTTTTCCTTCAACAAATTGTTTTCTTATTTAACTAAATTTAACCTCTCGACAATAGGGTCGGTTGGCATTTCCGATTTACATACATCCTACATAAATAAAATCTATGTCACGTTGGTCGGCATAATTTTCATGAACAATAAATGAACCAATAGTTATAAAGATAATATATATACCACATCCAAATCATAGGCAGGACGAGGGCCGACGGGGGCGGATACCAAAACCATCGCACTATATAAGATGCAATAATAAAAGTAAGAAAATAATACAAGTATCTATGTAAACATACAAGTAAGAATATTTTTCCTTTCAGAAAGAAGATAAGAACAAGAGGCTCACCACGGTGGTGCCGGCGATGAGCTCGGCGCGGGTGATCGACGGGGACGGGGCGTGACGGACCGCTAAACCTAGACAAATATTATGGAAAATGGAGCTTGGAGAGGAGAAAGCTTAAGTAGTGTGGCTCGGACATTCCATCGAACACCTTGTGTGCATATGAGGTGAGCTAGAGCAGCACCAAGCCCTCTCCCCCTCGGCCAGAGAAAAACAGAGCACCGGGGTGCTCTGCTCGCGAGCGAGGGATATATATAGGCACCTCATTGGTCCCGGTTGGTGACATGAACCGGGACTAAAGGGGAGCCTTTTGGTCCCGGTTCAAGCCACCAACCGGGACCAATGGTGGTGGGCCAGGAGCGAGGCCCATTGGTCCCGGTTCATCCCACCAACCGGGACCAAAAGGTCCAGATGAACCGGGACCAATGGCCCACGCGGCCCGGCCGGCCCCCTGGGCTCACGAACCGGGACCAATGCCCACATTGGTCCCGGTTCTGGACTGAACCGGGACTAATGGGCTGACCCGGCCTGGACCAAAGCCTTGTTTTCTACTAGTGCGTTGAAAACCATATGGCAACTTGTGGTGATAGACATCTGCACTATGGTAGCATCAATCAAAAGAATCGACCAACCCTAAGAAAACATTTTATGCAAACATTGCAGGTGCTTGTAAGAAAATGTCACTAGTCTTCACATACTCATTCATTTTAAACATGAACTGCAGCTCCATCTGAATTTTATTATCGTTCTTTGTAAACAAGCAGTCTTCATGTCTTAAGCCTGTACTTGAAGGGATAAATTGATTATACAGGCGTTTACTTTTTATCATTATATATCATAATCAGTAATCATCTGAATGGTAAGGGTGCAGTGAGGTGATTCAGTTAGATGTTACTTCAACTACATCCACGAAATGGCACGAGATTATTGTGCCATTTCTCATTACTGGAATATAAGCCGACTAACTGCTAGTGAGTAAGATATATGTAGCACGTAGAAAAACCCCTAAAATGTACATTCCTTCTTCTTTATATCACCACACTACAAAAATATCAGTGCAGACTAAATAAATAGAAATGTATGTAACAAATTGGATGGCATCCGCAACTATTTTTATAACTTAACAATAAAGTATGTGACATATCATTGTTATATATTTTCTTCAAGCCCACAGAACATGTTGTATATTGCACCATCTGAAAAGTGCTGAAAACCATCTTTGTTCTGTCGAAATAACTACTAATGACATGAATCAAGAGGTCATCAAAACTATGAATGAACATCTCCGAAAATGAAATTTCATCAGATAGTACATCAGAAAATATTGTTTTCAAATATCGATTGTGTTCTAGCTAGCATATGACTCTTCATGTTCATTAGGAGGTCACAAATCAGCGGTGAAAAATATGTTGGATGAGAAAGGATAACGCACATTTTTTAAACCCTAAAAAGATATCTCACCATGTGTTGGATGCTTCAGTGCAGTGCGGAGCTAGCACACGAGAACATTACCGGCAGCCGGCCTCGATCTCGCTCCGCCATGTAGGACTGGTCTTAGGAGAGCAATAACAAGAGATTAGACATGTACGTCATCATGGCAACACAAATCAAGAGAAGAACATGGGGCCATGGCCGGCTCGCACCTGATCTAGATGCGTCCGTCCAATGCTCAATCTTCAACCGCCACGGCCACACAAATCAAGATCAGGTGAGCACCTGGTCTGGATGTGTTTGTCCTCATCCCAGCTTCCACATGGCCCTGCGATGCTACCGCCGCTTGGACGCAGCCCATGTGCCCAAGCGCTTCATGAGTCGCTGTTGGTCGTGAATCGTGATGGCCGAGCGTGTTGGCCAAGGCTGAGGCGCACCGTGCTTGGGCTGCATCGGACGACCTCGACGAAGGCGAGCGAGGCGTGGCGTCGGAATCAGCGTCGGCGTTGCGCGGGGCGGGGCGGGGCGAGGCGATGCGTGCGGCCGTTGCGACGGGGGTGAGTGGGGCGCGGCGGCACATGGAGGGCCGGGCCAAAGAGGAGGAGCGGCGTAGGGAGGCAGCAGGCAGGGAAGGAAAGAGGCGAGGATTGGGGTGCGGAGGCGGAGGACGTACGTGCTTTAGGTTTCAGCGTGGGTCTTTTTGGGCATTGTCTCGGTTAGTAAAAAAAATCAGGAAAAATCCGTGGAAGTGGGATGGGATCGAGGGGTGGCCAATCGGGAAAAAAATCTTATACGACCCGAATCGCACGCCCAGATCGTGAGACCATCTCCAGTGATTGACGCGTGGCAAAAACAAATCTAAAAGCATCTGACCTTATCCCCAATCCCCCGTTCTACTAGTATTTTCTTCTCCAGCATCGTCTGCTTCTGACGGAGATGCCGCTGTAGGTCCTAGCCGCCGCCGCAGCTCTTCCGCTGGCTATGTGGTGGAACCGCCAGCGCTCCACCCTCCTTCCCCGTCTCTTTCTATCGTCTCTAACCACGGCACGACGGTCTCCACGAGGGAAGGAGCGGCAATGACGGCGGCAATATCTGCTTCAACTCTTTGGAGGGTAAATTGCATGGAGTTCATTCACAAAGAAAATATTGCATGGATTTGAAGTCAATCTTTTGGTTGTGAATCAATCAACCAAACAATCTGGGAGAAAAATTTCAGCCAAGAATCTGTACGAGTGTGGTTGTGTTTGCATGAGGAAGAGCAGGCAGAGGTGTTGTGTTGCTAGGGGCGAGCTGCCGGGCCTCCAGGAACCCTGCAGGGAGGGTGCGCCCAGTGGTTCCACAAGCAAAGGAGTTGCGACGGCGTCGCCGACGGACGGACGGAGCAGCCGTGATTAGAAGAAGAGTGGGGCGCTGGAGAAGAAGGAAGAGGGGATTTATTGCTTTTAGATTTGTTTTTGCCACGCGTCGATCACTGAAGAAGGTCTCACCATCGGGGGCATGCAACCCGGGTCGTATAGGATTTTTTTCCGGCCAAACGTTCGATGGGTGGGGAGGGAACAAGCGAACGTACTGAGAAATTAGAAGTAGAGATATAGAGATGAATCTCTACTATTAAAGGAGGATCGGACGTCGTGATGGTTCAACCTCTCTTCGCACGTACAACATCTATCGACAAAAAATCTTTCAGACTCGCGCAAGGGCCGCTATCTCACGTACATGAAAACTGCTCCTTTTTTCCCACGATCGATCCCACTCCGTTTTCTCCATGCGAGCCTCACCATGCACCCGCTCCTTGGCCACGATCCCCACGAGCCCCCAGCCTCGCATTCGACCCCCTCGATCAAGGGGCACTCTCCATGCGCGACCTCAAGCCGCCGCCATCACCATCCCCGCGCGGCCGCGCCCCGCCAGACCTTGGCTCTGCGCGTCGCCATCGCTGCCACTCCCTCATCTCTCTCTCCCTCTCAATCCGATCGCTCCCTCAGTCGGACGCCGCTGCCTCTCTCTCGTCTCTCCCAATCTGATAGTGGTGATGGGAGGACGAGCACCGAGGTGGCGGAAGGAGACGAGATCAAGAGGAGCAGAGCAAGTGGCAGTGTCAATAACACGCGGCAGCGGCCGATTTGGCGAGTGGAGTCAACGACAGGTTGTTGGCGGCTGATTCGGCTGGGAGCAGACCAGCCTGAGCCATGGCTGGCATCTTCCTTGCTTTTTTCTCTTGGGTGTTCCCCTTTTTCTCTGGGGTGGCAACGAGTTTGATGGGCAGAGGAATTCCCTATCTTTTGTGGACTGGTTAGTTCTTCGCTTAGGAATGAACAGATGAATTGATTATCTTTGCAAGTCTACTGAATCTTCCACTCAAGGTATGTATGATTGATCTTTGTGCTTATGTCGATCGATGATGATACATATTTTGGTGATATACTGTTTTTGTTATACGTACATAGGAGTGGTTATCAATCTATTGTTAGTTCTGCAACCTATTACTTATATACCTTAAACCTTTCAGATTGGGTGGTCTCCGGTTGAATTTCAATGGTCCAAGAATTCTGTATTAGTACAAGATTTCAAAGAAAAAGGGCTCAGACATGGTCACAAGAATGAAGGTGGAGTGGAAGGAGGAGCGGACAGAAAGATGTCTCTCTCTCTCTCTCTCCCTCCGTCACAAGTATGCCTCTATTATCTTTTTTTATCTAACCATGTCAGTATTTCCTTCTACCACTATTTCTGTCACAAGGCAAGTTTGTTTCCATGATGTAATGTTCACAAGGGGATGCCCATTCTACACCTGCACAATATTGTCTTCCATTTTATACCTGAATAAATATAGTCCGAGGTTACTTAATCTTATAATACAATTTCAGAATTTCCCTATATGTTTTTTTACAGGTTCAACACATGTTCTTATTGCTAAAGTAGCCCGACTTCATTGTACAGTGGACACCATTCTTTTAAATAATTGCTGTTGTGGTATTTGTGTGGCACTAATTAATCAACATATAAAGCATTGTGATCAACTATAATATATTGTATGATAGTAAAGCTGAAACTTAGGAACAAGTAGGAATTATCGATAGATACCAAGTCCCAATAAATGCATTTTGAACCTTACTATCTTTGGGAGAAAGATGCCAGCATCTAAAGGTGTGGCAAAAAAGTTTGATAGATAGTTCAAGAGTAAGGAACATAGGATGGGGACAAATTTTGTTCTCATGGTCCTGCTATATATTGTGTTAAGTTCTGATTCCAAGGTTTTTATGGGATTCAAAAATAAGGACCATCAGAACGTGAACTCTCTTCTTCATCTACTGAAATGTTCCTTGTAGGTTATCATGTGAAGAACGACAAGAGAGGAGTTGGGCCATTTGGTACAGCTAGAAGTTTAAAAAATGATCTTTGCTAAGTTTCCAAGATTGTTGTATGACCTTAATAATAATTACTGGTTAAAGATGATTTCTTTTAAGTTTTCAAGATTGCTGTATGAGCTTAACAATTTAGAATAGTTTCAGCTTGTTACTAGGATTTAGCAGCACAAACAGATTTTTTACACGCCGTCTACAGGGAGTTCTCAATTTAAAAAGGAAGCAATTGTGTAGTAGTCAAGAATATCGTCAAGGACTGTATATAGTTTAATAGGACATAGTTAGTTTTGTTTTTACTTGGATACGGTGGAGAGCAGGGCGGTTGGCGGGATGAAAAACATAGGGCGCCTTGGCGAAGGTGAGGTGGGCGTCATTTGGTTATAAAGGGTGAAGAGTGAGGTGGACTTCATCCGGTTTTAAAGGACATGGCTCCAGCTAGAAATGTACCTCTAGAAAATCAAGCAGAAAGGAGAGGTTGTGACAAAAAAGGGAAGGATGTGTTATAGGGTGGGGCTTTTGTTGGGCCTGAATGTTTGAGATAACATGGCGAATAGTCTGGAGAACCGCGTTTCTCCTCCACAAGTGGTCTGAATTTGGGGAGCATGAACTATATTTTGGGGAGCCTGCTGGGCGCCTATTTGATGTTCAGACATGCCCAGACATATCTTCGGCCTTGAAGACAACCTTAATTATTTGTTTGATTTATTTATATGTATGATAGCCCGTTGCAACGCACGGGCGTTCTACTAGTAGAACTTTATAAAAGAAAAGGTCTGGAGTTACCAGCCATCTTGATGTTTCTAGGCAAGATTATGTCCGACATACTAGCGTATCTTTCACAATGAAGCTGACCTTGAGGCTTCTCATGTAGTTTGTTAAGTCGCGTAGTAGATCCTCCTTCTGCTCCCTCATTAAATTTGGCTCTGAGTAAATAGGGTGGTCGTAGCGTAATAATCTTTCCTTTGTTATGCCATTTTTGTTTACAGTATCCTAATAAACTTTGATGTCAAGGTCACTGTTCATATAGTCCATCAGTTCTCCGCCAATTTTAAGCTAGGATTGGGGAAAAATGATGGTGACAACACTTAAGTATGTTCGATGGTGGTGTTATTTGAGCATCCATCTTGATCTTTGAGGTGAAAGTTCAGGTCTGACCCGAGTTGGTTATGTCTAGCAATGGCGATGTTTTTTTTACATTATTACCTTGTTGAAGGCACTGCTCGGATATGCTCGAGTTAATTCTTCAGGGTGAAAACCTAGATTCTGGCCTTGCTGGTCGGTCCGGTAACGACGGCGCTTGAGTTCGCCCCTTCCTGAAGGCGTTGCCGTTGAAGAATTTCGTCGTCCATGTGGTGTCATGAGATAGTTGGTGCGGATATAGTCATTGGTGTAGTTTGCCGATCATGAACCTGATTGCTATGGGGTTTTTTTTTCTCGCCTACATATAGCTTTGATCTTATGTGACTTTGCTAGTAATGGTGTGTTTTCATGTATGTGTTGTGTTGGCTGTGTATCCTAACTATGCAGAGACCGGATATATGCTCACTTTATTTTGTATTCTCTTGATACTTTATTTTAAGCCAATAAAATACTTTGCCAAAAAATAGTCCATCAATGCCTGCAAAACGTGAGATATGGTCATATAAGTACTGTAAAATCTGAATTCCTTACAGTGCTAAGAATCCAAATATGAATGACTTACCCATTACTAGTTGATTGCCCGTGCGTTGCCACGGAATAACAAAAATTATAGTGATAAAATAATTGCTTGACTTGACAATATTTTTATCGAACATGATGTCTAATATCCATCCATAATTAACAACATGATTCTATCTCATGCTCCTTCCTCCTCGACGTCAGTTGTGTGTCCCTAAAAAGAGGGAGATTCCTGCTCCCTTGTCGCTCCAAGGGGCGGCACTAGGACACCCCCAGCCCTGGCGGCCAAGAACACTTGTCGACTACCGCTATCGCCGCTGCCAGTGGTTGTCGCCGGCGGTGATGAATGTCAGCTATGGGAATCAAACGATCACGGCTCTACTCTCCTCTTTTCCATCGACCTCTCCATCCCAGACACTTGACTCCATCTGCTCCGACCTGGCCCTCCACCTCTATGCTCCTTGGTCACTGCTCAGATCTTTCATCCACCAACCCTGCTCCTCCTATCAACGGTGGTTGCGTGGCTTTCCTAGCTCCTCCTATCAACGGTGGTTGCGTGGCTTTCCTAGATCTCGGCTTCCATGCTGCAATGCACCAGCCAGATCCATCGTGTGTTGCGAAGGACCCACGACTCCTTGGCTGTGTCGACGCCTTGCGACAATGCGATTCCTATTGCCTTCTCCTATCGTGTGCTCGTCCGAGTCTTGTCGTTGTCAGCATTGAGGAGTCAGGAAAAATTTAGGGACAAAAAGGTATTTAAAAAGACTAACAAAAGGGACAAACAAAATGACTACAACTGGCAAAGGAAATAAGGAAAAATGATAAAAGATTGATGAAAGGAAACAAATGAAGAATGAGAATGAAGGAAATAAACCCTAATTCCTTGCGACGGCAAAAAAGAGTCTAAAACTCAATTATGTGAAGGGTAAATATGGTCTCTCTTCTACATAATTGTCATAACCATAACCTAAAAAAGCAAAAAACAGGAGGTTCGCTATAATCAAATAAGTTTTTTATAAGTCAAAAATCAAGTTGCTACCATGAAAAATATATAGAAAAATGGATTGAAGGGGTCATTTTCACTTATGACGTGACAAATGTCTGCTACCTCTCGCTTTCTAGTCTCGGCAGCCTCCTTTATC
>NC_041380.1:533345020-533346412 GCF_002162155.2 Triticum dicoccoides | reverse complement strand
CCCTCCTCATCGAATTTGTTGTATTCCGGAGGTAGAACGAAATGTTCCATAAGCTTTTTGAAGCAATCTTTTTTTGTTCTCTTATCGACAAAAGTGAAACCAGCAATTCGTGCCTTCTTTGGCTTATTCCACTCCTGGACGGTGATCGAGACGTTGTCTCTAACAATGGCTCCGCATTGGTTGACAAACTTGGTGGCGTTCTTGCGGGGCTCCAGCGGCCTGCCGGTTGCACTGTCGACAACCTCGATGGTGCATGTTTCTCCTTGTTTCATCGTCTTGGTTGCGCCACGCTTTGACGACGTACTCGATTGTTTCGACGATCCGGCCGAGGGCTAAAATAAGAAAGAGAGTCGCGCGCGTTAGTCCACACATATTTATTCAAATCAGTTAGTTTGTATCACCAGAGGCTCAATGTATATATATATATACCTCGCCGCCGGAGGTGGTTGCTACTTCCATTTGAAGATCGTCGTTTATCGATGTTTGTTCGGCATCATCTTGCTGACGGCGCCCTTCATCTTCACCGTCAAGGTTCAGATAAGAAGAGATATCATCTTCTTCTTGTCCGGTCGGCACATATAGAATGTCGCCGTTTATGATGCCAAACATATGTGCTTCACCGTCCAGATCATAGTTGTCCATAATCAGGTCAGCTCTATCGTCCGCCATTATGTCAGTCCTGAAAACATGTAGTAAAAACAAATTAATTAAGTGAAGAAGGGGGGCGGTGGCGGTGGCGGTGGCGAAAGGGCAGTGGCAAAAGGAGGGGGCGAGGAAGGGGTGGGAGAGGTTGTCGCGGTAGAGCGCGAGACGGGGCGGCAGACGACGGCGTCACGGAGAGGGAGGCAAGGAAGGGGTGGGAGAGGGTGTCGCGGTAGAGCGCGAGACGGGGCGGCAGACGACGGCGTCACGGAAAGGGAGGCGAGGACAACACACATTTATAACCCTCGCCGTCCCCTCTCGATCCCTAAAAAAACACCGCGCGCATCGCCGCCCCCCTCGCCGCCCCCTCTCCGTATATATGTTTTTTTTGTTAATTATCAAATTTTACGGTTTTTTTTGTTAATTATCAAGTTTTAAGTTATTTTACCGTTTTTGTTAAACTAATTAACTAGTTAAAATTAAAAAGAACAAAAAAAATTCTCTCTCTCTCTCCACGATCTCGATCGCTCTCTGTAGAGCAGCGTTGAGGGCGGCGAGGCCGGCCCGAGGTGGATTGGGGGGCGGCGTTGAGGGCGGCGAGGCCGGCCGGCGGCGTTGAGGGCAGCGAGGCCGGCCGGCGGCGTTGAGGGCGGGCGAGAGGCGGCGCGGTGGGCGAGGGAGGCCGGCGGGCGGCGTACGAGGGCGAGAGGGGGCGGCGGGCGCCGTACGTGGGCGAGAGGGGGCGGCGGG
>NC_041380.1:533312536-533343086 GCF_002162155.2 Triticum dicoccoides | reverse complement strand
AACAAAGGGACCTTAAAGGAGGGTCCATAGTCAAGTTCCCATATCTCCTCTATGTAACCATAATATGTGACCTTTTGCCCATTCTCGGTTGCTGCATCAAAGCGGACACCACTGTTTTGGTTGGTGCTCTTTTTATCTTGGGCGATCGTGTAAAATGTATTCCCATTTATCTCGTACCCTTGGAAAGTCGTTATAGTCGAAGATGGTGTCTTGGCCAACATGTACAGCTGATCTACAACATCAATGTCATTCATTAAATGTTTTCTCAACCAACTGCCGAAAGTCTCCATGTGGGCCTTCCTAATCCAGGATTCAGGCTTCCCCGGGTTGTCCGAGCGTAAAATATTCTTGTGTTTCTCAAAGTACGGAGCCACCAAGCTGGAATTGGTCAGTACAGTGTGGTGTGCTTCAGTCAGAGAATCGCCGTCCATACATGTCGTTGATTTCCTTCCGATCGTGCCTTTTCCACTTAGTCTCCCCTCGTGCCGCGATCGAGGAAGACCAATCGGCTTAAGGTCAGGAACAAAGTCAACACAAAACTCAATTACCTCCTCATTTCCATAGCCCTTGGCGATGCTTCCTTCTGGCCTAGCACGGTTACGAACATATTTCTTTAATACTCCCATGAACCTCTCGAAGGGGAACATATTGTGTAGAAATACAGGACCGAGAATGAAAATCTCTTCGACTAGGTGAACCAAGAGGTGCGTCATAATATTGAAGAAGGATGGCGGGAACACCAACTCGAAACTGACAAGACATTGGATCACATCGTTCTGTAACCGTGGTAGATCTTCTGGATTGATTACCTTCTGAGAGATTGCATTGAGGAATGCACATAGCTTCACAATGGCTACTCAAACATTTTCCGGCATGAGCCCCCTCAAAGCAATCGGAAGCAATTGCGTCATAATCACGTGGCAGTCGTGAGACTTCAGGTTTTGGAACTTTTTCTCCGCCATGTTTATTATTCCCTTTATATTGGACGAGAATCCAGACGGGACCTACCGTGGTATTATAGGAGCATACCATATCACCTTGGCGGGAACCCTCTTCCTGGGTTTCCCGCCCTCAACATCGTCACCAGGGTCATCGCCTCTGATCTTATAACGCAATGCAGTGCATACCGGGCATTCATTCAAATTCTCGTATTCACCGCGGTAGAGGATGCAGTCGTTGATGCATGCATGTATCTTCAGAACCTCTAAACCTAGAGGGCAGACAACCTTCTTTGCTTCGTACGTACTGGCGGGCAACTCGTTATTCTTTGGAAACATATTCTTCAACATTTTCAGCAAGTTTTCAAATGCCGAGTCAGCTACACCTGCCTGTGCCTTCCATTTCAGCAAATCCAGTGTGCAGCCCAGCTTTTTCAGACCATCATCGCATCCAGGGTACAACGACTTTCTGTGATCCTCTAACATGCGATCCAAATTCTCCCTCTCCTTTTCAGTTTCGCAGCGTCTCCGTGCATCAGCAATGGTCCGACCAAGATCATCAACGGTCTCATCACGTGCCTCTTCTTCACCTTCACCTTCACCTTTCCCTTCACCTTCCCCTTCACCTGCCCCTTCACCTTCCCCTTCACCTTCAGCATCCTCCATGAAAGTATCACCGAAATGAGCAAGATAGCTTTCATCGATGAAATCATCCCCTTCTTCATCTTCTTCCATTATAACCCCTCTTTCTCCATGCTTGGTCCAACAATTATAGCTTGGCATGAAACCGTGCCGAAGCAGGTGCAGGTGAACTTCTCTTGAGGAAGAGTAACCCTTCTGATTCTTACAGTCAACACATGGACAGATAACAAAACCCTTCTGCTTGTTCGCATTAGCCACTACGAGGAAATCTTTCAAACCCGTAGTGAACTCGCGGGAGAGTCGGTTACCGTACATCCATTGCCGATTCATCTGCATTATTATAATATAAAATATATAATTAACCATCATGCATTTGTTAAAGTAACTAGCTATAAACAATAGAAATTAAACAATGAACAACACACATGCGTATTTTATCAATGACACACATGCATGAAAGGTTCAAGTTGCTAACCGCGATCGAGGAGGAACCTCAAGTGTGGCTCCAACACTTCATATCATGTTTGTTTCACGCTGTTGGGCATTTCATCAAACACCTTGTGTGCATAAGAGGAACCAAAAGCAAACCTACACCCCCTTGTGAAGAGAAGTGGCACCAAATGGCTAAGTGAGTGCGCTGAACTGGTATATATAGGGGAGGAGCTTTAGTCGCGGTTGGCCAGGCCAACCGCGACTAAAGGCCTTTGGGCACCTTTAGTCGCGGTTGGCCTGGCCAACCGCGACTAAAGCCCCTCACGTGCACCAGCTGGCCACCGAGCGCCCTGGCCCAAGCCTTTGGTCGCGGTTCGTCTGCCGAACCGCGACTAAAGACTTCATTAGTCGCGGTTCCTACAGTTTCGCGACTAATGGGGCTGGACGGAAGCCTCTTTTTCTACCAGTGACTCAGACGTGTCTCGCGAATCTCTTGTGTGAGGATTATGCTTTATCCTTGCCGGGTGATCCTGGTAAGGCCTGCAAACATATTGGGCATATGGCTCGTGTTTGTCATTTTCAATGCAATGAACTATGGACGAACCGACTTGAAAATTGGAGGCGGCAACACAAGATGACTTGGGTTTGGTGGTTCCATAGTAGTGTTGAATAATCTCAAATTTAATGGTGCCGAAGAAATCAGCTTACAAAGAGGAAAATGAAAAAAAAATTATATGTCATTTACATAGGACATGCCTCGCAATAGCACCCACAAATCGTACAACAAAACCTATGGAAATGAAGGGCACAGAACTCTAAGACAATCCTTCAAGAAGGAATCGCCAATTGGATGGTACAACCAGATGTAAGACAAACGGCTATCACCCCGAAGCAAACGTTTGAACCAACACCTTTCACAAGATAACTCACGATCTAAAAAAAACTTTTTCCTGACCATGCAGCTGGGAAAATATTATGTGTCGCATGTGTCGGCAAATAGTCGGAGCTTCGCACAGCGCGCCCAAAAATGGGGCGGCCCGTTTTCCTTTTTTCGGTGTTCTGTTTCTATTTTCTTTTTCTGTCTCTTTCTTTTTTCCTGTTTCTTTTTGCCCTTCCAAGTTTTTTTTTACTTTTTCTGTAAATTCCAACTTTTCAAAAAAAATGTTTAATTTTTCATTTGTGTTCACATTTTGGAAAATTTTGCAAAATTACAAATTTTGTTCCTGTTTTAAAAAAATGTTTGGAAATTGAAAAAAAAAACAGGTTACTATTTTTATAAAATGTTTACCTTTTCCAAAATTATTTGAGATTTCTAGAAGGAAAATTAAATTTTAAAAATGCTCCAAAATTGAAAAATATTACTTTTTAGTGAAATATTCGCAATTCAACATAATATTTGCGTTTTAAAAACTACACATTTTCTAAAATTGTTCTGAATGTTCAAAACATCTTCCCGTTTTCAAAAATTATTCATTAATTTCAAAAAATGTTTGTGTTTTTATAAAATATGATACTGGTGTTAAATAGATGCGGTCTTTTCTTTTCTTTTTCTTTTGATTTTAACTGCGGTCGTTATGGGTCTGCTCTTGTATGTCGTCTGCTGTTACAAGCCTGGGGTTGTAATTCTAATTAATATAACTTGTGTTAAACCTCTTCCGGCTGTGCATCCCTTGAATTTTCTTCATGCAGCGCTAACTACAATTGCAGACGGATAGAAGTTGGCTGTAAATGGGTAATAAACAGGCCTTAAAATATATTGCCGGTATAAATAATCAGAAACAGGAAACGTATTGCACTGTCATCTATGCTTTGCATGCATGGTCTTGTTGCCTAATAAGGCCGTCTGTTTCGGCTTCACTTCAACAATTGGGGTGGTGGCGCAGTTGGCTAGCACGTAGATCTCATAGCTGAAACGTGAGCAATCCTGAGTGCGAGCCAAGCTCTGTGACGACCTGGGTCTGTCACATGTACACCTGAATCGTCAGGTGAACTGAGCATGTCTGAACCTTGGTCTTCTTTTTTGTTCACGCACCGATGGTTCAGGCTGAAACTTTTGCCGGGGTCAGCCATAAAACAGGCACTCATCAGAAAATGTACATAACCTGCGGGTTGCTGCCTATTAGTGCAACTGAAAAACAGATTCTTGGTTCGGACCATGTGCGAATTGCTCAACCAATGGCTAGAATTACCATGTTGCTACAATGTCACCGCTCTTGTGTTCTTCTTGTATCTGCCTATTGATTGAAGCATTGATCTGTCTACTACTACCTTACATTAGAACACATCTGAAAGGGTATTTGCGTGTGAAAAGCTTGAAGACTGTTAGCTTCTTTCCCTGGTTATTGCTTATGTAAGATTAGAAGAGAATGTAAAGCAAGTAGCTGATCGTTTGGCTTCCTGTGCAGGGTACGACTGGAGTTTGCTGAACTTCACTCCGGTGCATGTCACTGAAGATGTTCAGTACTCCCTCCTTCCCATAATATAAGAATGTTTTTGACACTACGTTCTTATATTATGGGACGAAGGGAGTATGATTTTAACGTGACCCAGACACCCAGTGTCAATGAAATCCTCTTTTAACCTATATATAAAAAAGAGTGATATGCAATGAACGAAAAATCCAGGCCTGAAAGCCTGCTTCGTATTAGCCTCCTATTGGTTACATTGTTCATTGCTACTGAGTACAATTGTGTCCCATACTTGTCGAGATCTTCTTCATTCTCGGGTATAATTCTTTTCAGGCCCGTCCCCCGCGTCCCTCTCTGAGGTGACTCGGGGAACCCTAGCTCCCTTCGCCGTTGGCCCTCCTCCACCCTCCCTCCCTCCTCGCCGCCGCCGAGGGACATAGCCGGGCAAAGCCCAGGCAGTGCCGGCGGCGGCGGGGCCTCTCCCTGGCGCGTCTCTCTCTCTCCCTGGCGGCGGCGCGAGTTCTTTCGGCGGCGGCTTGGCGGCGTGGCGCGGCGGAGCTCCGGCGATGACTCGGTCCTACGGCGGGGTGGAGGGCAGGGCACGGGCCAGTGGTGCTGCCTCCGCGGCGGCTGCTTCTTGGGGCCCTTGACCCTGATCTGAACTGGATCTGGTGGTGCTTGGGTCTGGACCATGGCGGCTGGCGATGCGTAGTGTTCGTCGGGGCTTGTCGGCCTCTAGGCACCATGGGGGTGCCGGCGGCGACGCGTGCCCGGCGTGGTAACGCTGGTGGACGTGGTGGTCATCTTATTCCAGAGATGGCCGGCCAGAGGCTTGGTGATCGGATCTCGAGATCCATCATCTAGTCCCGGCTGCGAGTAGGGGAGACATGGTTGCCGATGAAAACCGAGCCGACGACAGGTGATGGCGGCGTTCTCGCCGTTACCTTGATGGAGGCATCGTCGTGTAACTACTGTCGACCCACTCGTGCTGCTCCGGGAGAAATCCTAGGATCTGGTGTTCCAAATCGAACGATGGCGGCACTGCCGTGTCGTTTCTCTCTTGGGAGCATCATTTGTGGAGCAGCGCTGGAAGTCATAGGCAGGAGGTGGAACGGCTTCGTTTTGCATGGAGCTTCGGTGGAGATGTCAAGTCATACCTAACCGACAGGTGCTACGCTTTGTCATGCCTGGTCGGCAGATGCTACGCACGGCAGATCTTTCAAGGACTTCAAGCTGTGTCGGCTGATGGTACTTGGCAGCATGGCGCCGAGGTGTATTAGTGGCGACCGTGACGTGCTCAGCTGTTTGCGCGCAGGGAGAAGGTGTCGTTGGGCGCCGTGGTGGCGTCGACAATAGCTAGACCGAGCAAGGTTGATGCATCAGTACGGTTCTGAAGATGTAGCGGTGGCAGTTGGCGGCGGCGGCCTCTGAGAGCACGCCGGACCAGTGTGTGCTCCAGACCCGGCAAGTGGCTAGGTTGGGGTCTCAGGTCTTAGATGTTAGGCTTGGTTGCGATGTCTGTTTGGTATTAGGCCCAGGCTATCTGCGCCCCTACATCAACTGGATAGGTGTAGCGACAGTTTGTTGCTTAGACGACGGCTTTAGTCTTGCTTTGTATGACTTTATAAGATCTTGTGCAAATAATTAATAAAGTGATTGTATGCATCGCCCAGATGCAGAGGTCGAGGGTCATTCTCCTTTTCTAAAAAAAAGCATCGGGTATAATTTGGCTCCATCTTCATGATTCAGTTGATCCTGCCCAATGATGAGATGTTGTGTAATAGCTCAATAGATTAGGAAAACTATGCATCTTGTGTTTTGAAGTGCATGATCCGAACAAGTATTCAGTTGATTTAGCTTCTGGCCTTGGAAGTGCCAAATATGTACATCCTGCTCTCTGACGGCTCTATTGCTGTATAAAACGCATGCCTTTCAACCTGAATCACCTTCTCAAATGCTGTGTTACTACTACGCGCGTCCCTCTTTACCGCCCTGCAAGTAAACAATTCATCTGGGTTTCTTTGCAGAATTCATTCAAGCGAGATGCCTATTAGAAATAGAAGCTCGTTTTTCTTAATATGGCTACTCACGGCCATGAGTTGTGTATGCATTTCAAGCAGCCGGGGGAGACTGTAAAATTTCTTGCTGCTTTAAGCGGGGACTACCATATGTGGATTCTCTTATCAGTTTCCTATTAAAGAAAAGAGACCAAAAAAGCAAAAAGCAAAAACAGTGGTACATGATTATTATTACTCGCATTTTTATTATTGAGGGGCTGTACATGATTATAATGTCTTTTTAGACTTATTATGTTTTAGCGGTGCTCGTATAAGCTCAGCGATTTTCATGTTGCAACTTTTTCCAATTGTAATATTCCACGTGGATCTTATCTTTTGGAAGAAGAAGCAAAACAAAATACTCACTGCTACGTTCTCACGGAACATCACTTTGTATCATGTGTTGTCTAATCAACTTTTTTCTCAGAAAACTTCCGACATATTCATCTTAATACAACGAACACCAGAAATAATAAAAATTACATTCACATTTATAGATCATCTAGCAATGACTACAAGCACTGAAGCAACGTGAAGACGCGCCGCTGTTATTGCCCCTCCCTCGTTAGAGTTGGGCAAAACATATCATAGTAAACAGTCGGGAAGTCGTCATGCTAAGACCCCATAGAACCAGCGCACCAGAACAGCAACCGTCGTCGATAAAGAGTAGCGTAGATTGGAAGGATCCAACCTTAAGACAGAAAAACATAGACGACCGACGATCGGATCCGAGTAGATCCACCAAAGACAGATCTACTGGAGACACACCTCCACACGGTAACACACGATGCTAGATGCACCACCGGAACAGGGGCTAGGCGGGAATAACCTTATTCCATCTTCTGAGAGCTATCGTTGTCTTGCCTTCCTAAGCAAGACAAAAACCTAACATAACTCAAAAAAACATCTAAAAATGAAGGCCCCCAGTCAGCAAGGGCCAGGATCCACCGCGCCACTTGACCCTAAGGCCACCGGCGACGAGTCAGACCGGCAGCGGCACGGGCGAGAGGCGGAGGAACCCTATTTGGGGAGAGGAGCCAGGACTCTATGTAGCAATTAATTCATCAAAAGTTGGAGGTGTCGTCTGATCACCTAATAGGAGAAGCTAGTCAATTTGTTTTTTATATGTCACAATAGAACGGGGGATATTGTTCCAGATGATACTCCTGGGTGCCAGGCTCAGATGATTCCGTGAATGAACAAAAAAATCATTAAAAATATTACATAGATTCCAAAAATTCAAAAAATGAGGAAAAAGATGACTGAGTATGTGATGCATGTTCCAAATTTCAAAGCATTTGGAGGTCTGAGTAGCTGTCAGCAAAAAAGACAAATTTAAGGTCTGTGAAAAAGTTTACTATTTGTGCACTGTTTGGACCTGATTTTTTTTTCTGATAGCTGCTGAGATGTCCAAGTGATTTGAAATTTGGCACGCATCTCACGCACTCAATCATCTTACATGCAAAAAAAATGGATTTTTTCCAATTTTTTTAGTTTTTTTTAATCTACTATTCACCGGGTGCAGATGAGCCCGGGTTCGGAAATGGATATTCGTGGGTGATCGAGTTATGTTACTTCATTGGTTTTAAATATATGATTTGGCGAAGCGGTGCGTATACTAAATTGGCGGTTCAAGTAACAAATATTCCCAAACATTTTTTTCTGAGTAAGGGAACATGTATCTTTACACTTGTAACATTCAACTCAGCGGACAGGAATATTTGGTTGTTGGGTGTATATACACCATATATCGAAAAAGAAATTAATAATCAAACAAAAACTTTAAAAATTCTGAAAATGTTTTTGAAATAAACTTGACCTGCCATTGTACTTGTAAAAAAATCCACGAAAGAAAAGGGCCATTGACTTCAGGGCAAAAAAGATAAAAATATATAGGCTAGTTTTTTGTAGTAGTTCAAAAGAAAGTCAAGTTTATTCAAAAAAAAACTTTTAAACTTATTTGGCTTTTTTAAACTATTAATATATTTTTCGCATGACGGATGTATATACATTTAGGAATCAAAGGGCATTTCTCCAACTGGGCTACCTTTCAGAAGGTTAAAATAATACTCACAATACCTAGGACAAGTGAGCTGGCACTGCAAGCCGCCAGCAACATCTTTTTTTTTTAAAGGAGGTCTGATCCCCAATTGTCCGCATCATTGCGATACACATAGTCATCTTTATTAAAGTTGACGCAAGAGAACGAAATAACAATGATCAACTAGCAAAGTGCAAGACAAGGATAACTATGGCGAAACCATTAAAAATATGACCCTATGACTGAGTCGGACTTCTTCTGCGGCAACGTCTTAATGAAGAGATGAACACACTCAGGTTACGACCATCGCGCCCAGCAAACGAACAAGACAATGATTTTCATCATGAATGTCGAGACTAACCACCACAAGTCAAGGAGAGAACATCAGCACAAGACAGCACCTTCAACAAGGTAATAACATTGTGTACCTGGCTTTATGTGAACTAAATCAAAACTAGACGAACAATGCTCCAGTCATAGGAACATTTAACATATACTCATGTAAATAACAAATATTCTCATTTCACATCCATGGAGAAGCATTCATGCATGAATTGTCGGCCCAAAGAACAGTAGATAACATGTTGACCAAAAAATAGGGAGTGAGTGTGGGAGGGAAAGACAAGAGATTAAACAACCAATCGACACACGACATATATCAAAATTCTCTATTTAGTTACAACTAAGTCGGATATTAATAGCCTCCAAACCACAGTGTGTATGTCCTCAAACATTGTAGAACCATGTAGCAAAACTTCTATAAATACTCAACACACATATAACCACATTATAAATTATACATGCCACTGAAACTAATTAGAATGTGTATGTGAGCATATGCGATTATACTGTATTTTCTGGGGAAATGTGTACGGTTGTGACCTTTTCCGCTTAAATTTAGATTAAAACCATATTACCGAAAGATTCTTTCAAATGTTGCATACTCAATTTTGAAAAATAATGCAATTTGCTTGTACTTAAAAACTACTATATTCACGATGTTACATATTGTAATTGTGTAATGATGAACAGTGTAATTTATATGCATTTGCATAATTGCATGGTAAAAGTTATTAAATAAGATAAAATGACACTAGCTTAAATTGTATGTTGAAAATCCATCAAGAAAAATACTAGTTAAGGTTTAGTTGCAGAATAAATTGTAAATGGGTAAAATTGTTTGGTATAAATTAAGGACTCTTCAAAGAATGAGAACCATGGTAGGAGGTGAGGTGTACTAAAAACCCGCTAAGATTTTAGGAAGGCTAACGGTAGTCAAAGAGAGGGGTGCGGTGGAGTGGCAAGGGCTGGTCTTTTAAACGGACATGAGGCGGAGGAGGTCAACTTGCTATAGGAGGAGACGGGGTTGGCATTCACGGGTGGGAGTGCGAGCACAAAGAAATGTTGAAAAGAAAAGTGCTGATGGCAACAAGTTAAAACAACGGATACTTGTTTCAGTGGGTGGAAAAAACTCTTTGATATATATGGTTATCTATATTGAGAAATTAGAGGCCTAGGTCCAACACCTCCTTAATCCTATCCATTTTGCATATATGAATTCTTGGAGCAAATAACTGTACACGGGATCAATTATAAATAAGAAAAACTCCGAATTTCGTCCCTATTTCTTTTTATGTCAATTTACTTTTTTTATGTTGGCGTGATCAACTATTTCGACTACAAGCTCTCACTCCTCAACCTTGACCGTATTAAATGCCGACAAAGCTTGCTTATGAGTATGTCTACCCAACTAACTCTTCTCCGAGCCTTCGTCGAGTGGGCTCTCTTCAATCTTTCTAGTACAATGCATTTTCTTAATTCCCATGTATTTTGTATTGTTGTCTACGGCGTAGACTTTTCATTGCGGGACAACGTGGATTTGATGTCGTTCTCGAATGTCAATTACTCTTGCATCTACAAATAACATGTTGACTACACCCTAGGAAGACGGTGCACGCATGTACCAATGAGCACGATACCACCATGATGCACCCGGTGTGTATGTGTGGTGACGTCTCGCTGACGCATGGTTTTTGGCATTCCTGAAACATGTAGTGCCACATCCATATGACACGCAATGCAATGCAACTGACACCACCACCGTCGATCGTGTCGAGTCGCATACCCCGTGTGGCTCGGGCCCCTAGCCATCACCGCATTATACTCTAGGCCACTGCATGTGCATATTGTATCTCTCTCTTCACTTATTTTTTATACATTTTTTTAGATTTACTTATTTTTTATACATGAATATACAATACTTATCAAAGAGAGAGTGTGGGGAACGAGCCCCAATTAGTGGGAGGGTGGAGGCCCATCACGCCCCAAACGTTTCAGAACTTTTGCGTCAAGTGGTCGGGAGATCCTATTTTGTGCATAGATCGCTAGTTAGCGACCACGGGTGTACCCCCACACACACCCCCACACCCCGTGGCACTGTGCTACATACACTTTGGGCCCGCCCATTAGCTCTTTTCGGTTTTGGGAAGGTTCTTTCTCTTTTTTCGGTTTTTTCTGCTTTTGGTTCTAATTTTATTATTTCGCTTTTCTTTATTTTATTTTAAAAATTGGGAACATTTTTAAATTTGTGAACTTCATAAAATCTTGGACATTTTCAAATGTGTGAAATCCGCGAACAACTTTACGAAATCATGAATATTTTTTGAATTCATAAACACTTTTTATGAAACTCATGAACATTTCTTTGAATGAACGAATTGAAATTCATGAACATATTTTTACTTTCAACAAACATTTTTTTTAATTCATGAACGTTTTGAATAAGAAAAATGTTTTTTAATTGATGAACATTTTTTGTAATTCACGAACATTGTTAGAAAAAATTGTGAGCATGTTTTGAATTGATGAACTTTTTGTAATTCACGAACATCTTTTGAAATTTGTGAACATTTTTTATGAAATGAACAATTATTAAAATTCAAGAACATTTTTTTACGAACATTTTTTCAAATTCATGAGCGTTTTTTTTAATCAGCGTACATTTTTTGAATTGATAAACTTTTTTTGTAATCTCGGCTAGCTTTGTTATGGGCAATCCTTATCTCTGTACAGTCTTTCGTAAGGATTAAGTCCTGTAAGAAACCAACGCCATCCGATGATCTGTATAACACGCACACGTCTCTGCCTATAAGGCATACGTTTCCGGCCTTTTTTCATACAGAGAAGTGAACCTATGTGAATGGAAATCGAAGTGAACCTACTCAGCCAAATAAAAATGCACATTTTGTCTATCTATCATTCTGCATCCGTAGGCTCTTATCGTAGCAAATCTATATATATAGCCCTCTTGTTGTGTAGTGCAACCCTATATACTTATGCGTGTTGGCTTTCCTTGGAGAAAGCTCTGGCTCCAGTGCAACCCTATATACGTACGTTCTTTTATTGTTGAACTGATGTGATCCGTACCGTATAGGTATTGATTCGAGTGTTTTCATCATTTGCATGTAAAGTTATTTGTGGGGCATCAAGTTTGAACAGTATGCTTCTGATGCTATTGTGGCTTTGAACCATGAGCTGTGTTGCACTACTTCTGAAGCTCACTATTCTGTTTCCTGCACATGTACAAAAAAAGAAGAAGCACCTGCTGCCTCTGCCTGGACACCCACAAGTAAATGGCTCTCCTACTGTCAGCTGCTGCTGTGCTGCATCTTATTCTTCCCCAGGGGGCAGAGGAAGTATTTTTCAGAATTCAGCAATGGCAATGATCAGGGCCACCGCCGTCGTCTTTGGCTCTGGCTCCGTTGGTAGCCAAAGAAGCCAAGGGCGCGCCACTGCTTGCTCCGGCGAGCGCCACGGCGGCCATCGCCCATGTACGTTTTGCATCGTTCTGTTTTATTTTTAACAAGTACTCCTACGTTTGTTTCTGTTGTAGTCCAACAAGTGGGTTGATGGCGCAGTTGGATAGCGCGTAGGTCTCAAAGCCGAGGTCGAGAGTTCGAGACTCTCTCACCACCACATCCAATAAAAAGGCTTTCGTTGTGATGAAACGCTCAGTGGTAACTTGGGTCGCCACATACGCATCTGAATCATCAGATTGAGTCGAGCAAGTCTGAACCTGGTCTCATCTCCTTTTTTATTTATATTATATTTTTTGGTTCTGCACAACAAGTAATCTCCTCCACTGCTGCGCCTTCATCTCTTCCTCCATTAATCCTACTGCCCAAATGAGTTCATCTTTAAGAATCCACTGTGATGTATTTCATTGTTCGATTGCTGGGAGACGTGTCTGTTTCCTAACGTGCAAAGAAAGAGAAGAGAATAAAACATGCTTGGGGATTAATTCGGCTGCACTATTTGTTTCCTTGGGATTAACATCTGAAGCTCATGCTCTGTTTTCTGAACATGTACAGAGAAGAAGGCACCTGAAGCCAGCTTTATAACAGTGGGGAAAAAAAACTCATCTGCAGCATGACCATCGTGCAGGCACAGCGAGATTGCAGCGGTGTGCAAGGGGGAAACGCTCAGTGGTAACTTGGGTCGCCACATACGCATCTGAATCATCAGATTGAGTCGAGCAAGTCTGAACCTGGTCTCATCTCCTTTTTTATTTATATTATATTTTTTGGTTCTGCACAACAAGTAATCTCCTCCACTGCTGCGCCTTCATCTCTTCCTCCATTAATCCTACTGCCCAAATGAGTTCATCTTTAAGAATCCACTGTGATGTATTTCATTGTTCGATTGCTGGGAGACGTGTCTGTTTCCTAACGTGCAAAGAAAGAGAAGAGAATAAAACATGCTTGGGGATTAATTCGGCTGCACTATTTGTTTCCTTGGGATTAACATCTGAAGCTCATGCTCTGTTTTCTGAACATGTACAGAGAAGAAGGCACCTGAAGCCAGCTTTATAACAGTGGGGAAAAAAAACTCATCTGCAGCATGACCATCGTGCAGGCACAGCGAGATTGCAGCGGTGTGCAAGGGGGAAACCCGCACCAGATTGAGATCAAGCCTCCTGAGGTGATCGGCCACTACCATGCCGGGTCCTCCATCAGATACAAATCATTTCCTGGGCTCGTTTCTTGCAGTGGTTTGCCTGACGTACACCCTGCAAACACAGTTGCTTCCTTCAGGTTCAGGGGTCTAGCTGATTGTGGCCGGACTGGACGCGTTTAACCGTCAGCAGGAAGAATCAGTGTTGTCTCCATTCGACAGAATTCTCCAGATGATGCAATATTATGCTGGACTGCCTCTGCCTGCATACATACAATCAGGAACCCTTGCACCCCTATCGTCGACCTCAGGATCGCTCACGTCTTCAGCTCTGGCTCCGGTGGTACTCAAGGGCGAGCGCTGGCGTAGGTGGACGAGGGCTCCTGCCTGAGCAACACCCTGCTGGTTTCCGTCGGCCTCGATCGTCTTGTCCTTGTACACGGCCGGTTACTCCTGCATCCTCGACGACGACGACGACCGGCCGAGTGCGGGCGGCATCACCCTCTCAACCACCACCGCCATCTTCTTCTCATGCTGCCTTCCTGATCCGTCAAAGGAGGGCCTCACTCGGGTGTTAAAATCTCATCACTTCATTTAACTTTTTTGTTTTTGCGAATATCACTTCATTTAACTGAAGATGAATGGGAATGGGCAAGATATAAGCATCCGTTGAATTCGCTCCATGATTTTGCATGCTCTTGTTGCTTAATTAGGGTGGTTTTTTTTCACCACCACATCCAATAAAAAGGACGTTTGTTTCGCTTCCGGAACAACAGGTGGGGTAGTGGCGCAGTTGGCTAGCGCGTAGGTCTCATAGCTGAAACAATTGCGAGTAATCCTGAGGTCGAGAGTTCGAGCATCTCTCACCCCACATTTAAAAGACCATCGTAGTGAAGAAACGCTCAATGGCAACTTGGGTCGCCACAAGGTACATCTGATTCGTCAGGTGAAACCGAGCATGTCTGAACCTTGGTCTTCTTTTTTTTTGTTTTTGGTTCAGCCGCGTCCTGCCCATGCACCGGTGGTTCAGGCTGCAACTTTCCCCGGGGTCAGTCGGTATCCTTGAATATTGATATGCCATAAACAGATTCTTGGCCCCGATCATGTGCGAATTGCTGAACCAATGGCTGCTCATGTGTTCTTCTTGTATCTACCTATTCATTCAAGCATTCATCTGTCTACTGCTGCCTTACATTCGAACAAATCTGAAAGTGTATTTGCGTGTGAAAGCTTCAAGACTTTTACCTTCTTTCCCTGGTTGTTGCTTATGTATGGTTAGAACAAAATGTAACCAAGTAGTTCATCGTTCAGCCTCATGTGCAAGGGTACAACTGCAGTAAGCCAGTCTGAACCCTGATCAATATTTTTTGAGTTTGCTGTTTACGTGCCTCTCTCTGCCTTGGTGTTTTAAGTTCATCCTGCTCTCTGACAGCTCTATTGCTGTAAAAAAAATTATGCCTTTCCACTACTGAGCATGTCCCTCTTTTTACGGCCCTGCAAGTAAACAGTTCATGTGGGTTTCTTTGCAGACTTCAATTTGAATAGGAATGTCATAGGAATAGGAAAATCATACAAAGTGAGATCACACATATCTCAATTCCTATAGGGAAAGAGATGTCATTTGAGCCTTTTCACAATGTCTCCCAACTGCACCTCTCAATGCGAGTGATGTCCCTAAACACATCATAAACAATGCACCAAATGATGTACTGTGGTAGAAGATTATGATAATCATCTTGTAGCAATTAATCTGGCTCAAAGGAATAGGGAGACCTTCCGGCACACACATCACGACACTAGTTGAGCCTGAACCTCTTTACATTGGAATGATAAAGTTAACTCATGAACAACCTCCTTTTTGAAAGAAAAAACACAAAATGTTACTCTTATAATTACATGACACGGTATAAAATTAAGCAATTGTCCAGTGACCTCCTTGATTTTTCAGTTTACTACTCAACCAACTGACATGAGAAGCCTTCTTTGAGCTCAGTCACAGAGGTTGCAGCTTGCAAGCTGCAACAGAGTCGATTATCCAGGCGCTGCTCACGGCTTCACCACCAGAGGCGAATGCCAGGGCCTGGGCTTCATCAGCCTGCCTGCGGCGATCATTGTCATTGTCGCCGAGTTTCGCCTTCCCCTGGTTCTCAACACTGTACACGACGAAAACAGAGGAGCAGTCATCAAGCAGCTTCTGCTGGTCCCTTGAGACAGGCTTCCGGTGCAGAACCGTGCCGCCTGCCGCAACCACCAGGTCCTGCAGGAAGCCCCTGTAGGTCACGGTGTAGTCCCCATGGAGGTAGAACTGCATGCCGTTGAACAACTTGGGTTGCTGCAGAACAAATGGACAGTTAACTGACTGCTGTAGCAGTAGTACAATAACAGTTGGGAAAATAACACTGGAAGAATGGTACCTTGTTGATTGCTCTCTGTCTTCCTAACTTCGGACCCTCACTGACGCCATGAACATCGGTGGTGACCTCAAATTTCTGCTCATCAGCAGGTTCCATGCTTTCCATGCAAGCCTTAACCCCTACAGCAGCATAAAGGCAGCAGTTAGTAACACTACAGGGCATCAATATCATTTCTGCGTTGATATGACAGAGAGTCCACTATGTGCTTACAATCAATGGAGACGATCCATTTGCCGTTCAAGATTGCCATCAGAAACTTCAGTGTGCGCTTGCAAGCGCCAGAGGGGTCAGTTGATGCAATGACATGGGTAACGCTGGGGCTCCAGCTCTTGGAAATAGGCACACCAGCTAATTTCGCAAATTCTGTTACGACGCCCTGAGCAATTCGATCATTTCATCTCAGTTAAAACTCATATGGAGCAAATATCATGGATTTGATAAGGAAAATAAGATGTATACCTTCTCAGCAGCAGAAAGAGCTGAACAGCAGAGAACCCACTTTTGTGGTGATCCTGATGGCCATTTCCAGTTATTGCTGCAAGCTTGGCTAGATCTTACTTGAGATGGACTGAAAAAAAACAGTTGCCCTCCAGTAAGTAATCATACATATTGACCATTACAAGACTGTTTAAACAGCAGGTTCTGGGGGTACCATTTTGGTGCTGTTATCCTTTTGGATTGCTTTTGTGGCTCAGAAACTTCCTTTGGCAACTTGGAAGACTGATGCAAAGGGCATAGCATCACAAAGTTTTCCTGACAGTGAAAATAAATTAGAGAAATAAGGTGGCAATTTAGAACTTTGACAAATGGCAAAGAGTTATTCTGATAAAGTTGAAATTGCTAGATCAGAACACAATATGAACTTACATTATCCCATCTGCATTCTGGGATCAATTTAGCACATGTGAAGTGGAAGCTTTTGCGACAACTCTTGTCAAAGCAACCAAGTGCCGCACCTTTAACTCCGCAGCAAGCACATTTGATCCTTTTGCTTCTAGTTAACTCGGGCGTAAGATTAAACACTGAGTCATCTTCAAAGTAGACATCTGGAGCCCTATGGTAAAATAAAAGGTTATGATGAAACTTGGCTAGATATATCAAGAACAAAAATATTTTACAATACAATCATGTGCTGGAAAGGACAACAAACCACTCCATGCAGTTCTTGTGAGAATGTATGACATTAGCCCCTCCACCAAATTCTACAGGGACTTGTTTTCCATTATGGTAGTGAACCATCTCTCCAGACTCCTTCAAGAAAGTAGAGATATTTACCGTTCAGTACCAAGGATTTGGGAACATCAACATAAGGCATTTGAAAATGATATGAACATACCTCTGTGATATCAGCAGACTGGCAGAAAGCACAGAAAACCTTAGAGACAGTGTCATCACATTTCTTCAGGAAAGTATTACCAGTGCAAGCTTGGAGCTTTCCAAAGTTTTTCATTTCTGAACAATCTGTTTGTTTGATACTTTTTGCACATTTATTCTTAACTGAAGCATCCATTGGTGAAGGAGCTGCACGTATTGCCTCACTACTTTGGCATCTACCAAGTAAAATGCTTGATGTATTTGCAGTGATGTTCGATTTCATGCTATCAAGCCCTATCTGACTATTCGTTCCTTCACTGAACTTACTATTTTTCCGGCTCCTTTTACTTCTACCATCCAAAAGTTTGTGCTGGGTGCAACTTTTCATGAAGCTGTGGAGTAATGGCATTTCTGTTTCATTTCTAGAGACATCAGTAACTCCTATCTTTTCAGCATTGACACTGTCAGGCATTTTTCTAACTCGCTTACTTCTTGGCTCAGAATTACTCTCTGTAGTCTCAACTGTACTCTTCCCTGTTGTTCCCAGCTTCCTTGCACATTTCTTCTGTTGACCACTTTTCTCCTTCTTCTGAGATCTTTCCGAGAGGTGTCCATCATGTACTTCAATCTCCAAACTATTTTCTCGAGGGTGAAATGTCCCCATGGAGTTATCATCAGAACAGGGAAATAGATTGATGTCGTTACCAGCCTTGTTTCTTCTACTTGAAGTATTCTTCTCTATAGCACTGCTGTTTTCTTCGCATGACTTTGCGGCAAGACTTTTAGTGATATTTGAATCTTGTTGGTTGGCATCAGCTTCTTTTGTGATGACCTCCAGCAATTTTGTCTTCCTGCTGTTCCCACCTCTTGCCTTCTTCCCCTTCTTCCTCTTGACAGGCTGAGCTGCATTATGTGTATGACCTGACTCATCGAATGAACCACCAAGCTGTATATCTTCCTCGTCATCTTTCTCTGCTATGTGATCTAATATATCCTCAAATTTACCCTGAACAGTCCAAACAGTTAGGTAAAATACATGCTAAATACAAAGTAGATGCAAATCAGATTATAAAGAAGAAACAGGACGAAATGTACAGTGTGTCTGGCCACATGTAGCAAATTACCTGCTTTTTCCGTGGAGTAGAACACAGCTCTGGAGAGCAAGGCCTCTGGGACCATTCAAAGATTTCACTATCGAAGGCATCTGGAACCACAGCTTTGCTCTGCAACTCAAATAGCTAACCGTAAGCACAATTTATGCAAAGCTAGTAAGCACAAAATTTGAACAGGAAAAAAACATAAATGTTCAGAAAACATACATTTGGAGTCGTGTTAGGAGGGGTTCCAGCATCAGAATCTTTGATGTCACTAAAACAAGGTGCATTGTGACGCAAGGGCGTGGCCAATGAGGGTGGTTCACTTAACGTTTCAAGAGTGCCGCCTTCTGCATCCTCTCTTTCCCTTAACCAAAAAAAGGGTGACAATGAGAAACCTTCCAGTTTATCAGAGGCTGATGCTTTATCTTTGCCTTCTTGAGCATCACCATTCAATTTATCTGTTGTCCCTTGAGACTTCATAATCTTCTGAGGTCTCATTGGTGTCTCAGATTCAGGGAATGGTGTCACATGTATTCTCTTGTTCGTAGAGAAAGAAGGCTTTTTAGTAGAACCAGATGCAGAAGCCACAGCAGACTTTGTTTTGTTTGCTTTCTTCTCGGATGATATCTTCTTCTTTTGCACTGTTGATTTTTGTGACCTTTTAGACTTTTTCTCGCTGTTGGCATGCTTTGATCCATCTTCAAGATCAAGTAAGAATAATACAGTAAGCACAAGACTGAAGACTAATTGTGCTAAAATTATCTGTAAAAGTTGATTTCAGTTTTATAGAGGCAAACAGACAACCATCCACCAGACAGCATGCCAAAATGGATACAACAACGAATGTGGTGCAGACCCCGGCAGATGCAAAACAACCACATAATTAAATCGTCCTTCAAAATTAATTTCACAATTGACCACCTTGCACATATGCTAGCGAACAAAAGAAGAGTTGATGCTATGCCAGAAAATTACCTGCAACTTGTGCCGCAGGAGTCACCTGTGTTGAGACAACATTACTTCCTGATGCAGCCTCCATGCTCTTCAAAATGCCGACCAGATTGTCCATGTGTGGTGCTGGCCGGATTTCTACAAGCAAAACCAGGCTTTATAACGTGAGTTTTGTATTAGATTAAGATCAAGCCATCACGTCAGAACTTGCAGAGTTACAGTAAACACTAGTTCATCAAAAACATTTCTGTGGAGTTTTAATAGTACTCCCTCTGTAAAGAAATATAAGAGCGTTTAGATAACTAAAGTAGTGATCTAAACGCTCTTATATTTCTTTACGGAGGGAGTACTATGGTTCCGATTTTCGCATATAGTTAGATAAATATTTAATTGCTTCGTAAAGCAGACATATCATGCATGTTAACGTTATCCAATCCTTAAAAAGGTGAAGCATTTTTTTTGCGCACGGGGAAACAATTCCGTCTTTTGCAGCACAACATATTCTACACAAAACATATATAACTTCAGCAGCCTAAGAAGGCCCAGATAACAACAGCTACGCCCACTAACCTCTTCGGCGGAACGGCACCTTGCACACAGGGCAGGTGGAGGAGGACTTCATCGACTCCGTGAGGCAGTGGCTGCAACAAGGTCGGGAGCGCACACATGAGCCCAGATCGGATAGTTTCACAGGGATATTGCAACGGAGGGGGACGGGCAGAAGGGACTCACTTGCAGAAGATGTGGTTGCAGGTGACGGACACCGCCGATCTGAGCAGGCTCAGGCTGCCACCAGGATCAAATTGACGAACAACAGCCAGTCAGAATCAACAACAAGAAAGGGGATAAATCGGAGAACTGGTGTCCACAGATCCAGGTGTCGGCCACGAGGGCGCGGACGAGACGAGGGGAAAGAAAAGGGCCGGCGGGGCGGCGGGCGGGCGTACCAGATGGGGCACTTGAGCTCCCGTCCCATCTTCTCGAGGCTGCCCATGTCCGCCATTCCGATCGCTGGGTCTCCTCCGGAGTCTCTGCGGGCGTGGGGATTACCGGATTTTGTGAGGTGTGGGGGGAGGGGTTTCGGGGGTCGGCGGGGGATTTATTTATGTTGGCGGGAGTTTTCCCTCCAACGTTTTTCATTTCAATTTGGTTTGGTGCGCTGCGTGCGTTCCCTTCCCTTCCTTCCTCGGGAAGGAGGCGAGCCCGCCGACCGACCAATGCGCCTTCCTGTCACGTGGCCGTCGCGAGTGGCGCCGTGGCGGCAACCGGGTTTACTATTTTTTGTCTTTTTTTTGTTTTGCAACATAGGCTTTGGTATGGGTGGCCCGGCCCGACGGCCCGAGCCCGACAGGCTTGGGATCCGGTTTTCTGCTGGAGGGCCCGGCCTAAAAGCCCAGTGTACCTAAAGGATAATGTCCCAAAAACGATGGTTTTGTATAGGAAAATGTGTAGCGGCTCCTCCAGTATCATGTATCTTTGCTGTTTCTCTCTTTTTCTCTTTCGTTTTGGCTTTGTATGACTTGTGATGTGGTGGTTGCTTTATAACATAAAGCGGAGGGAAATCCTTTTTCGTCTATATAAAAAAATGCCTGGATGAATTGAAATGTGTGTGAAATTCTTGAACGTGGATGCAATGTTTTAAATGTGTGTTGAATGTGGATGCGGTTAATTGGAATACAGCTGAATCAGGTGAAAAGTTACGGAATGTACCGAAAATATTGTTGAATTAATAATTCAAATAAGGATGGATGTTATCGTCCAAACAATAATGGATTGTACGTATTTGAAAACATTGTTGTCTCGTCATCAATAATCGTTGTTGGACGGCGGACCACCCGACCAAAAGGAGGTTGCCTCAACCCGACTACTTGCCCCTTGCGCGACCAAAATGAGGAGTCAATTCAATACATCATCATGTCATTTTGCCTTTTTCCTGGCAGATCTGGTCTCGTATTCTCCAAATTTTAGGACTGGTTGTTATTGTTCCACAACCCATCACTGGTTCTCGGATGATGGTGTCAAGCTATCAACCAAGCTCCCGAATAACCTTGAAAAGGGCTTAACTCGAGAAAGATCTAGAGCTAAAAATATGTAAAACCTTGTGGTCAGGAAAGATAGAAGGGCAGTGAGGGCATGCCACCGCTCGATCAAGTTGTACTTTCACATTTTTTACCACCTTCTTGCTTATTATTATAAGTCCAAGAAACTCCATGAAAATCCAAATCAAATAAATTGCATTCAAAGAGAACCTCATGAAAATTAGCCATAATTTTGTGTGAACGCTTGTTCCAAGAAAGGTGCTCACTCAAGCAGGCGGGATGTCGTCTTCAGGAATGTTGTCTAGCGTGCCGCGTTGTGCCACTCCCGCCTCATCGCCTCAGAGAGGCATTTGTTGACGATCGCCACTGAGGAGGACAGTTTGATGTCACCAAGGTAGTAGCCAAGGTGGATGCACACCTTGGAGATCATCGGGGATGATGTATCCTCCTTAACGGCGATTGGATGTCACTAGTTTCTGGACTGGCGATGGGGCGGGGCTGGTGGCGCCGCCTCCTTGCCACAGTGGAGATGGGTGTGCCTGGGAGGGCGCCTCCTCCTCCAAGCGGTGTACGATTTGGACGCCACATTGCGACGCAGGGGATGGCGCCGCCTGACCACGGTCACTGATCGGGTGCGTCCGTTTGGAGCCCTTATTTATCCGTCCATGCAGCCACACTCCATATTTTCTTCCTCATGTGTGCAGTCACCTGCACATGATTGGTGTAGATGAAAAGAGAGAAGAAAAAAGAAAGAAAAAAAGATGGTCCGGGTTGGGCCATGTCCTACATGACAGACTGACTAGGCGCGTCCTCAATATGAGGGTTCGCGGATAGTCCGAACGGATGGGGACGATATGAAGGGATTAGGTCACTTTTTTTCTTCTCTCTCCTGTCCGACAACATCGTGGACATTTGAGGAGGATTTGAGAATGCCGGTTGTAGATGCTCTAAGGCGCCCGGTGAATGTGGCCGGCAGCGCCAGGATCCGGAGCTCCCCGCAAATCTATGGGGCACGTGGAGAACCACTTAGAGGCGTCGAATTTTCCAATAGTGGAGGCCGAGCTGGAGGCGTGCATCGAGAGAGGAGCGGCGGGATAGTGGTGAAGGGATTGCGTCCACGGGCGGCCAGCTTAAATAGCCGGGCAAGCTGATCGGGTCGCTTAAATTCATCCAACGCTTGGAGTAGCCTTCATGGTCGCCGCGTTGATGTGAATGCCGCTCTGGTCAACCTAACGGTCATGTACGCCCTAACCGAAATGAATGCGGGTAGGCAGATGTTCGGCCACAGATTTTTACACCAAGACTAAATAGAAACGGAGGGGACTAGTCACGCTCAACAACCGTTCGTAGGAGTACTTTTTCTTAAACCGCGTCTTTAGTACTCGACGGTGAGTTAATTAAGTATTTTCTTTTTGCCGGAAATTAATTAAGTCCGAGTACTTGCTACGATGGAACGATTTGTGCGAGACAGCAACATCGTACTCGTACGGCCGCACATCCTACTATGGCCACAATAATACGTACCCTATTTCATTTTTCGTTTGCGAAAATGCAGAAATGGAGAGGCGCTCACACCATACGCATGCGCAGATGCGCAGCTAAGATTCAAGCATCTGTCTCCATCCGGCATGTTGTTTTTACGTCACGGTTGGTTGCAACTTGCACGTGACACACGAAAATTTGAAGGGGCACGTGTATGGTGAAACGCCTCTTGCCGTCCATCTGCGCCGTGCACATATCTGGACATAAAACTGTTCAAAATGAATGAAAATTGGTACTCCCTCCGTTCCAAAATAGATGACTCCACTTTACACTAACTTTAGTGCAAAGTGGAGTCATCTATTTTGGAACGGAGGGAGTAGCTCTCTGGATACGAAACACTATATGTGTTAATTGTTTTACAAATACGGCTACATGTCTGTATCCTGCAGCCCCCGTTCTATTACGAACCCTATTCCACGACTTCCTACCATCGTTCACTTTCATTTTCCTTCCTCCTTGCGCTGTTGTTATTTTTCCTTCTATCCTGTTCATCTTCTCCTTTGTTCGTCCTTGCGCTGTTTTTATGTTATTTCAGTTCTAATTTCTGCTATTCTTTTATCTTGTCCACCTTCTTCTTCCTTCTTCCTTGTGTTGTTCTTATGTTATTTCAGTTTTGTTTTCCCCCCTTCAATCTTCTTTTCCCTTCTGTCCAATGCTTTTATCTACATCATCTTTGTTCATCTGTTCGTGCTGTCCTATGTGTTTGTTTCAGGCATCATTTTTTCCGTGCAAACTTGCTACTGTTTTTTTTTCCAAAAAAAATCTGCTGTCTTGCTTCAAATATACATTGTTTTTTCTTCAATACTTGCACGCACGTGTACTATCAATATTTATTTGTGAAAACAATTCAATGGCATAGTTATGATTTTTGCCCTACCATATATGATTCCGATTTTGTTCTTCAAATTAACCCCCTTTTTCTATTATTTGATTTCATTTTCATTGCTAACATGTTTTCTATTATATGACAGTGATACCTTTCCTGGTGAAACTTATTTTATGCAGTACGTTTTTTGTTTTGGAACTTGTGCCGATTCTACTGGCTCATTTTCTGCCAATTTATTGCTTGCGCACAAGCAACCAGGCGAAAAGCAAACTGGGCGTCTCGGGGGCAACTCCCCCTCGCCGGAGTAGCCCCTCTCCCTCCCCTCTCCTCCTCGCCGCTGCACGAGGCTGCCGCCGGGCAAGGCCCATGGCGCAGCCCGGGACTGCGGCGGCGGGGCATGCTCTGCTCTGGTTCACATCGGAGGGTCTTGGATCTGGGCGGCGGCCCCCGGCGAGGCCCCTTGTCACCTGCGGTGAGCAGTGGGGTGGGCGCGGTGCCGGCGATCTGATCGGGTGGCCGGCGGATCTTCGGTGGGCTGGGACCTGGCGCGGCTGCCCTGGTGGCTGGCGGCGTCATATCTGGCTGCTGGCCATCTTCCCTTGCTCGGTGCGTTTCACCCTTGACGGTCCCTGGCTGTGCAGGCGTCTGGCCTGCCTCTGGGTTGCGGGTGATTCTGGTGGTCGGGATCCAGATTGGGGGAAACCCCTGGTCGGCTCCAGCCGGCCGCGACGACGACGACGTCCGCGGGCGCCGATTTCTTCATGGAGACGTCGGTCGAGGTCTGCCCTTTCACACCCCACCACCTTGCTTCTCGGGTGAAAACCTAACTCCGGTGGGCGGCGGCGGCGTCCTTGGCGCCGTGACCTTCTTGAAGGCGTCGCCTTGAGGGCAGTGTGGTGGCGGGCTTAGTATGGGGTCGGTGACAACAGCCGAGGATCGAGGGACCAGTGGGCGCCTTTTTTGGTGAAGCGGTGCTTCATCCTACACATTGATGACGGCGGATCTCGGCGGCGTGGTGCATTGGAGACTCGGCGCCCGATGCGCGGTGATGGACTCGCGCAGGTGAAGGCAGTTGTCTGGCGTCATGGTGGCGTCAATGGCAGAGTGGCCTGACAAGGTAGAAGCCTCAATATCTGCTCTGAAGACGGACCTGTGCAAGATGGCGGCGACGACACATGTGAGTGCGTCAGACTAGTTTATGCCCCAGACCCGGTATGTGGCTCGGCTGGGGCTTCTGGCTTTTGATGATAGGCTTAGGTGAGTGGTCCGGGTATTTGGCCCAGGTAGCATCCCTTCATCATATGGATATGAGTAGTGGCATATGTTGCCAAGATGGCGGATTCAGACATATTGTTGTAATACTTTGTAAGGTCCTCGAGAATAATCAATAAAGTGGTCGTATGCATTTTCTAGATGCAGAGGCCGGGGGTCATCCTCCTTTTCTAAAAAAACCTAACATTAGTATTTCTGTTGTGCATACCGCAGACGCCTCGTCTTATTTCTCCCTCGTCTTTCCCCATCATATTCTACCCTTCTAGTGCCATCGTCCAGATCTTCTTTTTTCGTAGTTGCTGTCAAGGCTTGTCGGATGTCGATAGCGAAACCCGTGGACGAGGACTACGCCGTCATGGCATGGTTATGGTCAACACTGCTGCAACAAGAAGAGCCACGAAAAAAAACCGCAGTCGATCCCAATGTAGTTCATGTAAGGTAAATCACCATGTATTCCTCTTCATCTCTTCCAAAGCAGTCCTATTACCTTTTTTCTCTCCAAGTTACATGTTTCCACATTTGTAGTGCCCTGTTTGCAATGACGGCAAAGGTTTGTGCCACCATGAGACGGTTCTGAATAACAAATGCTTGTCTCAATAATGGCAAGTCCTAACAAAAAGTTTGATTTCTGATTTTATTGGTTAGTTAGTTGATTATAGGTTCGCTTATTAACTGAACAAACTGTACATCCAGTAGTCTTTGAACCGCATCTGTTTATTTGATCATCTTTGAAAAATTTCATTTACCTGAACGTTGTTTAAATGTACCCGGATTTGATACAGATTCAAACCTAGACACTCGTACCAATCTTTTACGTACTGCTGGACGACGGCCTAAGCATAAATAACTTTTGTTTCTGTACCAATTTTAACTCTTCTTACATTTTTATTTTAGCATACACATCTTTATCTGAAAGATGGTCTTTAAATAAAATAATATCAACAACCTACAGTCTTTTCCCGTACAAATATTCATTTCACAACTGTCTCGCTAGTTCCTCTTAATCTTGCCTTTTCCAATATTAATCCTTATTTTTGCACTTGCCTTTTCCAATATTAATCCATATCCATGGACAGGACAGCACACCCTAATCTCACCAGTTCCTTTTATCTACCCAAGAGGAAAGCCAACGCGTAAGAATGAATCATGTGGTACGCAGTGCGCGGCGGTGAGCGCCATTTCCATGCGACGGACGTGGATTTTTACTAACTAGTTGTGCGCGCAACTGGTATCTGAGACGCAAATCTACCTTGCCGTCAAATCAACAAGGCCCACTATGTTGTCAGATCTATATGGTATTTCAATGTTTCACGATTTTCATCGGCGTGTATAGGGAGCTGTATTCCATCTGATTGGACAGGTTAGCTGACAGGTCTATAGATTCGGTTGTCGTTAGGTCCTCCACATGCATGTTATCGCTCCATGCTGCCTTTTATCAGTCAGATCAACCATACTAGTACTCCGTAGTACTATGTTGCTAATTGTATGGTTTGGTACTACTAATTAACCGAAAATAGCATTTTTTTTCTTCTAACCGCATGTAATATTAGGCGCCATTGATTTGGCATAAAAAATTGACTGATGGTTTTCAAGTTCTTCGTTTTGCCATACTACAGCACGACGCACGCAAACAAAAAGTACTGCACCAGATCGTTTGACAACCGGCATCGGTGGGACCAGCACCTGCCCCATTACTGCACCAGATGACGGTCCATGTAGAACTTGGTGCGTCTTTTTGGCGTCATTGATTTGTTCTTCACTGTTATAATTTTGTCAGTGCAAATAATGTTCTAGAAAATGTCTAATTTCCTACTGCTTGCAAATTTAGATACATTAAAACTGAGCACATTTCCTGCCCTCCCAGACCATCAAGATTTCTGGCCGTCGGATGTTTGTTCCGGGTCATTGCTGGCCGTCAGATGACTATCTAATCCCGTAATTAACCAATGGGTCGGGTGACCTAGGGAGGCTATTCCAGTGGAAAAATCGGTGGCCTCTTGATTGGGCCAGGCAGCCCGTTTAGCGGTTGGTGAAAGAACAGCCCACCAATTAGATGGTGTGCGACGTCGCTTCAGTTCAGGCCAGGTCAAGGGCATCGAAGGGGCAGCAATCCCTCCCTTCATTCTCCCTCGCGGCCGCCGACGAATCATCGCGCCTTCACGACGTTGACCAGCCACCGTCTGTCTTCCTTCTCCAGTTGCAGTAGAGAGGGGCTCAACTCTCAGACCAGTGAGGCGTGACACCATTGCCACATCCGACAGCGCCATGGCCCAGATCTCCACCGATGCGGAGGCGGCGCTTGGAGAGGCCATCGGGTTGGTGGTCGGGCAGTGGACAGCGCTGCAGGTGGCGGTGGGGCAGCAGCGACTCCCATGCCAACGTTGATCAATTCAGCGAATCAATCCTCTACTGGTTCTATCCCTCAAGGGTACGTACAGCTCCTTCAGTAATCAGCATCCTCAGATAAATAAAATAATATGTTCCTTCTTGTCTCCTTGAGGCGGGATCCTGTAGTAAAGTTGATATTGTTTACTTTAGCATCTGAATTCTCCTAGATCTAGCGGCATGATCGTCAACTACTTGGCTTTCAGACCGGTGCAGCAAGAATGGTCTCCACTTTGTGGCTGCATGGGGCTCGAGCCTTAACGAATGATCATTGGTAGCGACCTAGGTTTGCCTCTACAAGAACAATTCGACAAGGGAAATGGGGTTACATGTCAACATTCGATGGAGTCCGCTGATACAGATCATTCCCTTCCCTTTATCTTGCATATAATCAGTGTTCTCTACTGGTTTGGATTTGTCCTTTCCGAGTGCCTAGGATTAGCATTCCACAACAATCAGGATGTCATCCAGTTGATTGGAATTTTGAGCACAAAATCACAGACGTGTGTTCTTTATAGGAAAATTATTATGTCCAACTACTACAATGGATCTATCAATATATAATGAGTAATGAAGATGGATCTTTTTTATTGAAGAGATTATAATATATAAGAGGATATTATGTTCACAAAAAAGAGAGTATATGTTTTTGGTATTCTTCTCGGTCATTATAGAATTGCACTATTACTATCAATAGGTCAACTGGTTCAGCTTTTCCTATAAATTGAACAAAATAAGGTGAAGGCTTTGAATTTACTTATCTACTTTTCGTGTTATCAAAAATAAAAGATAGTTCTCTACTTTTTGTCGACTGATTTCCTTTATCTCTATGTTAGAACCTCACTTTCTCCATGCTAACTTATCAGCGACTTGCTCCTCCGCATAAGATTCTGAATGACCCACTCTTGTGCGGGTCCTGACATTCAGGTTATTTTTTCTACTTATCATCTGATCATCATGATATGGCACACGTTGCACATCATGAATTAGTTACAAAGAGAAGATACCTTTTTTTTTCCGACTGCCTCTTGAATGTTTCTAATATTGCTTGTAGAAAATTGTAAAATTTGTATACATGTCACTAACTCATCTCATTTGTCGGTTTATTCAAGGACATCCAAAACATATGTGTTACCTTTTCATTTCTGCAACAGTAATTTGCAAAAATAAATAAATTATCTTGGCAGGTCATGTCTCCCATTTGTTCTCTTTAGCTTTTAAGCATAGCAGTTTAGATATTTTAATATTGTAAACAGGAATGGGCATGATGATTTAAATTTCATTATAAATCCATATCTTCTTCGAATGCGTTAGTATATATAATGGCCACAATGGCACGTTCAATTTCCACTTATTCAAACGATCTAGCTTTCAATACAAGAAGATACTTACTTACTCCCATGTTTGTTGAGATGCTCAGAAACCACACTGAGAGGGCTATTATCATATCTATGTTCAAACATGGAGTCGCTAGAGGTAATAGTTTTGGTTTTCAAATATACCTACAACATACATATGTTGCCAGAAGTATATCTATGCACATGTATCTTCTGTTTACTCAACGCTCACCATAACTGTTGAACTGCAATTCTTTGCCCAAGTAGCTAATGTTTCCACCATTAACATATGAAAATATATCATTACAGACAAATATACATGCATGCATATACATAGAGTCTCAACACAGTGAATTCCCACTAATAAATCTGCTTCCCTGTCCTGCGTATCATGTAGTTGTGGAAAATATGCTCATGTGTGACATAAAGCTACCAATGTATGATATAGGGCATGAGAAATTTCTGTTTGAGTTAGGCATTTGATTTCTAACCTATTGCAAATTGTATCACAAGTAATGCCATCAAGTTTGTTATCGGAGTAAATAATCATATTGATAATTGATTTTCTTTCCTGATTTCATTGGTCTATTCTATCTTCAATTCAAGGGGAAGTTCTCTATAAATAGCATTACGATTTTGAAATTTGGCATCGTAAGGCTACGGCATGGAAGTAGCCCTGTTAACTTAATTCAACATGATAAGTATTTGTTTATGGCTCCATATAATTACATCAACCCCTAACATTAAAGTGTAAAAATGGATGGGCGCGGCAACGCGCGCCATCAATGATCTAGTTTCAATTAGAAGTCAACGCTAATCCAAACACTTATACTAGTCACCAAGAAAGCATGTGAGAGTCGTCACGTGCAAGATTTTGGAATCTAGCATGACGTGCGCTCTTCGGTAGGCATAAACACGATTTGACAATGCACTGGCTCAAGCGGCGTAAACAGTGCATGTTGCCAAAGGAAGGGACAACTCTACGGAGGTTAGGCTCAGCTGTGAACAGATTGAATTAATACCAGCGTTCGAACTGTGTAAAGGGAAATATAACACCTCACGAGTTGCACACAACAAAGAACGCGGTCGTTCAAAAAAGAAAAATTCGGTCCAGGTTTATCACTGCCGGATCGCCCATTTTGTCCATTGTACTATTATTTTAGTCACTCACAAAAACGACCTTACCTATAGCTGTGAAGCAAACAGACGGCAGATGAACTATACTAGTTGAATTAGGACCTTTGGCGCGTGGGGTGGACATGCAAAATAGTACTCCCTCCGACCCTTTCTAGTGTGCGCATAAGTTTTTCTCGTTTTTTCTGCAATATCTGCACGATCCAGATTTGTAGCAATTTCTTTTAAATATATCCCTACTTTTCAGCACTCCCCTTGTGCATTAATTCCGGCCACGCATGCAGCATATGCAACAGAGGATGGGCCAATAACAGCCATGCAGAGAAATACGCAGGGGAAACGAGGCGGACAGGCCAATTAACTAGCTCGCGTGATTACCGCTTTGCAGCTTTCCACGTCGTTGCAATTCATCCAGTGCAGGGGCTATTCCGCCCGAAAACTATTTTGAGTAGCACTCCTTGGTATGCGTGATGTGAGTTAGCGCAGACTAAATAGAATCGGAGGGACTATGTGTAATCTTTCAAAAATGTTTATACAATGTAAACAACATTTCAAGTAATTAAAAAACATACCATTCAACTAAATGTTCGCCGAGGTTCTTGAAGTAAAAACATACCATTCAACTAAATGGTCGCCAAGGTCCTTGGAGTAAATGGTTCAGATCCATGTCGATTTTCATCCTCACAGCTTTCTTGGGGGAGACGAAGAAGAGAGAGGGGAAGGGGGCAGGTGGGAGAGAAGGATGTAGGGACCAGGTCACAGGGAAGG
>NC_041380.1:533306421-533312217 GCF_002162155.2 Triticum dicoccoides | reverse complement strand
CGGGGAGAAAACAGTTGTGAGAGACCAGGTCAGCCTCCCAGTCGCGGCAACAAACTCGCGGGGGTCGATCAAACACACGATCGGGCTCCTTCCTTTTTTGTTTGGGGGGGGGACCAAAACTTACCCAATCTGGCTGGTTGCCAGGGATCCCTAACCAGCACTCAGTTGATGCCTAGACAACGTCCATGTTGAATCCAAATCTCACAAGAAGAAAAACCAAACAAGAACCAAAAAAGATGATGCAAGCATGCAATGGTTTGAGCTCTCTACGAACGATATGATCAAGCTACTCACTTGAGAGCCCTCCTTGATAGTATGACAATCGATCCTATAGCCCGGTCTCCCAACTACTACCACGAGACCGGTAAAATAGAAAACCTATTAAGGGCAAACCTTTGCCTTGCACATAGCCCACTTGAGAAGGATGATGACGATTTTGATTGCGTTGGCTCAATGAAGACTAGTTGATTGTTCCACGATACTCCATTATGGGCGAGCCACTACTCGCTACATCTCACGGCAAGCTTCTAGCACTTTTCTCTTCGTGATGCTCCATTTGAACTTGCACACGACAAAGTAACCCCACCAAGAACTCTCACGTAGACCATGGGTTAGTACACAAAGCATAATCGATAATGCTTAACATACCATGCGATCACTTGATCCATCTCGGCACTTCTTCTACGCTTTGTGTGTTGATCAACTTGATTCACTCTTTGACTTAGTCTTGATCAATATCTCACATGGGCAATCTTTAGATAATTCCTTGAATAGCACCTTGGTCATCACAAACTCTCCTTGAAACCAACAAATGGACTCCAAGAAAAGCCTATGGACAAAATCTTCAAATATAACTCAAGGCAACCCAAAAAGAAAACCAAAAAAGATTTCTCGTTCTTCTTTTGCTTGTTGGGAGCTTTCTCGTGTAAATAGTTTTATTTCTTTTCTTGTTCTTTGGGGGTTGAGAGGAGAAGACCATGACGAAAATGTTAAATGGCTCGCATATGCATTATTGTTAATTTAACCAAGAGCCATATTACCTTATCTTCTCCTGTGTATTGAATGCTTGCAGATTCCAACTTAGTCCAATGCATGTGCACTATTATTATTATCCACATCGTTCGGTCGTGCAAGTGAAAGGCAATTATGATGATATATGATGGACTGATTGATATGAGAAAAGTTGGTATGAACTCGACCTCTCTTGTTTTTGTAAATATGATTAGTTCATCGTTCCTGATTCAGCCTATTACGAATAAACATGTTTGCAATGACAATTAGAGATTATAGTTGCTTATGCCATGCTTAATTAGCTAGGAGTTTATAATGGTTTACCTTGCGTGCCAACATGCTATTAAAATGGTTGTGATGTGGTATGATAGAGTGGTATCCTACTTTGAATGATTTAAGTGACTTGACTTGGCACATGTTCACGCATATAGTTGAAACATAATCAACATAGCCTCCACGATATTTATGTTCATGGTGAATTATATCCTACTCATGCTTGCACTCGATGTTGATTAATTTTAATGCATGTTCATGTCTGTTGTCGCTCTCTAGCTGGTCGCTTCCCAGTCTTTTTCTAGCCTTCACTTGTACTAAGCGGGAATACTGCTTGTGCATCCACTTTCATAAACACCAAAATTATTTCATATGAGTCCACCATACCTACCTATATACAGTATCTACCTGCCGTTCCAAGTAAATGTGTATGTGCCAAACTCTAAACCTTCAAATGAAATTCTGTTTTGTATACTCGAATAGCTCATGTATCAACTTGAGATATTTGTATCTTCCATGCTAGGCGGGTTATTCTTAAAAGGAGTGGACTCCGCTCCTCACTCACAAGAAAATGGCTGGTCACCGGGATGCCAGTCCCATGCTTTAAGCAAATCAAATCAAAGTAATTACAAACAAAACTCCTCGAGACTCTTGTTAGTTGGAGGCACTCGTTGTTTCGAGCAAGCCATAGATTGGTGCTTGTTGGTGGAGGGGGAGTATAAACTTTACCATTTTGTTTGGGAACCGCCTATAATGTAAGTAGCATGGAAGATATCGAAATCTCTCGGTTGTTATGTTGACAATGAAAGTATACCACTCAAAATATTATTTATCTCTATTTCAAAATCGAGCTCTGGCACCTCTACAAATCCCTGCTTCCCTCTGCGAAGGGCATATCTATCTACTTTTATGTTGAGTCATCACCCTCTTATTAAAAAGCACCAGTTGGAGAGCACCACTGTCATTTGCATCCATTACTATTAATTTATATTGAGTATGACTATGACTGGATCTCTTTTACCATGAATTACAATGTTTAGTCAATCCTTGATCTTCAAAGGTGCTCTGAATTTATGTTTTGCAGTCCGAGAAAGGGCTAGCGAGATACCATCTTGTTATATTATATTATGATTGTTTTGAGAAAGTGTTGTCATCCGAGATTTATTATTATTACTCGCTAGTTGATTGTGCCATTGATATGAGTAAATATGAGACCTAAATGTTATTGTGAATATGGTTAGTTCATAATCTTTGTTGAAACTTGAATGCTGGCTTTACATATTTACAACAACAAGAGCAAACAAAGTTTGTAAAAGTTTTTCTTTATCACTTTCAGTTTATCAACTGAATTGCTTGAGGACAAGCAAATGTTTAAGCTTGGGGGTTTGATACGTATCTGTCGTATCTACTTTTTCAAACACTTTTGCCCTTGTTTTGGACTCTAACTTGCATGATTTGAATAGAACTAACTGATACGTCTTCGTCGTTTCTACTTTTCCAAACACTTTTGCCCTTGTTTTGGACTCTAACTTGCATGATTTGAATGGAACTAACCCGGACTGCCGCTGTTTTTAACAGAATTGCCATGGTGTTATTTATGTGCAGAAACAAAAGTTCTCGGAATGACCAGAAACTTCACGGAACATCTTTTTGGAAATAATAAAAAATCATTGCAAAAGATGAAGACCAGGGGGCCCACACCCTAGCCACAAGGGTGGGGGCGCGCCCCCTACCTCGTGGGCCCCCTGGAGCTCCTCCGACCTCGACTCCAACTCTATATATTTGGTTTCGGAGAGAAAAAAATCAGAGAGAAGGATTCATCGCGTTTTACGATACGGAGCCGCCGCCAAACCCTAAAACCTCTTGGGAGGGCTGATCTGGAGTCCGTTCGGGGCTCTGGAGAGGGGAATTCGTCGCCATCGTCATCATCAACCTTTCTCCATCACCAATTTCATGATGCTCACCGCCGTGCGTGAGTAATTCCATCCTAGGCTTGCTGGACGGTGATGGGTTGGATGAGATTTATCATGTAATCGAGTTAGTTTTGTTAGGGTTTGATCCCTAGTATCCATTATGTTCTGAGATTGGTGTTGCTATGACTTTGCTATGCTTAATGCTTGTCACTAGGGCCCGAGTGCCATGATTTCAGATCTGAACCTGTTATGTTTTCATCAATATATGAGAGTTCTTGATCCTATCTTGCAAGTCTATAGTCACCTATTATGTGTTATGATTCGTTAATCCCGAAGTGACAATAATTGGGATACTTACCGGTGATGATCGTAGTTTCAGGAGTTCATGTATTCACTATGTGTTAATGTTTTGGTCTGGTACTCTATTAAAAGAAGGCCTTAATATCCCTTAGTTTCCGCTAGGACCCCGCTGCCACGGGAGGGTAGGACAAAAGATGTCATGCAAGTTCTTTTCCATAAGCACGTATGACTATATTCGAAATACATGCCTACATTACATTGATGAATTGGAGCTAGTTCTGTGTCACCCTAGGTTATGACTATTACATGATGAACCGCATCCGGCATAATTCTCTATCACCGATCCATTGCCTACGAGCTTTCCATATACTGTTCTTCGCTTATTTACTTTTTCGTTGCTATTGCTATCATCACTACAAAATACCAAAAACATTACTTTTGCTACTGTTACCTTTGCTACTAAATACTTTGCTGCAGATATTAAGTTTCTAGGTGTGGTTGACTTGACAACTCAGCTGCTAATACTTGAGAATATTCTTTGACTCCCCTTGTGTCGAATCAATAAATTTGGGTTGAATACTCTACCCTCGAAAACTGTTGCGATCCCCTATACTTGTGGGTTGTCAAGACTGTTTTCTGGCGCCGTTGCCGGGGAGCGTAGCTCTATTCTTTGAGTCACTTGGGATTTATATCTGCTTATCATTATGAAGAACTTGAGAGATTCAAAAACCAAGATTTATCCCACAACTACGAGGGGAGGTAAGGAACTGACATCTAGCTCTGCACTTGATTCACTTTCTATTTTGAGTAAGCTTGCGACACCTAAACCTGCTTCTGCTATTCATTCTGATATGTCGCATGTTATTGATGATGTCACTTCTGCTATGCATGATACTTATGATGAAACTACTTCTATGCTTGATACTACTGTGCCACTTGGTGATGTTCTTGATGAACAACTTGCTAGGGTTAGAGAGAATGAAAATATTGAATCTGATAATATTGATGAAAGTGATGATGAAGACTCTTCCCCTAATAATGAATCACCTGTTATTCCTGAGGGTTATGTTTTTGAAAAAGAAGCTGCTTTAGCTATTTTAGCTTGCAAAGATAGATACAAACTCCAGAGGTTATTAGCTAAATGAAAGCAACAATCTCTAAATGCTAGAATGAAACCTGACCCTGCTTTTGCTACTTCACCTATCTGTGTTACTGATAAGGATTATGAATTCTTTGTTGATCCTGATATAATTACTTTGGTTGAATCTGATCCTTTTCATGGCTATGAATCTGAAACTGTTGTGGCACATCTTACTAAATTAAATGATATAGCAACCCTGTTCACTAATGATGAGAGAACTCGCTACCTTTATATCCTTAAAATATTTTTGTTCTCATTAAAGGGTGATGCTAAGATATGGTTTAATTCTCTGGATCCTGGTTGTGTGCGTAGTCCCCAGGATATGATTTATTACTTCTGTGCTAAATATTTCCCTGCTCATAAGAAACAAACTGCCTTGAGGGATATATATAATTTGCAAGTCATTAGTCACCTACTATGGGTTATGATCCGGCAACCTCGAAGTGACAATAATCGGGACCACTCCCGGTGATGACCGTAGTTTGAGGAGTTCATGTATTCACTATGTGTTAATGCTTTGGTCCGGTACTTTATTAAAAGGAGGAATTAATATCCTTTGTTTCAATTAGGACCCCGCTGCCACGGGAGGGTAGGACAAAAGATGTCATGCAAGTTCTTTTCCATCAGCACGTATGACTATATTCGGAATACATGCCTATATTACATTGATGAATTGGAGCTAGTTCTGTGTCACCCTAGGCTATAACTTTTACATGAGGAATTACATCCGGCATAATTCTCCATCACTGATCCAATGCCTACGAGATTTTCATATATTGTTCTCCTCTTATTTTACTTTTCCGTTGCTAATGTTACAATCACTATAAAACCAAAACTGCTACCGTTACTTTTGCCACTGTTACCGCTACTATCATATTACTTTGCTACTAAATGCTTTGCTGCAGACACTACTAGGAAAAGGGCTATAGATGGAATTGACACTAATGGCGCACTAGACATGTGGTGCGCCATTACTATATACTAATGGCGCACCATGTGTTGGTGCACCATTAGTGTCCAAATACTAATGGCGCACCACATCCATGGTGCGCCATTAGTAAAAAAACTTTTTTAATTTTTTTTCAAAACTACTAATGGCGCACCGTGGGAGTGGTGCGCCATTAGTAACTTGTCCACCACTTCCACCAAATGCCCCCC
>NC_041380.1:533303495-533305973 GCF_002162155.2 Triticum dicoccoides | reverse complement strand
TAAACAAAAATGATGGGAATGTCAAAAAAATAAAAGAAAATAAGTTTCCCATGTGATATGTGGTCTAGTTGCTGTGAAAATTTACAAATATGAATTTCGACTTTATTTGCGAAATCTCTCGAGAATTTGTAAAATGGGCATAACTTTTGCGTACAAACTCGGATGAAAAAGTTTTTTATATGAAAAATCATCTGCTCGAAAAGTTACATCCGAATTCAAGCAGAAGCTTCTGTCATACCCTTTACATGAGGATTCTTCCGCGGAAGAACAACTCATATTCGCCTTGTCACAGGGCGCCGAGCACAACCTGATGACCTATGAGGCGTACGATATCAACGGCTACACATTCTACACCGAGGACAAGGACATGAAGAGCGATGGTTATTAGAACTCCAGGGTAACGATGGAATCCTACACCGGTAACGACAATGACAGATACTACGGAAGGATCGAGGAGATCTGGGAGCTGAGCTACGCTGGAGAGAAGGTCCCAATGTTCTGTGTCAGATGGGCCAAGAGCGTCCTAAAAGAAGACCGGTATTTCACCACCATGGTTATACCCGAAGCCAAATCCAAGACCGCGGGCGCAAATGTCACCGCGAAAAATGAGCCATGGGTACTGGCTTCCCAAGTGGACCAATGCTTCTTCATTACCGACCCGTCAAAGCCGAGTCGTGTTGTCGTGAGGAGAGGCAAAAGGAAGATCATCAGAATGGATGGAGTAGCCAATGAGCAAGACTTCGACAAGTACGACGACCCGAAGATCGAACATGACGACGACGATGAAGTAGCAACATACACCACAAGAAGAAGCAGGACCACCCTACCTAAAGGACGTCTGTTCCACAGAAGAACTCCATTTGCGAAAAAGAAGGGCAAGAAGATTATGAACAGATAGCTAGCTAAGATCAACTGTATTTAAATCGTAGTCTTCATTTCTCGGTTGTATTTCATGGGCACTTTTTGATATCATGAATATTTTTAAATTTCATGGGCACTTTTTGAATTCATGAATATTTTTTCAAATTTGATGATATTTTTTCATATTCAATATGATAAAATATTGAATATTCATGAGGACACTCGATCTCGATCCCCCTCCATCTTGATCTCGATCCCACCCGCACCCTCACCCGCTAGCTCCACCGCCCCCAACGTACGTGAGCCTCGATCAGAACTAACGCGCCCTGATCGGGGACGCCCAAAAACCAACTCAGGTTTTGGGTCCCCTGTCACCAGCGCATATTAAAAGGGATACGGGAGAGAGCTGGCCACCTGCGAGATCACAATTCACGTAAGGTTTACTCTCCTCCCGATATTCTCTCACCCCATCCGATCAGGGGGAGTGCTGCAGCGATGGGAAGACCTAAGCCAGCCGCCGCCGCTGTCCCTGGGCAGTGCCGGTGGCGCCCTGAAGGAATCAGGACGTCGAGGAGAACCTCTACTTCGACTACATCACCCCTGCATCAAGCCTGCACCAAGCAGGCGATCATGTCCACTACCGTGACATGTAATGATCCCCTAAAACCCTTCTCTGTTCATGCTTTTAGGTGATCTAGATGCAATCAGTTCCTGCTAATGGTATCCTAGAGATGCATAATTAATACAACAATGGTATCAGTCGCCAATTTTGATTGCAATAGGTCCCTATATTATTGATCTGTAGATCAACATCAAGTTTTAGATCATGTCAGGTTTAGGGTTCATGATCAAGATTGAAAGTTATAGCCCCATGATCTTGCTACTGTTTTTGATGATTGATGTCAATTGCCCACTGTTGATGATGTTTTAATTCCAATTTGCTACGGATCAGTACTGCCACCATGGTTTCATCAATTTTAATTAATCCAAGTTAAGATCTAATGCTCACCTTTATTCTAAGTTGATTAAAATTGACCATGTGACATTCATGTTTCCGTATGCATCATATAATTAGTAGACACGGGGTTAAGAGAACGTAAACAGTGGCAAACCCCATGTTTGAAGAACCCTAGATTTTTCCCCAATTCGGTAGAACCCTAGTTTTTATCCCCAATTCGAAAGAACACTCATTTTGCAATTAGGGTTGTTTTTTAATCCAAAATAAGCACTGATGAACACGAATTGGAGAAGAATGAGGCATAGGCTCACCTAATGCGCCGCGTAGCCACCTTTCCCTTCGGGGCCCGCACTGCGTCCACCGTAGTGCGAGGACGGAGACGCCGCGACGCCATCGCCTCCCACCGGAGCGATGCGCGGAACATCTACTCGCCGCCACCGCCGCTACTCGAATGGACGAGCTCGTCGCCGTCGCCCCTCATGTTGCGATGGCCGGCGTCCCTCCTCCCTTGATGCACCATGAAGCACGGACGCCGGGGCCATGTTCGAGGGGGAGCGCGCGGGATTCATCCTACTGCACGCTCCTCCAACGAGCGCAGCCGCCGCGCCGCCATGGCCGGCGCGCCTCGAGCCGCCGTTGAATGTCGTCGCCGCTCTCTG
>NC_041380.1:533239214-533303244 GCF_002162155.2 Triticum dicoccoides | reverse complement strand
AGTGAGACTAGGGTTAGGCTGGTCGGCAATTTTGTTCAGGCCGCAAGCCACGCCGGCCGTCCGATTCGATCGGACGGCTCACAACGTCGCGGAGTGCCGACTCGGGCCGGCGGGCGCTAATGGGCCGATTCCGGCTGTGGGTTACGGCCCAGGTTATGTCAGTCCAGCGAAAACACACAAAAAAAACTTCTTCTGGGCTGGGCCGTTTTACGTGTAGCTGTGGGGTCTTTCGGGCTAAAATCACTGTCGCGATTTTGTGTTTTTTTACAGTGTGTTTAAGTTAATAGTTATTATGTTTTTGCACCATTAAAAAAATAGAAAATGCCCAAAACTAAAATGAACACATTATTATTCTGGGTAAAATTGAACCAACGAGATATTTTATTCAGAATTTATTATGTGTTTTGCATGATGAATTTTTTAGACATAAAAAAGAATGATATTTTCTTTTATGTTGATGTTTAAGTTCAGAATGAAATGACTCTAATTTTAATTCGGACCAACGTTGTTTTATTATTATGAGTCATCCCCTATGATATTTTAATTCCATGTTTTTTCTGCCCAACGGTGTTTTGACATGGAGTTGAAATTAAATACTTGGCATGTTTGTTTACTTACCAACGTAAATTTATAATCATGCAAGTTTACTTATGAATTTTTATGATGATTTCAGCTTCCGCTCCATTTCGGTCCGACATGATCGAACCACTTACGGGGAGTAACTTCCCTCGTTGGAAGTCCCAAGTCGAATTATGTTTGGGTTGTAATGAATTTGACTATGCCTTGAGGGAAGAAAAACATGTGGCACCTGTTGCAGGTGTTACAGGGTATGCAGAACTAAAGAAAGACTATGATGTTAAGATGGAAAAGTGGAGCAAGTCCAACCATATTGCGCTTCTCATCATGAAAGCGACAATATCACCGGACATTTCTGAAGCATTCCCTAAGAAAGACACTGCTAAAGAATTCCTCACTGAAATGGAGGAGCAATTTAAAGGCTTCGACAAAGTGTATGCTCATGAGCTTTTTGGTAAACTTTCAGAAATACACTATTGACGGAAACGTTAGGCAACACATATTGAGGGTGGTAAATGCTTACACCAAACTTAAGGCTTTGGAGTGTTCTTTAAGTGAAGCCCTTCTTGTCATAATTATTCTTGAGTCTCTTCCAGAAGAGTTTGAACAATTTAAGGTCAACTATAACTCTCTAAAGGAAAAATGGCCACTCTTTGAGATGACCGCGAGGAGCGTCCAGGAGGAAGAGAGGATCATGAAGCAGAAGAAAGACCATGTTTTTCAGGTTGGCTCTAACAAGAGAAAGCATGACGGGCAAGGTTTTCCCAAGCCTCAGAAAAAGCAAGTCAAGAAAGAAGGCACTAAGCCATTCAACCCTAAGGCATTCAAGGGTAAAGAAGCCGGCAGTTCTTCTTCTGCTCCTAGCAGCTCCACTGCTGGAGAAAATGCTTGTAACTTCTGCAAAGAGGAGGGACACTATCAAAGGGACTGCCCAGGCTTTCTAAAATGGATGAACAAAAGAGGTATTGATGAAATTACTTTTGTAGATGAATCTCTTTATGTCAATTTTTCTATAAAGTCATGGTGGATTGATTCAGGGGCAACCACTCACGTTGCTAACTCTATGCAGGGATTCGATACGATCCAAACTATAAGAGGAGGAACAAGAAAGCTTAAGGTTGTGAACGGAGTTGAGGCCGATGTTAAAGCTGTGGGATCTCTCACGTTGGAGCTACACACTGGCCACACTCTTAGATTGAATAATGTTATTTATGTGCCTACCTTAAGTAGGAATTTGATTTCAGTTTCTCGTTTAGATGATGATATGTATGAGTGCCATTTTGGCAAGAAACAATTTGCTTTGATCAAATGTAATAAGAATGTAGGCATCGGTGTTAGACGAGGCCAACTATACATGTTATCTCTTAATAATGATTCAGTTATGCATGTGAGTGATGAAATTAATGTTGAGAAGAAATGGAAAGGAGTTAGTAATTCTTCGAAATTGTGGCATTGTCATTTGGGCCACATTTCGAGGGGGAGAATGGAACGCTTAGTTAAAAATGAAATACTCCTCCCATTAGAATTCTCAGATGCAGACAAATGTGTCGACTGCATTAAAGGAAAATTCGCAAAAACAATTAAGAAAGGAGCAGTAAGAGCCATAGGGGTTTTAGAATTAATTCACACCGACATATGTGGACCCCTTAATGTTAAGTCTGTAGATGGTTTTGATTCATTCATTACATTCACAGACGACTTTTCCCGCTATGGATATATTTATCCCATACGTGACCGATCGGAAGCTTTGGAGAAATTCAAAGTCTATAAAGCGGAGGTTGAAAATCAACTGAACGCAAAAATCAAAGTTGTACGGTCTGATCGCGGCGGAGAGTATTATGGTAGGCATGTTCCTTATGGGCAGATTCCTGGACCTTTTGCCAAGTTCTTATCTGAAAATGGAATCATTGCTCAATACTCAATGCCTGGTGAACCACAACAAAATGGTGTGGCCGAGCGTCGCAACCGCACCCTTATGGATATGGTGCGAAGCATGCTTAGTCACTCGAGTTTACCGGTAAGCCTTTGGATATAGGCATTAAAGACAGCTGCACACATACTAAATCTTGCTCCAACTAAGTCAGCACCGAACACACCTTACGAGATGTGGGCGGGAAAGAAACCGAGCTTGAATTACTTACGGGTGTGGGGTTGCCTGCTAAAGCTAAAGTTTTCAATCCACAACTTAAGAAATTGGATCCAAAAACAGTTAGTTGTTTTTTCGTTGGATACCCTCATAGGGGAAAGGGATATCGTTTTTATTGTCCAAGTCACACCACCAAATTTGTGGAGACTAGACAAGCGGTATTTTTTGAGGATAATGAGGTCACAAATTTAAGGGAGATCGATCTTGAGGAGAAGCGGGTTTGTGTGCCATCCCCGACTATCCAAGAGATTGTTTTTCCAATACGAAGAAATGTGACATCTGATGATCCTGAATCTCATGGTTCAGTCTCTCAGTCGAATGGTGATCTAGAAACTAATAATGAGAATCCAAACACAAATGAGGATCTCCAAGAAAATAATGAAAATGATGATGTTCCACCACCACCTCCGCCCATGGGTAGACCACGGCGTGAGAGGAAGAAAGCCATATCAGATGATTATATAACTTTTCTAATGGAGGACATGAATGATATGGGAAAGGTGGAAGATCCAACCTCCTATAAGGAAGCCATTAAAAGCGAAAATTCGTCCAAATGGTTGGTTGCCATGGAAGACGAGTTGAAATCTATGGGCTCAAACGACGTATGGGACTTAGTAGAAGTTCCCGATGGAGCTAAGAAAGTAGGCTGCAAGTGGGTCTACAAAACCAAGTATGATTCCAAAGGGAATGTTGAACGGTTCAAGGCAAGACTAGTGGCAAAAGGGTATACACACAGAGAAGGCATTGATTATAAGCAAACCTTCTCTCCTGTGTCAACCAAGGATTCTTTCAGAATCATAATGGCATTAGTAGCTCATTACGACCTAGAACTACACCAAATGGATGTTAAAACAACATTTCTAAATGGTGACTTAAAAGAAAACGTTTACATGGCTCAGCCAGAAGGCTTTGTTGTGGAAGGGAAGGAACATTTAGCATGTCGTCTAAAGAAATCAATTTATGGCTTGAAGCAAGCTTCAAGAGAGTGGTACCTCAAGTTTGATACAATTATCAAAACTTTTGGTTTCATAGAAAATGTTGTGGACAACTGCATATACGTTAAGTTTAAAGGCAATAGGTTCACATTTTTAGTCCTATACGTTGATGACATATTGTTGGCATGTAGCGATACGGATATGCTGCATGAGACCAAGAATTTTCTGTCATCCAGTTTTGATATGAAAGATCTTGGTGAAGCCTCGTATGTCCTCGGCATCGAGATTCATCGAGATAGGTCCAGAGGAATGTTAAGACTATCTCAAAAAGCATACTTTGAGAGAGTACTGAAAAAATTCAATATGCATAAGTGCTCACCCTCACCTGCTCTTATAGTTAAGGGCTATAAGTTTGGGACATTTCAATGTCCGAGGAACCAATATGAAACTGATCAGATGAAGTCGGTTCCTTATGCTTCAGCTGTCGGAAGCATCATGTATGCTCAAGTGTGTACACGCCCAGATTTATGTTTTGTAACCGGGATGCTTGGCAGATACCAATCAAATCCAGGACCGGACCACTGGAAGGCCGCAAAGAAAGTCTTGCGTTATATGCAAGGAACTAAGAATTTCATGCTTACATATAAAAGAACTGATAACCTAGAAATTGTTGGTTATTCAGACTCTGATTTTGCCGGGTGTGTGGATAGTAAGAGATCCACGTCAAGTTATATATTCACACTCGCGGGAGGAGCTATATCGTGGAAAAGCTCCAAACAAACATTAACTGCTGGATCTACGATGCAAGCAGAATTTGTAGCATGTTATGAGGCCACCGGGCAGGCTGTATGGCTAAAGAATTTTATTCCCGGACTTAAAGTGGTTGACAGCATATCTAAACCAATTTTATTGTACTGCGATAATGAACCAGCAATTTTCTATACGAGTAACAACAGGTCAAGTAATGCTGCCAGACACATTGACATAAAATATCATGTTGTGAAAGATAGAATCCAGGATCAAACACTTGATGTTAAACACATAAGAACGAAGCATATGCTTGCGGATCCGCTAACAAAAGGCTTGCCACCCAGTATTTTTCGTGAGCATGTTGCCGGCATGGGACTACTGGAAGCCTTATGATTCTGGAATAAGAGGACCATTAAAATGAAGCACTCCCCAATTAGCAAAATGTTTTCCATTTCGAAATAGGCGGGTGTGCTATAAGTGTTGAGGTTTTATGGCGTTTCGAGCTGTAGTAACACCTCACTTTGATACATCATTCCTATGTAGAATGGGCGAATGAAGTTAAGCCTAACGATCAAGGGGGAGAATGTTGGTTTTGATCTGATGGCTTAAACATGCCCGTTAGATCTATTAGTCTAACAAAAAAAAGATGAAGGGATAACGATAAGTGAAGGGGTCCACGTACCAACGTACGTGAGCCTCGATCAGAACTAACGCACCCTGATCGGGGGCGCCCAAAAACCAACTCAGATTTTGGGTCCCCTGTCGCCAGCGCCATATTAAAAGGGATACGGGAGAGAGCTGGCCACCTGCGAGATCACTATTCATGTAAGGTTTACTCTCCTCCCAATATTCTCTCACCCCATCCGATCAGGGGGAGTGCTGCAGCGATGGGAAGATCTAAGCCAGCCGCCGCCGCTGTCCCTGGGCAGTGCCGGTGGCGCCCTGAAGGAATCAGGACGTCGAGGAGAACCTCTACTTCGACTACATCACCCCTGCATCAAGCCTGCACCAAGCAGGCGATCATGTCCACTGCCGTGACATGTAATGATCCCCTAAAACCCTTCTCTGTTCATGCTTTTAGGTGATCTAGATACAATCAGTTCCTGTTAATGGTATCCTAGAGATGCATAATTAATACAACACCCTACACTGGGTTGTGAGGGTGTGACTCTGGACTCTGGAGTGAGTGAAGAAGGTGTGGAGTGTGGCTCATTTAAAGGCCGGCGTGCATGGTGCATGCATATGTTTCAAAGCTTACTCTCAAACAATTAGTGTGCCTATTTTCATTTTCCCCAAAATTCCACAAGACAACCAATAAATCGCGAGTGGACATGCCACCACGCGCTGCCAAAATCCATACCGCATGCTGCCGCGCGATGCGTGCAACTTTAATACCCCTCGGCCGTATAATGACTACCCCTTGTCGTATAGCAATCGGGTATATATAGCCACGTATTTGCAGCTGACACATGTAGTGCATGGCCCGCGAGGTAGCGTGTGCATTGAACTAGGTGACGGGCCACCTGAATGTCAACTCGCAATGGCTAGCTCCAGGACGCCCCCCCCGGCATTTTTAAACAACCGGAGTGCTTGTATTCACATCCTGTTCAAGTTTTCATATCATCTCTCCTTCTCTCTGCCTCACAAGCATGTGTTCATCTAAGTCCAAGCAAGTACAAATGAAGACCACTACCCAGCTTCTCCTAATGTAATAGTTGAGCTTTGGAACGTTGTACTTAAGGTCCACCATTAGCACTTGCTTGCCTTGGTCACAAATAGTAAGCATTGGTATATTAGGATAAATCTCCATCTTCTTATACAATCAGTATCAAGGAAATGACATAATTCGATTGTCCCTAGCAAAACAGCCATATAAACAGTCACATGCGGTCAGTATGCGTTTAATTCGCGTGAAGCTAGTGGTTTAATGGCTTGCAGGCTATCAATTCACCCAGAATGAATTAATATTCAGCCAGTGCATTGAAAGCACATGCACTTTTCTTAATGGTTGACACAGGCCATCGGGTCAATATTATAAAGTGATAAAGATCTTAGATGGTTAGATTAGCATACAAACTAGTGGTAGTATGAATTGGATTGACTAAGCACTTTTAATTCAACATTGATGCACACGGCAGTAATATACAACATTCAGATATAACTAGTACAAATACCCGTTCGTTGCAACGGGAGAAAATACCAGTTTCTATGAAGTATGGTTGGTGAGGTCGAGGAACTATGTCAAGTGACAACGGCTGTCAGGACCCCGACTCAATGTCACATCGATCTAGCCTGTAACACCTCATATTACTTTGCGGCCTCACGCACGGTATCCCCACGGGTGTCGCCTTACCTTTGCCCGGGACCGTTTGCGCCTTTTGGCTCACGTATATGATAGTGTCGCTAGCATCCATATGATAGGGAGCCCGGGCTGACATGACTAGTCGTAAACCCAAAGTGGCACAGACTTACAGGGACAGGCATCCATGACCCAGCATCGAACGTGTCGGTCATCAGCAAGTGGGTCCGGGCTGTAGCACTGGGCTAGCAGGACTCCGGTAAACCGGGCTGTAGCGGGCTAACAGGACTCCGGTACTCAATGCGTGACATTTCCCCGAAGGGACAGACACAGGAACGAAGAAGGACACATGCCGGCCAGCCTAAGTGTTCCGGAGCAGTAGCAAGCTACCATGGCTCAGTGGAGACACTAGGAGACATTTCCCGGTAAGAGAGGCTACTAAAGATAAACAACTAGATAGTCAGATCCCACACATACCAAGCATTTCAATCATACACACAATATGCTCGATATGTGCAAATACAACGAGGCACCACAACATGACTCTACGACACAAGTACTTTATTTAAGGCTCAGAGAGCCATACATAACATACACATAGGTACGGGTCACACGACCCAGCATTCAAGTCATACAGTCATACAAACCAGCAGCGGAAGTAACTTGTCTGAGTACAGACAACTAGTAAAATAAAAGAGGCTTGGAAAGCCTAGCTATACTACGTGGTCCTTCACAAGCTCAGGATCACCACCTGGGCCTTAGCCTACTCATTGATGTCAACGTCTACGTAGAACCCATCAGAAGGGGTTGCAGCGTCTTCTGTAAAAATGTAAATTATAGCAACATGAGTACAAAGGTACTCAGCAAGACTTACATCAAATCCTACATACATGCACATTATCAAGAAGGGTTGGTGGAGTTGTTGCAGCAAGCCAGCTTTGACTCTTGGCTAGGCTAACCTACGAGACTCCAACTTGAAATGGTTTTGCGCACACGAGTCCACTACTCACCACTTCAATACACTACCGAGGATCCACCTCCGTCTTCCTACGGAAGAGCCATCCTCGGCACTCACACTTATCTTGAGGCTTTTAGTAGTTTCCATTTACTTGTCTATGAACTGTATAGGCAACCAAGTAGTCCTTTACCGTGGACGCGGCTATTCGAATAGATCATGATAACCCTGCAGGGGTGTACTTCTTCATACACGCTCTCACCACTTACCGTCGTTTACACGACATGTACTCGGCAACCTTCAAGCGGAAGCCCAACGTGGGTGTCGGCCACGACCTACCTAATCACCTAAGTCTCTAGTCCAGGTTTATCGCCTATTCGGGTTCCATCCATGAGGAGATCCGGCCGAGGTTTCGCTCACAGCCCCAAACGATGTGAACAGGGTTCCGAGACACCTAACGGGTGCCCGACATACCCGGCCACGTACCTACCGCATCACAGCCCACCCCTATGGTCAGCGCTGTCCACGGCCTCCAGTAGGCTACAAACACCAGAAACTACTTGCAACTCCTGGACAGAGAACTAGGGTAATTAAGAAGTCGAGAGGGTCCATTGGTTTCGGGCCCAATGCATGGTAGTAGCTGAATCTTAAATCACACATACAGATCTCAGTGCTTAAGGGCGGTTTCAATGAAACAACCCACCATGTACTCCTACATGGCCTCTCATCGATACCTTTACCAAATCGTGTTCACCACACCACTCTCATTACCGACATAATCATTTCACTCTAGCCCATCACCCAGATGAACCAGACCTGACACGACTCTAAGCATAGCAGGCATAGCAAGGTAGGAACAACACATACATGTGGCTCAATCAACTCCTACACATGCTAGTGGGTTTCATCTAGTTACTGTGGCAATGACAGGTCATGCAGAGGAAATGGGTTCAACTACCGTAGCACACAGCAATTTGAAACGCGTTGTCTTAATGCAGTAAAAGAGAGCAGGAGCGAGAACATGGGATTGTATCGATATGATCAAATGGTTGGTTGCTTGCCTGATGGTTCGATGCACTGATATGGTTCTTCGCTAGGGTAATCACGGTACTCCTCGGAGGCAGAACCTGCCGCAAAGAACACCGATACACAGCCATCACCAAACAATGTGCGACAATATGATGCATGCATGAAACATGGCAATATGAGTGTGTTGGGCTAATGCAACTAAGACCAGAAGGGTTTGAACCAATTTGAACCAAAGATTCAAATTTCAAACTCATACATGGCCCTTTAAAGTGTTTTATCTTGTTCTGCATTAAACATCAAGTTAACTTGTTTAATCATGCATGAAAACAGTACAGATGGATAGATTGGATTTTTCTGATCATTTTTCATATATAACTTGTCTGATTTGGAGTTACAGATTAAAAGTTATGAATTTTTGAAGTTTAAACTATATTCTGGAATTTCCTATATTAGAATAAATCCAGAAATTAATTTATTGCGTCAGCCATGCGTCAGGATGACGTCAGGGTCAACGGAGACGTCTAGGTCAAACCTGACTGTGGGTCCAGGGTGTCAGGGTAATTAGTTTAGTTTAAAGTTTAATTAAAATTAACCCTATTTAGTTAACAGGGCTGGGGCCCACCTGTCATTGACTCATTGGAGTCAACCAGGGCCCACCCATGGTCAAAGCCAGGTCGGCTGCACCGGCGTTTAGCCGCCGACGAGCCCGACGCGGCGGCGGAAGTGGTTTTTGCCGTTCCGGCAACCAAACGAGTCGCGGAGGCCATCGGAGTGGAGCTGAGGACGAGCCGCACCTCTTGGTGGAGTCCGTTGGGGTCGGGGTGGCCGGAGTTGGCGCCGGTGACGACTTTGGCGGCCACCGGAGTTCGGCCGAGGGCGAACTTGATGCTAGAGGGGTCGGTGAGGTGCGGGGAGTAGCTGGTTAGGTGCTACGTGACGTGGTGAGCATGATAGACACCAAGTTGTGGCCGGAGGGTGACCGGGAGCACGTCGGCGACGAGCTCCGCTGCGGTGGGTGCGATTGAGCTCCGGGAGGTCACTACACAGCTCGGGAGCAAGAAAAGAAGGGAGGGGAAGATGGTTAAGCTCACGGGGAGTTCGACGAAGCACTTGGTGCGGCCGGGGACGGGCCGGAGCGACGACGGCGTTGAAGGGGATCTCCGGCGACGGCGGTTCGGTCGAGGTCGATGCGGTGGGCTCGGGCCTTGCGAGCGCTCGGGGCTCGGCTTGCTCGAAGGAGAGGAGGGTGGCGGAGCTCCTGGACACGGCGGCACGGCGTGGGGTTGACGGAGGGCGTGGCTACGGCGAGGGGGTGGCGGCGATGGCGTCGGCCATGGCGGGGGAGCGCGAGAGAGAGGAGTTGGGGGAGAATGGAGGTGTCCTGGGGGTTCACGGCTCGGCGTGGAGTTCATCCATCCAGCAACGAGGCGAGGAGGTGAAGCAGGGCGATGGCCAGCTGCGTGGCGCACGCTGCGGCCGCCGTCGGGCACCTGCCTGCCTGCCTGGCCGGCAAGCAGCTCGCTGGCGCGGCGCTGGGCTGGGCCGGCAGGTGGGCCGGGTGCTGGGCGCCAGGTAAGTTTCTGTTATTTCTCCTGTTTTCTGTTTTTTAAATTCCTCTGCAACTTTGTTGAATTATTAAAAATACTTAGGCAACTCCTAAAATCACCAAACTACTCCTGGTCCATAGTTGGATTATTTCCAACATGAAACATTTTAGTTTGGAGATATTTGAGCATTTGAAATATTTTATATAATTTTAAATGCCCAAATTCAAATATCTATGATTTAATTCAAAGACCCTAAGATGACCTAGGAAAATGTGCACCACTTTTGGCAGAGGTTCTGAACCAAGACAAAAATGATGGGCATTTTAGAAGGGCATTTCAGGTTCATTGAAAAAGTTTTTAGTAAACCCTAGTTGGTTTCAGAGGGGGCTGGGGGTTCTGTCATCCCCATTTCAGTTTTCTGATGAAAGAATAGACATGATGCAACACTCTAATGCATGAACTAGCTAGGGTGTGACAACTCACCCCCACTCAAAAGAATCTCGTCCCGAGATTTGGGTTCCTCCGGAAAGAAGGTGGGATACTCGAGTCGAAGACGATCCTCCCTTTCCCAAGTTGCTTCATCCTCAGAATGGTGTGACCATTGAACATTGAGAAACTTGATATTATGACGTCGAGTGGTACGCTCGGCCTGATCGAGGATACGAATGGGGTACTCTCGATACGTGAGATTATCTTGGAGATCAAGCGTTTCGTGGTCCACTCCACGGATAGGATCCGAAAAGCAACGCCTGAGTTGAGAAACGTGGAAGACATCGTGGACTCTGGAGAGATGCGGAGGTAGTTCCAACTGGTAGGCAACTTCTCCTCGTTTAGCGAGAATACGAAAAGGTCCAATGTAACGGGGAGCCAATTTGCCTTTGATACCGAAACGATGGGTTCCCTTCAGAGGAGTAACCCAAAGGTAAGCCTTCTCGTCAACCTCGAAAGTCATAGTCTTATGTTTTCGGTCATATTGACTCTTTCGACGAGATTGGGCTGTTTTCAACTTTTCACGAACGATGTGAACTTGCTCTTCTGCTTCCTGGATCATATCCGGGCCAAAGAATTGTCTTTCCCCGGTTTCTGACCAATTAAGGGGTGTCCGACACCGTTGTCCATAGAGAACTTCAAAAGGGGCTTTACCCAAGCTAGATTGATAGCTGTTGTTGTAAGCAAATTCGGCAAATGGAAGGCATTTCTCCCATTCCATTCCGAATGAGATAACGGAGGCTCGAAGCATGTCTTCTAGGATCTGGTTGACGCGTTCTACTTGACCACTTGATTGAGGGTGGAAAGCGGTGCTAAAAGAAAGACGGGTTCCCATAGCATTTTGGAAACTTTCCCAAAATCGAGAGGTGAAAAGACTTCCTCGATCCGAGTTAATTTCCAAAGGAACACCATGGAGAGACACTATTCGGGAGATGTATAAGTCTGCCAATTGACTAGCGGTTATACTCTCACGAACAGGTAAGAAATGGGCTACTTTGGAGAGACGATCGACAACGACAAAGATAGCATTATTCCCTCTCTTGGTTCTGGGAAAACCGGTAATGAAGTCCATACCAATTTTATCCCATTTCCATTCGGGAATAGCTAGGGGTTGAAGGGTGCCAGCAGGCCGTTGATGTTCTTCTTTTACACGACGGCAGACGTCGCAATTAGCAATATACTGAGCAATTTCTCTCTTCATCCTAGTCCACCAGAACCTCTGGCGTAGATCCTGATACATCTTAGTGCTACCGGGATGAATGGTGAGAGGAGATTCATGAGCTTCCTTAAGGATCAATCGCCTCAGGTTTCCCTTGGGAACCACTAGCCGATTCCCGAAGTATACGACCCCTTGATCATCAATGGAGAAACAATTCGCAACTCCTTTCTTGATGTTTCTCTTGATGCGGGAAATCCCCGGATCTACCTTCTGTGCTTTGATGATCTGATCCGTAAGGGTAGGTTTCGCCACCATGGTGGAAAGGAATCCTTGAGGAACAATGTGAAGGTTAAGCTTCCGAAATTCCTCATGGAGAAGTGGTTGACTTTGTTGTAACATCAGGTTGTTACAATAAGATTTACGACTTAGCGCATCAGCCATGACGTTGGCTTTCCCTGGGGTGTAAGTTATTCCTAAGTCAAAATCTGTGATCAACTCGACCCAACGTCTTTATCTGAGATTCAAATCCGGTTGGGTGAAGATGTACTTCAGACTTTGGTGATCAGTGAATATTTCGCAACGATTACCGAGGAGGTAATGTCGCCAGGTTTTAAGTGCATGGACTACAGCTGCAAGCTCTAAATCATGGGTAGGATAATTCTCCTCATGTGGGTGCAATTGCCGTGAAGCGTAAGCAATTACGTGTCGATCTTGCATGAGAATACAGCCTAGTCCTTGTCGCGAGGCGTCGTAGTAGATAACAAAGTCCTTAGAGAAATCTGGCGGTACCAATACGGGAGCAGATGTCAGGCGTCTTTTCAGTTCCTGAAAGCTGTGCTCACATTGTGGAGTCCACTCGAACTTTTTATCTTTCTTGAGGAGTTCGGTTAGAGGTTTCGCAACTTTGGAGAAATTTTCGACAAAGCGTCGGCAATAGCTCGCTAAGCCTAGAAAACTCCGAACTTGCTTGACCGATTCAGGTGGAGTCCAATTAAGGACGGCTTGAACTCGCTCAGGGTTAACAGCGATACCTTTACCAGATATTACATGACCCAGATAGGTCACTTCTGACAACCAAAATTCACATTTAGAAAATTTGGCATAAAGACGATGCTCTCGAAGTTTCTTCAACACTAGCCTTAGATGTTCGGCATGTTCTTCCTCGTTCTTGGAGTAGATGAGTATATCATCGAGGTAGACCACGAAGAATTTATCCAAATACTCCATGAAGATTGAGTTCATTAACCGAGAAAAGGTGGCTGGAGTGTTGGTTAAACCGAAGGACATGACGGTGTACTCGTATTGGCCATAACGAGTAACAAAGGCCGTTTTAGGAATGTCCCCATTCCTGATTTTGATTTGATGGTAGCCCAACCTCAAATCCATTTTGGAGAAGACTGAGGATCCAGCGAGCTGATCATACAGGTCGTTGATCCTGGGGAGCGGATATTTGTTCTTGATTGTGACCAAATTGACAGGTCGATAATCTACAACCATCCGGTCCGTACCATCCTTCTTCTTGACGAAGAGGACGGGGCAAGCCCACGGAGATGAACTAGGTCGGATGAAACCCTTTTTCAAGGACTCATCGAGTTGTTTCTTAAGCTCGGCTAGTTCTAGTGGTGCCATCTTATAGGGTCTTCTAGCAATCGGGACGGTTCCTGGGATGAGGTCTATTATGAACTCAACATCCCTGTCAGGTGGAACACCTGGCAATTCCTCTGGGAAGACATCTGGAAAGTCACGGACTACCGGGACGTCCTCAAGGTCTGGCAAAGGGCTGGCGTTAAGAGAATATAACTGTCGCTTGGCTATTCGGGTCAAGACATTGACTATCTTCCCCGAAGGATGGGTGAGTTGAACAGTCCTAGAGAAGCAATCAATTTTGGCATGATGGGATGACATCCAGTCCATACCCAAGATGATATTAATATCTGAAGATTTAAGAGCTATCAAAGATGCAAGGAAAACAAGTCTGTCGACTTGGATTTCATTTCCATGACTTACCCTGGAGGTTTGCCATCTAGAACCGGGAGTGGAAATTTCCATGGTAGAAGGCATGTCACAGAATGCGGTGTTATGCAAGCGAGCATAGTTCTCGGATATAAATGAATGAGAAGCTCCTGTATCGAAAAGAACAGATGTCGGGTGGCAATTAACAAGGAGCGTACCGAGAACGACGTTGGGATCCTCTTGAGCTTCTTCGGCAGAGATACAGTTGACATGGCCACGTGCAGCGGTGGCCAGCTTGGCGTAGAACACTTTCCCTGTCGGCTTGCCACGGCCAACAGCTTTAGCAGATTGGTTGGGGTTGGTCTGGGGACACTCGCGCATATAGTGGCCAGATTCCCCACACTTAAAGCAAGTCACGGAACTGGTGCGTGGAGGAGCATTGTTGGTTGGACCACCATAGGGCTTGGCTGGTGCAAACTGTTGAACGGGGCGAGGCGCCTGGAAGGATGGCCTCGGTGTGAACCTGGGTGGTAGGGCAGTGTTAGGCACCCATACGCGGCGCTTCTGAGGACCAGCACCGGATGAGGAACCCATGTCACGGCCATGCTTGCGTGTTGCGTCATAATCAGTCTGACCAGTCTCAGCACTGATGGCCTTGTTAACAAGTTTCTGAAAAGATGTGCACTCATGCAGACGGAGGTCGCGGCGAAGCTCAGGACTAAGTCCCTTACGGAACCTTGCTTGCTTCTTGGCATCAGTAGAAACTTCCTCAGTTGCATATCATGCGAGGTTACCGAACTCCCTGCTGTAAGCATCCACAGAGAGTCGGCCTTGAGTGAAACTGCAAAATTCCTCACGTTTACGGTCCATGAGACCCTCCGGAATGTGATGTTCACGAAAAGCCTCGCTGAATTCAGCCCAAGTAGTGACATGGTCCGCTGGGCGCATAGCTCCATAATTCTCCCACCAGAGACTGGCGGGGCCTTCAAGATGATATGCAGCAAAGGTGACCTTGTCAGCCTCAGCTACTAGCACGGAGCGCAGTTTGTGAGAAATACCGCGAAGCCAGTCATCAGCGTCGAGAGGCTCGACGGAGTGGTGGAACGTGGGTGGATGTAACTTGATGAAATCACTGAGTGACACCAAGTTAGTCCTCTGATGGTGTGCTGTGTTCTGTTCAATACGCTCCAACAAACGGTTGGTCTCCCGCTTGTTTCTCTCGGCTTCCAGCATAACTTCGGCTAGGGAAGGAGGGTGAGGCGGGTTTGCATTCCCGACTTCACTGCCTTCGGCCTGCTCTTGGGAAACAGGGTTATTGCGCGTGTTGACCATCCTAGGTAAACAAGACAATGATTTAGTCAGAAAGATAAGATTCCGACATAGAATACAGAATGTAAGGAATAACTCGGAATGCAAGATGATCATCCGTATGACATGGTAGATACAGAAACTGCTTCTCTTATTCCATCGTCATACACACCATACAAGGTTTAGTACAAGACCAAACAAGGTACTATTACGGTGAAAGGAAGATTACATCACATCGGAGGCACTCCGAGCTCCTATATTATTTTTCTACACCTCCGGAAAGCGGTACAAACTAGGTCGTATCCCACGAGTCACGCAGGACGATAGACGACACTGCTAGTACGAACTAGTGATACTACCACTAACTCAGACCGATCCGTAGTAGTCCTCGTAGAAGTCACCTCCATAGCCTGGAAGCTCAACATGATCATCCAGGAACAGATGATCTCGCGGAGCTTGTGGACCATAGGGGCTAGGATGAGGTCTTGGACCAACAGACGGTGGCCTGCGGGGACCGCGAGGTGGGGTGATGCCTCCTACATCACGCCAACCCATCACGTCTGGCAGAGCAAATCTCACAGGATAGAGATCGCGCATATCCGAATATCCAGCTTGCACAGCCGGTGCAAATCGAGTCAAAGTGGCCCAATGGTCAGCACGGGTATTGAAAAGCTCTAGCCTCAAGGCCCGATTTTCACGGTTCTTATCCTCGAGCATCTCAGCAGTGGTGCGAGTCCGTGAATCCTCCTGAGTGGGGTCAGCATAGATAGCCTGGAGATACCCTTGTGCTCCCGGAAGTGATGCTGGCATATACCAAAAATCAGAGTCCCAGAATAGGCCAGTCCTGACTCGCATGATGGTCATCATAGAGTAAGCGGCATGCTGCACAACCATCTCAATAGTAACCCCGAGTCCATAGGAGCAGTGAAGGGGCTCGGTGGATCCAGGATAAGATGGAAATATCCTGACAGTGCAAAGATACTGGCTTTGGTTAAAGTCTCGAAATTGCTCTTCGACCGTGTACTCAGGATACCAACGGTATCCAGCCTCAGTCATTACCCTGACCAACATGGCAGTATGGCCGGGTACATCTAGGCATCGAGTCAGGCGAACCACTTGATTGAGGTCGCGAGTGGCCATCTGAAAGCACAACCATAATGCAAAGGCATTAGAATTTCTAGCAAAATTTCGACAGCATAACAGCTGTAAATGCTCAAAAAGGATTTTGAGACATTTGACAAAGGATTTCATACACACTCAACAACATCATATCAAAGTTCTGGGTCCATCCTAGCAACATAATGTGGTAGTAGAACTGAACTAGGCTTGTATCCATCAAACCTATAAGGTACTACTGATTAGTAACACGTGAACCTGATAGAGAGAAAAGATCCTAATTCCTTAACCCCCGGTGGAAGAATAGACTGACTCAGATCAGAATGTCATGAGATAAAGGAGTAAAAAGAGCCTTACGTTCCAACCCACAAACAATTCCCCTACATATAACTAAAGAATTTCTAGACTCAACATCGACCAGTTTGGCTTGGAGAACCTACAGGCAGTCCGGCTCTGATACCAATGCTGTCAGGACCCCGACTCAATGTCACATCGATCTAGCCTGTAACACCTCATATCACTTTGCGGCCTCACGCACGGTATCCCCACGGGTGTCGCCTTACCTTTGCCCGGGACCGTTTGCGCCTTTTGGCTCACGTATATGATAGTGTCGCTAGCATCCATATGATAGGGAGCCCGGGCTGACATGACTAGTCGTAAACCCAAAGTGGCACAGACTTACAGGGACAGGCATCCATGACCCAGCATCGAACGTGTCGGTCATCAGCAAGTGGGTCCGGGCTGTAGCACTGGGCTAGCAGGACTCCGGTAAACCGGGCTGTAGCGGGCTAACAGGACTCCGGTACTCAATGCGTGACATTTCCCCGAAGGGACAGACACAGGAACGAAGAAGGACACATGCCGGCCAGCCTAAGTGTTCCGGAGCAGTAGCAAGCTAACATGGCTCAGTGGAGACACTAGGAGACATTTCCCGGTAAGAGAGGCTACTAAAGATAAACAACTAGATAGTCAGATCCCACACATACCAAGCATTTCAATCATACACACAATATGCTCGATATGTGCAAATACAACAAGGCATAACAACATGACTCTATGACACAAGTACTTTATTTAAGGCTCAAAGAGCCATACATAACATACACATAAGTACGGGTCACACGACCCAGCATTCAAGTCATACAGTCATACAAACCAGCAGCGGAAGTAACTTGTCTGAGTACAGACAACTAGTAAAATAAAAGAGGCTTGGAAAGCCTAGCTATACTACGTGGTCCTTCACAAGCTCAGGATCACCACCTGGGCCTTAGCCTACTCATTGATGTCAACGTCTACGAAGAACCCATCAGAAGGGGTTGCAGCGTCTTCTGTAAAAATGTAAATTATAGCAACATGAGTACAAAGGTACTCAGCAAGACTTACATCAGATCCTACATACATGCACATTATCAAGAAGGGTTGGTGGAGTTATTGCAGCAAGCCAGCTTTGGCTCTTGGCTAGGCTATCCTACGAGACTCCAACTTGAAATGGTTTTGCGCACACGAGTCCACTACTCACCACTTCAATACACTACCGAGGATCCACCTCCGTCTTCCTACGGAAGAGCCATCCTCGGCACTCACACTTATCTTGAGGCTTTTAGTAGTTTCCATTTACTTGTCTATGAACTGTATAGGCAACCAAGTAGTCCTTTACCGCGGACGCGGCTATTCGAATAGATCATGATAACCCTGCAGGGGTGTACTTCTTCATACACGCTCTCACCACTTACCGTTGTTTACACGACATGTACTCGGCAACCTTCAAGCGGAAGCCCAACGTGGGTGTTGGCCACGACCTACCTAATCACCTAAGTCTCTAGTCCAGGTTTATCGCCTATTCGGGTTCCATCCATGAGGAGATCCGGCCGAGGTTTCGCTCACAGCCCCAAACGATGTGAACAGGGTTCCGAGACACCTAACGGGTGCCCGACATACCCGGCCACGTACCTACCGCATCACAGCCCACCCCTATGGTCAGCGCTGTCCACGGCCTCCAGTAGGCTACAAACACCAGAAACTACTTGCAACTCCTGGACAGAGAACTAGGGTAATTAAGAAGTCGAGAGGGTCCATTGGTTTCGGGCCCAATGCATGGTAGTAGCTGAATCTTAAATCACACATACAGATCTCAATGCTTAAGGACAGTTTCAATGAAACAACCCACCATGTACTCCTACATGGCCTCTCATCGATACCTTTACCAAATCGTGTTCACCACACCACTCTCATTACCGACATAATCATTTCACTCTAGCCCATCACCCAGATGAACCAGACCTGACACGACTCTAAGCATAGCAGGCATAGCAAGGTAGGAACAACACATACATGTGGCTCAATCAACTCCTACACATGCTAGTGGGTTTCATCTAGTTACTGTGGCAATGACAGGTCATGCAGAGGAAATGGGTTCAACTACCGTAGCACACAGCAGTTTGAAACGCGTTGTCTTAATGCAGTAAAAGAGAGCAGGAGCGAGAACATGGGATTGTATCGATATGATCAAATGGTTGGTTGCTTGCCTGATGGTTCGATGCACTGATATGGTTCTTCGCTAGGGTAATCACGGTACTCCTCGGAGGCAGAACCTGCCGCAAAGAACACCGATACACAGCCATCACCAAACAATGTGCGACAATATGATGCATGCATGAAACATGGCAATATGAGTGTGTTGGGCTAATGCAACTAAGACCAGAAGGGTTTGAACCAATTTGAACCAAAGATTCAAATTTCAAACTCATACATGGCCCTTTAAAGTGTTTTATCTTGTTCTGCATTAAACATCAAGTTAACTTATTTAATCATGCATGAAAACAGTACAGATGGATAGATTGGATTTTTCTGATCATTTTTCATATATAACTTGTCTGATTTGGAGTTACAGATTAAAAGTTATGAATTTTTGAAGTTTAAACTATATTCTGGAATTTCCTATATTAGAATAAATCCAGAAATTAATTTGTTGCGTCAGCCATGCGTCAAGATGACGTCAGGGTCAACGGAGACGTCTAGGTCAAACCTGACTGTGGGTCCAGGGTGTCAGGGTAATTAGTTTAGTTTAAAGTTTAATTAAAATTAACCCTATTTAGTTAACAGGGCTGGGCCCCACCTGTCATTGACTCATTGGAGTCAACCAGGGCCCACCCGTGGTCAAAGCCAGGTCGGCTGCACCGGCGTTTAGCCGCCGGCGAGCCCGACGCGGCGGCGGAAGTGGTTTTTGCCGTTCCGGCAACCAAACGAGTCGCGGAGGCCATCGGAGTGGAGCTGAGGATGAGCCGCAGCTCTTGGTGGAGTCCGTTGGGGTCGGGGTGGCCGGAGTTGGCGCCGACGACGACTTTGGCGGCCACCGGAGTTCGGCCGAGGGCGAACTTGATGCTAGAGGGGTCGGTGAGGTGCGGGGAGTAGCTGGTTAGGTGCTACGTGACGTGGTGAGCATGATAGACACCAAGTTGTGGCCGGAGGGTGACCGGGAGCACGTCGGCGACGAGCTCCGCGGCGGTGGGTGCGGTTGAGCTCCGGGAGGTCACTACACAGCTCGGGAGCAAGAAAAGAAGGGAGGGGAAGATGGTTAAGCTCACGGGGAGTTCGACGAAGCACTTGGTGCGGCCGGGGACGGGCCGGAGCGACGACGACGTTGAAGGGGATCTCCGGCGACGGCGGTTCGGTCGAGGTCGATGCGGTGGGCTCGGGCCTTGCGAGCGCTCGGGGCTCGGCTTGCTCGAAGGAGAGGAGGGTGGCGGAGCTCCTGGACACGGCGGCACGGCGTGGGGTTGACGGAGGGCGTGGCTACGGCGAGGGGGTGGCGGCGATGGCGTCGGCCATGGCGGGGCAGCGCGAGAGAGAGGAGTTGGGGGAGAATGGAGGTGTCCTGGGGGTTCACGGCTCGGCGTGGAGTTCATCCATCCAGCAACGAGGCGAGGAGGTGAAGCAGGGCGACGGCCAGCTGCGTGGCGCACGCTGCGGCCGCCGTCGGGCACCTGCCTGCCTGCCTGGCCGGCAAGCAGCTCGCTGGCGCGGCGCTGGGCTGGGCTGGCAGGTGGGCCGGGTGCTGGGCGCCAGGTAAGTTTCTGTTATTTCTCCTGTTTTCTGTTTTTTAAATTCCTCTGCAACTTTGTTGAATTATTAAAAATACTTAGGCAACTCCTAAAATCACCAAACTACTCCTGGTCCATAGTTGGATTATTTCCAACATGAAACATTTTAGTTTGGAGATATTTGAGCATTTGAAATATTTTATATAATTTTAAATGCCCAAATTCAAATATCTATGATTTAATTCAAAGACCCTAAGATGACCTAGGAAAATGTGCACCACTTTTGGCAGAGGTTCTGAACCAAGACAAAAATGATGGGCATTTTAGAAGGGCATTTCGGGTTCATTGAAAAAGTTTTTAGTAAACCCTAGTTGGTTTCAGAGGGGGCTGGGGGTTCTGTCATCCCCATTTCAGTTTTCTGATGAAAGAATAGACATGATGCAACACTCTAATGCATGAACTAGCTAGGGTGTGATAACGGCCGCTCATGAAAAGAAAAAAACGCTTGATTTGGGGGTCACAACATGAAGCTTAGGACATGGGTCATGATTCGAAGTAAAACAATTGTGGAAACTTTTGAGCCTGTGTGTTGCAACGGTAGAGGAAAAATTGGCCCGTACTAAGATTTATTGAGAATTTTTTACATTCACAATTCATGAAAAAGTTAGCTTTATCAATATATGTAGAAACATGAATGGACTATTTTCAACAATCATCTTGTTATTTGATTTTGAGGGATTTTATTGTGTAAAAACATATCGAAAAAATTAGACGTATACTATGAGAACTTTAAATATACAAATCTTTAAATTCAAAATCTCATATTTGTAGTTCAAACCGTAATTTTAACCTAATTGGAGTTTATGCTTTTAGAAATAAAAATATGAACTGAATACTAATGAAATATATATTTGGTGTAGGCTTTCTTTCAATTTGCTAGTTGTCTTCCATCGCGGTATGTGTTCATACCACCGTGTGTCATGTATTTGTATTGAAAGTAATATTCCACATTTGTGATCATTTCTCCTTTTTCTTTCTTGCAAATAGTTTTGGTCAATTTGGTCAGCTTGGGTTTATATTATTCGAGTCTTGCCTAGTTCGTGTGAAAATGAATGAACGTCTATGTGCTTGATGGAAATCAATTAAGGTGATCCTAAAAAAATCAATTGAGGCAATAGAAATCAATTAGGAAACTGATAGTGCGTGTGTTGTGCTTCTCCGCTATTGTTTTTTTATGCTTGTCTGCTGCTGATTATGCAAGAAATCAGATTGTATTTGGTACACATGCATGTGACAGAGTTGTATATACATATTTTCTTAGTGAAGTACTCCATATACATCTATTAATGGTGCGTGACTCCAGAGCTCAACTTATATGTTGTTTGCTTTTTCAACTAATCTGTTATCTGTATGTGTTATTTCCAAAACAAAACGAAAACTAATTATGTGTTTAGACTAACTTCACGTTCAGGTTTGATCCACTAATCATGGCAAGGCCCTCACAAAGAAAATGTAGGCTCATGCATGCACTACACTACTTGCATGCAACCGGAAAAACTGCTAATGAACAACCATGTCTATGGGCCTCAAACAGAGCAGGACAAGAGGAGATTTCTTGAGGAACTGGAAGGCATTGGTGAACATGTGCAGGGTCCATGGATTCTCAATGGTGATTTCAACCTGGTGAGGCACGAGGACGAATGCAGCACGTGGAGAGCCAATAGAAGGATGGTGAGCAAGTTTCGTCATACCATAAACAAGTTGGGTCTGCACGAGATGTCTATGGTCGGAAGGAAATTTACGTTGTGCAATGGGCAGGAGCACCCGATCATGGCAAAGCTTGACATGCTGTTTTTCAACAATGCTCGGGAAGATGTCTACCCGATCAGTGACCTACATCCCTTGAGCTCAAACATCTCTGATCACTGCCCCCTGCTTCTTTCAATTTCAGCGAATCGCCCGCAGTCCTACAGATTCAGATTTGAAAACTTTTGGTGCAAGTTGTCCGGATTCGTGGAGATAGTTACAAAATCTTGGGACAAGGAGGTTTCAAGCTCAGATCCTATGCATATTTTCAACACTAAGCTAAAATCATACTACCAAGGCCCTCAGAAGCTGGGGACAGCGGAAGCAAAGCATGATGAACCTGTAGTTCCAGATCGCCAATGAGGTCATACTCCGTTTTGATGTAGCGCAAGAAGCAAGGATGCTCTCAGTGGAGGAGAGAAGATTAAGAGCGTTCCTTAAAGGGAAGTGCCTAGCGCTAGCTTATCTGGAACGTGTTCGTCTCTGGCAGCGGGCTAAGATTAGAGACCTGTGTGAGGGGTGAGGGGGTCCTGGATTACGGGGTCCTCAGGCGTTCGGGCTATGGAACATGGGCCAGACTAACGGGCCGTGAAGATACAAGATAGAAGACTTTCCCCTGTGTCCGGATGGGACTCTCCTTGGCGTGGAAGGCAAGCTTAGCATGCGGATATGAAGGTTCCTTTCTCTGTAAACCGACTCTATACAAACCCTAGCCCCCTTCGATGTCTATATAAACCGGAGGGTTTAGTCCATAGAGGCAATCACAATCATAATCATACAGGCTAGACAATTAGGGTTCAGCCATTACGATCTCGTGGTAGATCAACTCTTGTAACCCCTATACTCATCAAAGTCAACCAAGCAGGACGTAGGGTATTACCTCCATTAAGAGGGTCCGAACCTGGGTAAACATCGTGTCCCTTGTCACCTGTTACCATTGATCCTACGCACAGTTCGGGACCCCCTACCCGAGATCTGCCAGTTTTGACACCGACGTTGGTGCTTTCATTGAAAGTTCCTTTGTAGCGTCAACTAAAGGACCGATGGCTCGCCTTGTCATCAATGACAGTATCACTTCCAAAGGAGCCCTAATTCTAGGGCAAACCCTCTGGCTTGGCGACTTCACTATGGGTGGCCGTCCGGCCATTAAGCCGAAGGCAACCCCCCTCCCAAGTCACCGAAAACCCCCTTCGCATCAGCCCCGAATACCCCGACAAGATGGACCCAGCAGATCTATCGTCTTTGAACGAACTGCTAGATCCCATCGCCGTCCTGGGAGTCTCAACTGACTATGATCGGATCGGGCTTAAACCTGATCAGAGAAAAAATAAATCTCCGTCGGTCACCCATCAGGTAGCGATTGTGGAGGAACAGGCTGACGATAACTCTTTTCCTACGTTGAGAACTAACTATGTTCGGATTTTCGAACCTGGAGAATCGGATACTCACCCTCGAGAGAACACTGCCTGTCCTTCGAACACAAAATCGGGCGTCGAGCCTGAGAATTCCCTGGACACTCCGGGTCCTAGGCTGGTAACCAGTCCATTTAAGATGCCTATCACATACACGTATTCATCAAATTAACTCACTGTATCATTTCGGTATTCATTAATTCGCTATATTAAGTGCTAATCTCGCAGCATGCATGGACTACCCAGATTTCATCCTCGCGTGGCACCATGTCCCAAAAATCCGCGTCGAAGACAACCCGTTAACTATAGCTAACTACTACTATCTTCGTCCTGGTCTATTGGTCCACATTGTATTTCGTGCCAAATTTTGACCATATATTGAACTAACAAAATATTCACGCATGTCACAAAAAAATATTGCATTGAAAACTATGTTCAAATATGATTCCAATGGTATATTTTTTGTTGACATGCATTAACATTTTGTTAGTTAAATCTTTGATCAAAATTTGGCACAAACTACAAAGGGGACCTATATAAACCAGGACGGAGGCAGTACCCATTAACAACCATTAACATTGACATACTAAGGGCATGTATAATGGTGGCATATGGATACATATGCCCTATGACAAAAAGTAATTTGAGGCACTTACATTAATTTTTTCTCTCCAATGCAAGCTATCACTAATGGGCCTCATTAAGAAATTGAAAATAAAGACTCTAGTACACATGCATCTCTACTTTTCACTCCAACCTTTTCAGCTTTTCTCACCGGACCATATTTTTTCTCTTCAAGCACCCGCCTCCTGAAAAGGATCCCGCTTCCCTATCCGAACCTACTTTACGTCATATCCGATCCTACATGACATGCGAGGCATCATCTTAAGGCTATGCATTGTACATGCCCTAACAATACTAGTAACAGCAGTAGTAGTACTACTCATTAACGTCCTAACAGTACTTAGTGACGTTTCCGTCGCTTCCCATCTCTCAACTCAGGGGGAAAGTTTTCCTCCTGTGTAGCGAAACCTACTCCATATGGGCCATGTGCACGTGAATGAATTCGGACCAAGATGCACGCGTCTTTCTTGCGTCCTACCGTGCGGACAAACTCGCACGATTTTCGCATCTTGCATGCAGATGTTGGCCTTCCCGGAGGAGGCTTCGCTGTCATTGACTGGCCGGCAACTCCTCCTTCACCGTTACGCTTTGATATGTACCACAGGCGCTGTGTGAGTGTGATGCATGCATTATTTGCCTAGGCCAGATCCTGTGACTGTTACAGAAAGAAGAAAAACTTTTGCAAAAGAAGGTGGGTAACTCAAGCCAGCCTGACAAAGTGGTTGTGTGCAGGCATCCGGTGCCGGAGGAGCGCCGCGCGCGCACCCACGAACCAATGCCGCCGGCCATCCATGGCTCCGGAGACCACGCACGCCACCGTGTTTATAATTACAAGTCAGAGAAAAGAATTCTAGCGAGATACTGTACTAGTGCGTGTGTAGATGTGTGCATCTGCGCACCCATATGGTGTGAGCGCCTCTCCATTTCAACACATGATTCCGCGCAGAAAAATGAAATGCGGTACTGTACGGGTTGAGGTCGTTGCAAGCGGCGCATTGAGCCCCCGCGGTCTCGTAGAGCGCATCCTACTCCCTCCGATCCTTTTTAGTTCACGTATAAAGTTTGACCAACTTTATAAAAAAAAGTGCCAACATTTACAATCTAAAATCAATACCATTAGATGTGTCATGACTTAAAGTTTCATATTATATAACTTTAGCATGGCAGATGTTGATATTTTTTCATATAAATACGGTCAAACTTTGTGAAATTTGACTTTAGAGAATTCTAATACAGACTAAAAAGAACTAGAGGGAGTACTTCGCAAGAAGTTTGGGTTTGCCGTGGCAATGGCGACCACGGCCTCCTCGCATACATAAAAAAAATGGCTGTGCATGCCGACCTTTTGCTAGTACAATATTCGAAAAAAAAGAAAAGATTCCTTGGTGCAGTAGAATCGCTGGCGCGAGACAGCAACATCGTACGTCGTGCCATGGCCACAGTTGGAGTACGTACTAGTAGTATAGTACCGCATTTCATTTTTCTTTGCGGAATCATGTGTTGAAATGGAGAGGCGCTCATATGCGTGCGCAAATGCACACATCTACTCCCTTCGTTCGGAACTATTTGTCTCGGAAATGGATGTATCTAGAACTAAAATATGTCTAGATACATTCATTTCCGTGACAAGTAATTTCGAACGGAAGGAGTACGTACATACGTAGTACAATATCTTGCTAGAATTTTTTTCTGACTTGTAATTATAAACACGGCGGTGTGCGTGGTCTGTGGTGTGTATGCAGACCAAAACAAGATATAGTAGTACGTTTTTTCAAGCATCCTGCCGACATGTTGTTTTACGCCACAGTTGATTCCACATGACACGGGAGATCGACACGATACCCTCGCCGTTCCTTCGTCGGACGCCGTGCTGCACTCATATATGATGCTCCAGCGGATGCACCCGTTGTAGGATTTGGGTGGATCCTCCACACGCTAGCTAGCTCGTGTGGAAATGCTCGGGGCTCGGCTAGCTAGGTGCACCTGCACGCGCGTACAGCCACCGTAATTTCCTGGCCGACGTACGGACGGTTCATGTTGTACTCAAATCTATAGAACTACAGAAATCTCAAAACGTTCAGTAGTATAGTAGTTACGGCCTTTTTATTCATACATGATTCTCAAATCTCAAAACACGAGAAAAAAGAAAACACATCAATAGAGTGGCATGTTCTCTTGTATCCTAGTATAGGATTATAGAACTACAGAAATTTGGATGGAAGAGCGTTTGGCAGCACAGGAAAAATAAAGAATTCTACCAGAAAGTTTGAGTGGATGAAAGTTTTTCTCTAAAATATAGTACATAAATAAATCATATGGAAAAAATCCTAATAATCCTAATCATGTGAATCAAATGGCTACCATAGGGAAAAAATTCCTAAGGATCCATATCTTCCGAAAATCCTATGCAGTTCCTTTAAATCAAATGAGGCTTCATTTGGAGCCAAAATGTCATCTACTCCGGCCATGCTTGTTCCATGCCACTTTCTAACTATCTCGCAATACCGGGTGTCTAATTCGTGCCTTTTTGGTTCACACGTCGATGAACTCAGTTGAACAAGGATTAGATAGGATGCTGGCTGCATCGGGCGGGTGTGGGTGCGTGAGCGTTAACTGCGCCATGGATCGTGAATTCGGACCAAGATGCATATGCATGTTGCATCCTATCCTACGAACGAACTCGCGGTTAATTTGCATATTGCATGCGCGCGGATCGATCTTGGTCTTCCCGGAGGAGCTTTCGCTGTCATTCACTGGACGGCGACAAATCTTCTTCACCTTTACGCTGTGATGCATGCATCATGCATTATTTATCTAATCCCTTTGTTCCTAAATAAAAATTTTCTTAGAGCATCTCCAACAGTCGCAAAAAATTTCACGCCCTAAAATAGTTTTAGTGCGTCACTGTAGCACTTTAAGCGTGTCGGACCCAACATTGATTTTGCAGATGCCCAAAAACGCGCGCCCAATAAAACACGCAGTGTAAATTGTGAAGTGCGCGCAATCCGGCGCCTCAAATTTGCAGCTTTTGATAGCGTTTTTCAGCACGCGCCCAACCCTTTTTTGTGCCCGCACTATTTTACAGCTTCTGTTGGAGCTGTCTAGCACCCAAAAAACCTGAATTTTAGTGCGTGAAGCAGTTTTTGGGCGCCTGTTGGACATGCTCTTAGAGATTTCAATATGGACACATATGAATGTATATATACATATTTTAGTGTTGGGAAACGTAGCATACAATTTCGAAAAAAAACCTACGCTTACACAAGATCTATGTAGGAGATGTATTGCAACGAGAGGGGAAGAGTGTGTCCACATACACTCGTCGACCGAAAGCGGAAGCGTTTGACAACGCGGTTGATGTAGTCGAACTTCTTCTAGCTCCGACCGATCAAGCACCGAACGTACAACACCTCCGAGTTCTGCACACGTTCATCGCAATGACATCCCTCGCCTTCTTGATCCAGCAAGGTGTCGAGGAAGTAGATGAATTCCGTCAGCACGACGGCGTGGTGACGGTAATGGTGAAGTGGTTCTCGTAGGGCTTCGCCTAAGCACCGCAAAACTATGACTAGGGGTGTAAACTATGGAGGGGGCGCCGCACACGGCTAACGATTATTGTTGTGTGTTCTAGGCGCCCCCTCCCCACGTATATATAAGTGGGAGGGGGGAGGGAAGCAGCAAGGGGGTGCCCCAAGTAGGAGGAATCCTACATGGGTCCTCTCCAATTCGGCCTTCCCCCTTCCTTTTTTGCCGGAGGGGGAAAAGGGAAGAGGGAGGAGAGAAGGAAAAGGAGGGGCAGAATCCCCTCTTTCCCTTCTCCCACTTGGCCTCCTTCCTTGGGGGGCACCCATTGTGGGCTGGTGTGCTCCCCTCCTATGGCCCATATGGCCCATATCTTCCCCCCCGGGGTTCCGGTAACCCCCCGGTACTATGATAAATACCCGATACTATCCAGAACACTTTCGATGTCCGAATACCATCGTCCTATATATATCAATCTTTACCTCTCGACCATTTCGAGACTCCTTGTCATGTCCGTGGTCTCACTGGAGACTCTGAACAACATTCGGTCACCAAATCACATAACTCATATAATACTAAATCATCATCGAACGTTAAGCGTGCGGACCCTACGGGTTCGAGAACTATGTAGACATGACCGAGACACCTCTCCGTTCAATAACCAATAGCGGAACCTGGATGCTCATATTGGTTCCTACATATTCTACGAAGATCTTGATCGGTCGAATCGTTATGACAACATACGTTATTTCCTTTGTCATTGGTATGTTACTTGTCCGAGATTCGACCGTCGATATCTTCATACCTAGTTCAATCTCGTTACCGGCAAGTCTCCTTAGTCGTTCTATAATACATCATCCTGCAACCAACTCATTAGTTACTTTGCTTGCAAGGCTTCTCATGATGTGTATTACCGAGAGGGCCCAGAGATACCTCTCTGATACTCGGAGTGACAAATCCTAATCTCAATCTATGCCAACCCAAAAAACACCTTCGGAGATACCTATAGAGCATCTTTATAATCACACAATTACATTGTGACGTTTGATAGCACATAAGGTATTCCTCCGGTATCCGGAAGTTGCATAATCTCATAGTCGAAGGAATATGTATTTGACATGAAGAAAGCAATAGCAATAAAACTAAACAATCAATATGCTAAGCTAGCGGTAATGATGTGATCCCGTTATCAAATGACAACTCATGTCTATGGTTAGGAAATCTTAACCATATTTGATCAACGAGCTAGTCAAGTAGAGGCTCACTAGGGACACAATATTTGTCTATGTATTCACACATGTATTAAGGTTTCCGATCAATACAATTCTAGCACGAATAAAAAATATTTATCAGCTAGCCATCCACCACCCTTCCGCTAGCCTGTGAGACATAAATTGAATCTAGATCAGGCTCCTAACATCGTGGTATCAGCTAGCCATCCACCACCCTTCCGCCACCACGCCACCACTGCCGACACCACTAGTTCGCCGCCCTGGAAACCCGTCGCCAGAAGCAAGTGCGTGACAACCTCATTGTCACCATGGATCCGGCCCTGAAAGCGTACCTTTACAAGATAAGCGACGAGGCCATCGCCCGCGCCAATCGGCAAGATGACGACAACAAGGCCATCCTCAAGGCCGTGGCGACGCAGTCCGCCCGGATCGACACCCTCATCTCGTGGAAGCCGGAGTTGGAGGCGCGGTTCGCGTAACTGGATATCCCGGTTGCCGTGCTCCAAGCCGCATCGGCATCAACCGCACCATCCACCGGATCACCGCCGGAGGTGACCTCTCATGTCGTCGCGTGTGAGATCCAAGGGCAACCAACCCGCGGCGCATCACTGCAACCCGGGGGATCTCCGACGTGTTGGGGAACGTAGCATGCGATTTCAAAAAATTTCCTACGATCACGCAAGATCTATATAGGAGATGCATAGCAACAAGATGGGGAGAGTGTGCCCATGTACCCTCGTAGACCGAAAGCGTAAGCATTAGGATAACGTGGTTGATGTAGTCGAACGTCTTCGCGATCCAACCGATCAAGTACCGAACGTACGGCACCTCCGAGTTCAGCACACGTTCAGATCGATGACGTCCCTCGAACTCTTGATCCAGCAAAGTGTCGAGGGAGAGTTTCATCAGCACGAAGGCGTGTTGACGGTGATGGTGATGTGATCCGCGCAGGGCTTCGCCTAAGCACTATGTGAATATGACCGGAGGAGTAAACCGTGGAGGGAGACGCCGCACACGGCTTGGAACAATTGGTGTGTCTCCAAGGGGTGCCCTGCCCACGTATATAAAGGAGGGAGAGGGAGGAGGCGGATGACCCACAAGTATAGGGGATCTATCGTAGTCCTTTCGATAAGTAAGAGTGTCGAACCCAACGAGGAGCAGAAGGAAATGATAAGCAATTTTCAGTAAGGTATTCTCTGCAAGCACTGAATTAGTGGTAACAGATAGTTTTGTGATAAGATAATTTGTAACGGGTAACAAGTAATAAAAGTAAATAAGGTGCAGAAAGATGGTCCAATCCTTTTTGTAGCAAAAGACAAGCTTGAACAAACTCTTATATAAAGGAAAACGCTCCCGAGGACACATGGGAATTATCGTCAAGCTAGTTTTCATCACGCTCATACGATTCGCGTTCGGTACTTTGATAATTTGATATGTGGGTGGACCAGTGCTTGGGTACTGCCCTTCCTTGGACAAGCATCCCACTTATGATAAACCCCTCTTGCAAGCATCCACAACTACAAAAGAAGTATTATGTAAACCTAACTATAGCATGAAACATATGAATCCAAATCAGCCCCCTACGAAGCAACGCATAAACCAGGGTTTAAGCTTCTGTTACTCTAGCAACCCAGCATCTACTTATTACTTCCCAATGCCTTCCCCTAGGCCCAAACAATGATGAAGTGTCATGTAGTCGATGTTCACATGACACCACTAGAGGAGAGACAACATACGTCTCATCAAAATATCAAACGAATACCAAATTGACATGACTACTTATAGCAAGACTTCTCCCATATCCTCAGGAACAAACGTAATTACTCACAGATCATATTCATGTTCATAATCAGAGGGGTATTAATATGCATAAAGGATATGAACATATGATCTTCCACCAAGTAAACCAACTAGCATCAACTATAGGGAGTAATCAACACTACTAGCAACCCACAAGTACCAATCTGAGGTTTTGAGACAAAGATTGGATACAAGAGATGAACTAGGGTTTGAGATGAGATGGTGCTAGTGAAGATGTTTATGGAGATTGAGCCCCTCTCGATGAGAGGATCGATGGTGATGATTTCCCCCTCCCGGAGGGATGTTTACCTGGTAGAACAGCTCCGTCGGAGCCCTAGATTGGTTCCGCCAAGGTTCTGCCTCGTGGCGGCGGAGTTTCGTCCCGAGAGCTTGCTTATGGTTTTTTTCCAGGGCAGAAGACTTCCGATGTCTACTACACAACCTTCTTCTTGTAGACGTTGTTGGGCCTCCAAGTGCAGAGGTTTGTAGGACAGTAGCAAATTTCCCTCAAGTGGATGACCTAAGGTTTATCAATCTGTGGGAGGCGTAGGATGAAGATGGTCTCTCTCAAGCAACCCTGCAACCAAATAGCAAAGAGTCTCCTGTGTCCCCAACACACCCAATAAAATGGTAAATTATATAGGTGCACTAGTTCGGCGAAGAGATGGTGATACAAGTGCAATATGGATGGTAGATAAAGGTTTTTGTAATCTGAAAATATAAAAACAGCAAGGTAACTAATGATAAAAGTGAGCACAAACGGTATTGCAATGCGTAGAAACAAGGCCTAGGGTTCATACTTTCACTAGTGCAAGTTCGCTCAACAATAATAACATAATTGGATCATATAACGATCCCTCAACATGCAACAAAGAGTCACTCCAAAGTCACTAATAGCAGAGAACAAATGAAGAGATTATTGTAGGGTACGAAACCACCTCAAAGTTATTCTTTCTGATCGATCTATTCAAGAGTCCGTAGTAAAATAACACAAAGCTATTCTTTCCGTTCAATCTGTCCTAGAATTCGTACTAGAATAACAACTTAATACACAAATCAACCAAAACCCTAATGTCACCTAGATACTCCAATGTCACCTCAAGTATCCGTGGGTATGATTATACGATATTCATCACACAATCTCAGATTCATCTATTCAACCAACACAAAGAACTTCAAAGAGTGCCCCAAAGTTTCTACCAGAGAGTCAAGATGAAAACGTGTGCCAACCCCTATGCATAAGTTCATGAGGTTACGTAACTCGCAACTTGATCACCAAAACATACATCAAGTGCATCACGTGATATCCCATTGTCACCACAGATAAGCACATGCAAGACATACATCAAGTGTTCTCAAATCCTTAAAGACTCAATCTGATAAGATAACTTCAAAGGGAAAACTCAATCCATTACAAGAGAGTAGAGGGGGAGAAACATCATAAGATCCAACTATAATAGCAAAGCTCGCGATACATCAAGATCGTGCGATATCAAGAACACGAGAGAGAAAGATCAAACACATAGCTACTGGTACATACCCTCAGCCCCGAGGGTGGACTACTCCCTCCTCGTCATGGAGAATGCCGGGATGATGAAGATGGCCACTGGAGACGGAATCCCCCCTCTGGCAGGGTGCCGGAACGGGTATAGATTGGTTTTCGATGGCTATAGAGGCTTGCGGCGGCGGAACTCCCAATCTAGGTTTCTTTCTGGAAGTTTCTGTATATATATAAGAGGTTTGGGCGTCGAGAACAAGTCAGGGGGGTCTCCGGGCTGTCCACGAGGTAGGGGGCACGCCCAGGGGGGTGGGCGCACCTCCCACCCTCGTGGGCAGCCCGGGACTCTTCTGGCCTAACTCTTTTACTCCATGGACTTCTTCTGGTCCAAAAATAAGCTCCGTCAAGTTTTAGGTCAATTGGACTCCGTTTGGTTTTCCTTTTCTGTGATACTCTAAAACAAGGAAAAGACAGAAACTGGCACTGGGCTCTAGGTTAATAGGTTAGTCCCAAAAATCATATAAAATAGCATATAAATGCATATAAAACATCCTAGATGGATAATATAATAGCATGGAATAATAAAAAATTATAGATACATTGGAGACGTATCAAGCATCCCCAAGCTTAATTCCTGCTCGTCCTCGAGTAGGTAAATGATAAAAAACATAATTTTTGACGTGGAATGCTTTCTAGCATATTCTTCAATATAATTTTCTTTATTGTGGCATGAATGTCCAGATCCGAAAGATTCAAGATAAAAGTTTAATGTTGACATAAAAATAATAATACTTCAAGCATGCTAACCAAGTAATTATGTCTTATCAAAATAACATAGCCAAAGAAAGCTTATCCCTACAAAATCATATAGTTTGGCCATGCTCCATTTTCTTCACACAAGAATGCTCTCATCATGCACAACCCCGATGACAAGCCAAGCAATTGTTTCATACTTAGCCTTTTCAAACTCTTTCAACGTTTACGCAATATATGAGCGCGAGCCATGGACATAGCACTATGGGTGGAATAGAATATAATGATTGAGGTTGTGTGAGAAGACAAAAAAGGAGAAAGTCTCACATTGACGTGACTAATCAATGGGCTATGGAGATGCCCACCGATTGATGTCAATGCAAGGAGTAGGGATTTCCATGCAACGGATGCACTAGAGCTATAAATATATGAAAGCTCATCAAAGAAACTAAGTAGGTGTGCATCCAACTTGCTTGCTCACGAAGACCTAGGGCATTTGAGGAAGCCCATCATTGTAATATACAAGCCAAGTTCTATAATGAAAAATTCCCACTAGTATATGAAAGTGAAAAAATAAAAGACTCTCTATCATGAAGATCATGGTGCTAATTTGAAGCACAAGTGTGGAAAAAGGATAGTAACATTGTCCCTTCTCTCTTTTTCTCTTTTTTTATTTGGGCCTTCTCTTTTTTTCTCTTTTTTGGCCTCTTTTTTTTTCTTTTTTTTTTCGTCCGGAGTCTCATCCCGACTTGTGGGGGAATCATAGTCTCCATCATCCTTTCCTCACATGGGACAATGCTCTAATGATGATCATCACACTTTTATTTACTTACAACTAAAGAATTACAACTTGATACTTAGAACAAAATATGACTCTATGTGAATGCCTCCGGCGGTGTACCGGGATGTGCGATGAATCAAGAGTGACATGTATGACAAATTATGCATGGTGGCTTTGCCACAAATACGATGTCAACTACATGATCATGCAAAGAAATATGACAATGATGAAGCATGTCATAAATGAAACCGTGGAAAGTTGCATGGCAATATATCTCGGAATGGCTATGGAAATGCCATAATAGGTAGATATGGTGGCTGTTTTGAGGAAGATATAAGGAGGCTTATGTGTGATAGAGCATATCATATCACGGGGTTTGGATGCACCGACGAAGTTTGCACCAACTCTCAAGGTGAGAAAGGGCCATGCACGGTACCGAAGAGGCTAGCAATGATGGAAGGGTGAGAGTGCATATAATCCATGGACTCAACATTAGTCATAAAGAACTCACATACTTATTGCAAAAATCTACAAGTCATCAAAACCAAGCACTACGCGCATGCTCCTAGGGGGATAGATTGGTAGGAAAAGACCATCGCTCATCCCCGACCGCCACTCATAAGGAAAGCAATCAAAGAACACCTCATGCTTCAAATTTGTCACACAATGTTTACCATACATGCATGCTACGGGACTTGAAAACTTCAACACAAGTATTTCAAAATATCACAATTACTCAACTAGCACACCTCTAATATTACCACCTTTTATCTTATAACAACTATCAAGTATCAAACTTCTCTTCTATACCTACTATTAAAAGGAGGTGATATTCTTGGTTTCGTCCCACTTTGTTTGGTCCCGCTTTAATTAATTTCACATACACTATTTTGTTTAGTTAGTTGCCACTCGTTCTGGCCCAACGGAGGAAGCCCACCTGTCGGCGCACTATGGCCCAGGTCCAGAGAGCTGGCAAAAAATAAAATTGCCCATGGGAGAGTTTGATATCATAATCTGCCAACCGGCCACACACCCATCTAGCGATATGAGAGGATTTTTTTCTCCCGTTGCAACGCACGGGCCTTTTTGCTAGTAGTATTTAATGCACTTTCACGTTTTTATCTTGGATGCCTATCATATTAGGACTAATTTTATAACCAAAGAAAATTACCATGTTGTTGTAAAGGACTCTCAAAATAATATAAGTGAAGCATGATAGTTCATCTATTTCTATAAAATAAAACCACCACCGTGCTCTAGAAAGATATAAGTGAAGCACTAGAGCAAATGGTAAACTACTCCGAAAGATATAAGTGAAGATCAATGAGTAGTCGAATAATTATGCAACTATGTGAAGACTCTCTAACATTTAAGAATTTCAGATCTTGGGATATTATTCAAACAGCAAGCAAAACTAAACAAAATAAAATGATGCTCCAAGCAAAACATATATCATGTGGTGAATAAAAATATAGCTCCAAGTAAAGTTACCGATGAACGAAGACGAAAGAGGGGATGCTTCCGGGGCATCCCCAATCTTAGGCTCTTGGTTGTCCTTGAATATTACCTTGGGGTGCCTTGGGCATCCCCAAGCTTAGGCTCTTGCCACTCCTTATTCCATAGTCCATCGAATCTTTACCCAAAACTTAAAATCTTCACAACACAAAACTTAACAGAAAACTAGTAAGCTCCGTTAGTATAAGAAAATAAAGCACCACTTAGATTCTGTTGTGAACTCATTCTAAATTCATATTGGTATAATATCTACTGTATTCTAACTTATCTATGGTTCATACCCTCCGATACTACTCATAGGTTCATCAAAATAAGCAAACAACACATAGAAAACAGAATCTGTCAAAAACAGAACAGTCTGTAGTAATCTGGATCAAACGTATACTTATGGAAGCCCACAAATTCTAAATTTTTTTTCTGGATGTGAGGAATTTAACTATTAATCATCTTCAAAAAGAATCAACTTAATCACACTCTCCAGTAAAAAATGGCAGCTAATCTCATGAGCGCAAAAGTTTCTGTTTTTACAGCAAGATCACATAAACTTCACCCAAGTCTTCCCAAAGGTTCTACTTGGCACAAACACTAATTAAACCATAAAACCACATCTAAACATAGTATATATGAATTATTTATTGTTAAACATGAGAAAAAAAAATCAAAGAACAAAAATAAAATTGGGTTGCCTCCCAACAAGCGCTATCATTTAACGCCCCTAGCTAGGCATGATGATTTCAATGATGCTCACATAAAAGATAAGAATTGAAACATAAAGAGAGCATCATGAAGAATATGACTAGCACATTTAAGTCTAACCCACTTCCTATGCATAGGGATTTTGTGAGCAAACAATTTATGGGAACAATAATCAACTAGCATAGGAAAGGAAAACAAGCATAACTTCAAGATTTTAAGCACATAGAGAGGAAACTTGATATTATTGCAATATGTAGAAACATAAGTTCCTCTCTCATAATAATTACATGTAGGATCATAAGCAAATTCAACAATATAGCTGTCACAAAACATATTCTTAACACGATCCACATGTATGCAAAGTTGACACTATTCCAAAATAGTGGGATTAACATTAACTAAAGGCATGGCCTCTCCAAACCCACTTTCATAATTATCACAATAAGATTCAACACCCTCAAAAATTGTGGGATCATTACTTCCTAAAGTTGACACTCTTCCAAACCCACTTTCTTCAATATAATCATCATAAATAGGAGGCATGCTATCATCAAAATAAATTTGCTCATCAGAACTTGGGGGACAAAAAAAATATCATCTTCATGAAACATAGAATCCCCAAGCTTGTGGCTTTGCATATCATTAGCATCACGGATATCCAAAGAATTCATACTAACAACATTGCAATCATGCTCTGAAGGAAATATGCCCTAGAGGCAATAATAAAGTTATTATTTATTTCCTTATATCATGATAAATGTTTATTATTCATGCTAGAATTGTATTAACCGGAAACATAATACATGTGTGAATACATAGACAAACAGTATGTCACTAGTATGGCTCTACTTGACTAGCTCGTTGAATCAAAGATGGTTAAGTTTCCTAGCCATAGACATGAGTTGTCATTTGATTAACGGGGTCACATCATTAGAGAATGATGTGATTGACTTGACCCATTCCGTTAGCTTAGCACTTGATCGTTTAGTTTGTTGCTATTGCTTTCTTCATGACTTATACATGTTCCTATGACTATGAGATTATGCAACTCCCGTTTACCGGAGGAACACTTTGTGTGCTACAAAATGTCACAACGTAACTGGGTGATTATAAAAGTTCTCTACAGGTGTCTCCGAAGGTACTTGTTGGGTTGGCGTATTTCGAGATTAGGATTTGTCACTCCGATTGTCTGAGAGGTATCTCTGGGCCCACTCGGAAATGCACATCACTATAAGCCTTGCAAGCATTGCAACTAATGAGTTAGTTGCAGGATGATGTATTACGGAACAAGTAAAGAGACTTGCCGGTAACGAGATTGAATTAGGTATTGAGATACCGACGATCGAATCTCGGGCAAGTAACATACCGATGACAAAGGGAACATCGTATGTTGTTATGCGGTTTGACCGATAAAGATCTTCGTAGAATATGTAGGAGCCAATATGAGCATCTAGGTTCTGCTATTGGTTATTTACCGGAGACGTGTCTCGGTCATGTCTACATAGTTCTCGAACCCGTAGGGTCCGCACGCTTAAAGTTCGATGACAGTTATATTATGAGTTTATGTGTTTTGATGTACCGAAGGAGTTCGGAGTCCCGGATGAGATCGGGGACATGACGAGGAGTCTCGAAATGGTCGAGACGTAAAGATCAATATATTGGACGACTATATTCGGACATCGGAAAGGTTCCGAGTGATTCGGGTATTTTCGGGAGTACCAGGGAGTTATGGGAATTCGTATTGGGCCTTAATGGGCCATACGGGAAAGGAGAGAAAGGCCTCACAGGGTGGCCGCACCCCTCCCCATGGGCTGGTCCGAATTGGACTAGGGAGGGGGGGGGCGCCCCCTTCCTTCCTTCTCCTTTTCCCTTCCTTTTCCTTCCCTCCTACTCCTACTACTTGGAAGGGCTCCTAGTTCTACTTTGGCACAATTATCGGAATACTTATTTTCACAAAAGACATTAAAAAGATGAAGCATATGAGGTATCCTCAATTCCATTTTTAAATTTTCTTTTATAAACTAAACTAGTGAGAAAATAAGAAACTAAAAGATTCAATTGCAAGATCTAAAGATATACCTTCAAGAGCTAACCTCCCCGGCAACGGCGCCAAAAAAGAGCTTGATGTCTACTACACAACCTTTGTAACAACCACGATGTGGCTATATCTCCCACGTGTCGGAGCACGACTTAGAGGCATAACCGCATTGTAGGCAATGTCGCAAGAGGGGTAATCTTTACACATCCCATGTACTGAATAAGAAAAGAGGTACATAGTTAGCTTACAATCGCCACTTCAAACAATATATAAATATAGCATTACAATCATCCAGATACAATCAAGGTCCGACTACGGTACCAAAATAAAGACAACCCCAAATGCATAATGTCCCCGATCGCCCCAACTGGGCTCCACTACTGATCGTCTGGAAAGGAAACATAGTATCGTCCTGAGTCCTCATCGAACTCCCACTTGAGCTCAGTCGTATCCCCAGGAATGGTATCATCGGCACCTGCATCTAGTTTGGAAAGTAATCTGTGAGTCACGGGGACTCAGCAATCTCACACCCTCGCGATCAAGACTATTTAAGCTTATGGGTAGGGTAAAAAGTATGAGGTGGAGCTGCAGCAAGCACTAGCATATATGGTGGCTAACATACGCAAATGAGAGCGAGAAGAGAAAGGCAAGGCACGGTTGAGAATCTATGATCAAGAAGTGATCCTAGAACAACCTACGTTCAAGCATGACACAAGACCGTGTTCTCTTCTCGGACTCCGCCGAAAAGAGACCATCACGGCTACACACGTTGTTGATTCATTTTAATTAAGTTTAGTTTCAGGTTTTCTACAACCGGACATTAACAAATTCCCATCTACCCATATCCGCGGGCACGGCTTTTGAAAGTTCAAATCCCTGCAGGGGTGTCCCAACTTAGCCCATCACATGCTCTCACGGTAAACGAAGGATATTCCTTCACCCAGGACGACCCGATCAGACTCGGAATCCCGGTTAAAAGACATCTCGACAATGGCAAAACAAGTCCAACAAAGCCACCCGAATGTGCCGACAAATCTCGATAGGATCTGCACATATCTCGTTCTCAGGGCACACCGGATAAGCAATCCGTACAACTAAAACCAACCCTCGAGTTTCCCCGAGGTGGCGCTACAAGGGGCTCTAGTTTGGACCAACACTCAGAGGAGCACTGGCCCGGGGGTTTAAAATAAAGATGACCCTTGAGTCCGCAAAACCCAAGGGAAAAAGGCTAGGTGGCAAATGGTAAAACCAAGGTTGGGCCTTGCTGGAGGAGTTTTATTCAAGGCGAACTGTCAAGGGGTTCCCATTATAAACCAACCGCGTAAGGAACACAAAATCAAGGAACATAACACCGGTATGACTGAAACTAGGGCGGCAAGAGTGGAACAAAACACCAGGCAAAAGGCCGAGCCTTCCACCCTTTACCAAGTATATAGATGCATTAAAGTGGACAAGATATAATAATGATATCCCAACAATAAACATGTTCCAACAAGGAACAAACTCCAATCTTCACCTGCAACTAGCAACGCTATAAGAGGGGCTGAGCAAATCGGTAACATAGCCAAACAACGGTTTGCTAGGACAAGGTAGGTTAGAGGTTTGACATGGCAATATGGGAGGCATGATAAAGCAAGTGGTAGGTATCATAGCATAGGCATATCAATAGAGCGAGCAACTAGCAAGCAAAGATAGAAGTGATTTCGAGGGTATGGTCATCTTGCCTGCAAAGTTCTCCGAGTTGACGTAAGCTTGACCCACGTAAGCGTACTCAATGGGTTCCTCGATCACGTACTCGTCTCCCGGCTCTACCCAAAGCAAGAACACAAGCAAAGGGAGACACAATCAATCACGGTGCAATGCACAAGCAACATGATGCAAAACATGGCATGATATGCGGGATGTGATATGCAATGCATATGCGTGCTCCGTAAGGAAAAGATTAAATCATGCCTCAACTTGGAAAACCAAGAGTGCCGCTGGAAATATGAGTTGATTTCGGTCGAAATCAATATAAAGATCACCGGAATCGGATGCACGGTTTGCAAATGGCAAGCAAAACAATAATGGCACAAAGCTGCGATTAATAGCACGAGACCATCTAAATGCATCAAGAAAAATGAGCTACTACACTCTAACATAGCAACAAAGCACATGGCAGTGATCCACTCAAGATGCTTGACAAAATATGAACACTGAGCTACGGCTAAATCACACAATAGCAGGTTCAAACAAGCATGGCAAAAGTGCAAAAGATATCAGGTTCACAGACTTAGTGAAAATAACATGTCAGGATTTAACATCAGGAAGCAATGTTTAGAGCAAGATAACAACATGCTACAGGAACATATCATGGCAAAGCAAGGCATGGCATGAAACTATACAAAGCATATAACAAAAGTCCCTTACTGACCATAAGCCAAAAGGGATCAGAAAATACAATGGCAACCATGTAAACATAGCAAGTTTCGTTAACAGATTCAGACTTAGCAGAAAACTGGGACATGGCAAAAACAGAGTTACATAGGCATGTTTGCGAGCTCGATGCACTCACCACAAGGCATTGCATGACAAGCTAAGCATACATCCAGCAAGTAGACATGATAAATAAGCTAACCATGGCAAGAACACTCTCATAGCATGCATGGAACAACTACAACAACCTCGGCAAAATTGATTAACACGTAAACTATCTGCCAGGAACATTTTATAGCAAAAGTAGAGCAAGATTGAGTCATGCTAGGGTACTCCATAATTGCAAACAAAGACATGGATGGATAGAGCATAACAATATCTCAAAATCACCCTTACTGAATATGCTCAAAAGAGGCATGGATCACTCTGTAGCAACATAAATACAAGGCATAAATATATCATCAGGGAAATGACTTGGAAGAATTCTAAGTCCCTGAAATCAGCAACATCACGAGAGCTACTTTGCATGCTTGTTCTAGTCACCACATTGATCACAAAAATACATGGCATACACCCCTGTAAATATGGCATGGCATAGCCCAAAACACATGTAGGGCTCAAGTTCATAGGAGGCACACATTAAACATGACAAAAATGACAAATGTCCAAAATCTGTTAAGAATCAGAACCTAACATTACATAGCACTCTTGCAACAGCATTTCGGGCATCAAGATGAACTCAAATGAACATGGTGCAATGGAATGAAATGAAGTGCACATCCAGACGAACAATTTGATATGCTACACGCGTGAAACGGAGCTACGGATGCAAAGTTATGATGCGATGAAAATAGCTAAAAACATTAGGGACTTAGGGGAGAAACGAGGTCAACCCCTAGGTTACTGTAGCTAGATCCAGATCTGCACGCGAACTGAGGAGGAGCTCGAGCTCGCCGGAGTTGGTGCTGCGGCGGCCGGAGAGGAAGCGGTGGCGGCAGCCGGAGCTGGTGAGGGGGGCCAGCGAGGTCGCCGGAGATGACGACAGCAGGCGGCGCAGAGAAAGGAGGCCGGCGATGGTGCGTGCGGCGACCGGCGATGGCGGGGCGGTGGCCGGCGACGAGCTGCGTGGCAGGGCGGAGCGGTCGGGCGGCGGGGAGGCGACCGGGCCCTCGGGGGCCCGCGACGGGCCGAGCGGGCCGGCGGCGAAGTGGGCACAGGCGCGCCACTTGGCAGCCCCTGGTTGGTCCAAGCGGCGGAGCGGACGCGTCCGGCCGTCTCGGACGTGTCCGGCGGCGGCGGGAGGAAGAGGAGCTAGGGTTAGGGGCGGATTGATCCGAGATTTTTGGGGGAGATGCCTATTTATACATAGAAGGAGCTAGGAGGCTCCAAATTGAGCACGGTTTTTGGCCACGTGATCGTGATCGAATGACCGAGACGATGGAGGGGGTTTAGGTGGGTTTTGGGCCACTTTGGAGAGGTGTTGGGCTGCAACACACACGAGACCTTGTCGGTTCCTCGGTTAACCGTTGGAGTATGAAACGAAGTCCAAATGGCATGAAACTTGACAGGCGGTCTACCGGTAGTATACCAAGGCCTCTTGGCAAGTCTCGGTCCAATCCGAGAATGTTTAACACCCGCACACGGAAAAGAGGTAAAAGGGGACACCGGAGGACATAGGAGCGTCGGAATGCAAAATGAACAACGGGGAAAATGCTTGAATGCATGAGACGAACACGTATGCAAAAGCGATGCATATGATGACATGATATGAGATGCATGACAAAAGACAAAAGCAACACAAAGATAAAACCCAACAACGAGGAAATATCATAACTTAGTGCCGAAAATCGCAAGAGTTGGAATACAAATATGGCAAGTTACATATGGGGCGTTACAACACTCCACCACTATGAAAGGATCTCGTCCCGAGATCTAGGACTGGAAAAACTCCAGAGATTCGGAACGGAGGTGGTCCTCGTGTTCCCAGGTGGCTTCACGATCGGAATGATGTGACCACTTCACTTTCAGGAATTTGATAGACTTGTTGCGAGTCTTGTGCTCTTAAAGAATAGCAACGGGATGCTCATGATAAGACATGTCTTCTTGGAGATCAATCTCTTCAAAGTTGATGGTGCGATCAGGAGTCTTGAAACACTTGCGAAGCCGAGACACATGAAACACGTCGTGCACATTTGCAAAGTTGGACGAAAGCTCAAGTTGATAGGCGAGATCGCCTCTTTTGCCAATGATCTTGAAAGGACCCACGTATCTAGGGGCAAGCTTCCCTTTGATACCGAAGCGACGAGTACCTTTCATTAGATAGACATGGAGGTAGACATGGTCTCCGATCTCGAAAGCCAAGTCACGATGCTTGCTATCATAGTAACTCTTCTGGCGTGATTGCGTGGCTTTGAGATTTTCATGAATGACTTTGCATATTTCTTCAGCCTCTGTGATCGAGTCATTGCCAAGAAGTTGGCGTTTACCAGTCTCTGACCAGTTAAGAGGAGTATGACACTTTCTGCCATAGAGAATCTCGAACGGGGCCTTGCCCGAGCTCGCTTGGAAGCTGTTGTTGTAGGAGAACTCGGCATATGGAAGACAATATTCCCACTTCATACCGAAAGAAATGACACATGCCCTGAGCATATCTTCAAGAATTTGATTGACTCACTCGACTTGGCCACTAGTTTGAGGATGAAAAGCTATGGTGAAGCGAATGTTGGTGACCATGGCCTTCTGAAAGGAATCCTAGAACTTAGAGGTAAAGATGCTTCCACGATCTGAAGATATCAACTATGGAATGCCGTGCAAGGAGACAATCCTGGAGGTATATAGCTCTGCCAACTGAGCTGTTGTGATAGATTCTTTGATAGGAATAAAATGAGCCACTTTGGTGAGCTTGTCGATGACAACAAAGATAGCATCATTGCCACGCTTGGACTTTGGGAATCCAGTCATGAAGTCCATCTCAATATGGTCAAACTTCCATTCTGGAATGGCAAGAGGTTGGAGGAGACCAGCTGGTCGTTGGTGTTCCACGTTCAATCTTCTGAAGACATCACATTCATTCACGAACTGAGCAATCTCGCGCTTCATTCGAGTCCACCAATACGACTGCTTGAGTTCATGGTACATCTTTGTACTTCCAGGGTGAATAGACAGAAGTGAATTGTGAGCCTCGTTCATAATGACTTTACGAAGGTCACCCTTAGGAACAACAATGTGATCCTCAAAGAATAGAGTATCCTTGTCATCAAGGCGATATCACTTGTACTTGGGTTGGCTCTTGGCAATCCCAATCTTCACCTTCTTCACCATATCATCAAGAAGTTGAGTCTCGCGAATCTGATCTTCCAAAGTAGGAGAGACTTGGAGGTTGGCAAGGAATCCTTGAGGGACAACTTGGAGATTAAGTTTGCGGAAAGCTTCACAAAGCTCTAGTTGGTAGGGCTTGATAATCAAACTGTTGCAGTAAGCCTTCCTGCTCAATGCGCCAGCAATGACATTGGCCTTGCCTGGAGTATATTCAATACTCGGATTGTACTCTTGAATCATTTCGACCCAACGAGTCTGCCTGAGGTTGAGGTTGGGCTGAGTGAAGATATACTTGAGACTCTTATGATCAATCAAGATGTCCACTTTCCTTCCCAACAAGAGATGTCTCCATGTTAAAAGAGCATGGACAACTACCGCCAACTCAAGGTCATGAGTGGGGTAGTTCTTTTCGTTGGGCTTCAACTGGCGAGAGGTATAGGCCACAACTTTCTTCTCTTGCATTAACACATCACCGAGACCTTGAAGGGAAGCATCACAGAAAACCTCGAATGGTTTGGATTCATCAGGAGGAGTCAGAACTGGAGCTGTGACTAACTTCTCTTTGAGGGTGTTGAAAGCGATGTCACATTCAGGCGACCAGACATACTTCACATGCTTCTGGAGAAGGTTGGAAAGAGGCTTCGCGATCTTAGAGAAATTCTCAACGAACCTTCGGCAATAGCTTGCGAGCCCAAGGAAGCTGCGGAGTTGCTTCACATTCTAAGGCGGTTCCCAATTCACAATTGCAGACACCTTCTTAGGATTAACAGCTATGCCCTTGGCGGAGATGATATGCCCAAGGTAGAGAACCTCATCGAGCCAAAACTCGCATTTTGAAAACTTCGCATAGAACTGATGTTCTCTGAGTTTGTCCAGCACCAATCTCAAGTGCTTGGCATGATCCTCCTTGTTCTTGGAAAAGACCAAAATGTCATCGAGATAGACCAAGACGAAGTCATTTGTGTAGGCGTTGAAGATGAAGTTCATCATGCGAGAGAATGTTGGAGGAGCATTGACAAGGCCGAAAGACATGACAGTGTATTCATATGAACCATAGCTTGTTCTGAATGCTATCTTGTGGATATCTTGTTCACGAATGCGAATCTGATGATAGCCCATACGGAGGTCAAGCTTGGAGAATACTTGAGCACCCTTGAGTTGTTCGAAAAGCTCATTGATGTTGGGAAGTGGGTACTTGTTCTTTATGGTCTTCTTGTTCAATGGACGGTAGTCGACACAAAGTCGGTCCATTCCATCCTTCTTCTTGACAAAAAGAACACCACAACCCCATGGAGAAGAACTTGGTCGGATCAGACCCATACACTCTTGAATATCGAGTTGTTTCTTCAGCTCCTTCAACTCTTCAGGTCCAAGCTTGTAAGGACGTTTGCAAACAGGTTCCGTGCTAGGTTCAAGATCGATGACGAATTCAACTGGCCGGTGCGGAGGCATTCCTGGAAGCTCTTCTGGAAAGACGTCTTGATATTCACAAATGACTGGAATCTGAGAGATGGCATCCAGCTCGCCCTTCTCATTGAGAGAAAATAGTCAAATGGTATCATCACGAGCGGCAAAGACGATTACATCCTCAGACGAATGTGTCAATTGAATCTACCTGGCAGCACAATCAAGCTGAGCCTTGTGCTTAGAAAGCCAGTCCATTCCGAGAATAAGATCAATATCCGAGTCACCAAGAACATTAGGAGAAGACAGAAACTTATAGTCGCCCAACGTGATAGAGACATCCGGAACGAAAACTCGGGAAGTCATTTGTCGGGCCAGAGAAACAATAGACAAAGGTCTCGGCAAAACTTGAGTAACCAAATCATGCATAGCCACAAAAGGTCTTGAAATGAAAGAATGCGATGCACCAGTATCAAAAAGGACTTTTGCAGGAATATCGTTAACAGGAAGGTTACCCATAATCACTTCTGACGAGTCCTCTACCTGAGCTGTGTTCATCATGTTGACCTTTGCAAACTTGGGATTATGCTTGACCACTGCATTGCTGGCAGATCTCACAGGAGGAGGAGGAGGAAGACGCCTCTGGTTGAAGCATTTGTTTGCACAGTGACCTTTCTGCTGACACTTGTTGCACGTAACCTCCAAGAGCGGACGGTGATATGAAGCACTTGATCTTGGAGTATGAGACGAAGTCTTGTTCTGAAAGCCTGGGTTGGGTGGGTGGGAAGATCCATTGCCACCTTTGCTCTTCTGCTGATAAGACTGACGGAACGGAGGAGGAGGAGGCAACCAATACTTTTGCTGCTTAGCTGCCACTTGAGTTGAGGAAGAAGAAGGAGTTGCATCCCTGACTCTCTTCTTGGAAGCATCACACTTGAGTTGAGCAGCTTCTTGCTTTAGTGCCATATTGTAGAACTCATCATACTTCTTCGGCTCAAAAAGCACAAGGGCTAGTTGCAGATCTTCTCTGAGGCCACCTATGAACTGATAAATCATGCTCTTCTCGTCAGGGATGTCTTGCTTAGCGAAACGAGCGAGCTTCTAGAACATGATGTTGTACTGGTAAACAGACAAGCTGCATTGCTTCAGATTGTGGAACTCCTCACGCTTGCTCTCAACAACACTCTGAGGAATGTGGTGAGCTTTGAAGTCTTGGCGGAATTCATCCCAGGTAATCACACGACCTCCTCTAGAATCTTTGTATTGCTGATACCACTCTGCAGCTTGGTCTTTGAGTTGGAATGAGGCAAACTTGACAAAGTCCTCAGGCCCAACGTTGCTGCACTCGAAATGTTTGCAGATATCCACGAGCCAATCATCAGTGTTTGTTGCCTCGACACAGTTACTGAAGGTCTTTGGCTGGTTTGTGAGGAATTGGTTGAGTGTAGCAAACTGATTCTGATTGTTGCCATGGCCTTGATTTCCTTGGTTGCGCTCTTGCAAGAGCTGCATAAGCATCTGCGTGTTGGCGTTGGTAGCAGCCATCACAGCTTGCCATGCCTCCGGAGGTGGAGGTGGTGGCGGTGGTTCAGGATTCTGACACGCTGGAGGAGCCATCCTGAAGAGGGTGACATCCGTTAGCATCTTGACAGACATATATTCAAGCTGAAGCAAATGGATCGAAATTGCAACATATAGTCTTAACATCCGAACAAGAATGAATGAATGAATTCCAAATTAAATGGTCACACTTTCATAAATTGAGAAGCCACTTAGATAGAGGTAGATGAATAAAACAACAAGGTATGGACAAGAACAAATACTTGGTAAGGATTACCCAACCACAAACCAAATATCTGCGGAAGAAATACTAGAGCTACATGAATTCCCACCTATGAAACTCCCAAAATTTTCCGGTTATGCAATCAGGTGTTGGGGATACAGGGGAAGCATAATATCTCACCCAAAACTAGCAAATCCTACATCCAGCTGTATCCATCCTTCAACACATAACCAAGAAACCTTCAGAAATCATTTACCTCAACCTTCGAAAAGCATCCGTTATACGAGTTATGGCAATACTCCCGAACTCCTGCCCCAGTACTGGGTGGCGTCGAGGTTATCTCACCAACAACTTCATAAAAGAGATTTTCGATGTCGGCGAAACTCAGGTATTCCAGAATTGCAACGATAAAATTGTGATGACAACACCTCGGAGCTCAACTCCCCGGGACACTGCCAGAACCCCTAAATGTCAGGAGGCACCAAGAACAATGTTCTCGTCACAAAACCATCGGAATGATTCCAAGATACCCGCGTGATCCTAAATTTTTTAGTGAAATTTGAGAAGAGAAGAGTCAAAACTCTACGTCAGGATGCTTCACCAGAGCGACGAAGGGACTGAGGAGTAAAAAGAATCCTACTCTCCGATATATATAATCCTAAAAGACTCAAAACATTTTTCTAGACTCAACAACGCCAGCGATTCGATCAAGCAGGGGGCTCCTAAGTCAGGGAAGGCTCTGATTACCAACTTGTAACACCCACGATGCAGCTATATCTCCCACGTGTTGGAGCATGACTTAGAGGCATAACCGCATTGTAGGCAATGTCGCAAGAGGGGTAATCTTTACACATCCCATGTACTGAATAAGAAAAGAGGTACATAGTTGGCTTACAATTGCCACTTCAAACAATACATAAATATAGCATTACAATCATCCAGATACAATCAAGGTCCGACTATGGTACCAAAATAAAGACAACCCCAAATGCATAATATCCCCGATCGCCCCAACTGGGCTCCACTACTGATCGTCTGGAAAGGAAATGTAGTATCGTCCTGAGTCCTCATTGAACTCCCACTTGAGCTCAGTCGTATCCCCTGGAACGATATCATCGGCACCTGCATCTGGTTTTTGAAGTAATCTGTGAGTCACGGGGACTCAGCAATCTCACACCCTCGCGATCAAGACTATTTAAGCTTATGGGTAGGGTAAAAGGTATGAGGTGGAGCTGCAGCAAGCACTAGCATATATGGTGGCCAACATACGCAAATGAGAGCGAGAATAGAAAGGCAAGGCACGGTCGAGAATCTATGATCAAGAAGTGATCCTAGAACAACCTACGTTCAAGCATAACACGAGACCGTGTTCTCTTCCCAGACTCTGCCGAAAAGAGACCATCACGGCTACACATGCTGTTGATTCATTCTAATTAAGTTTAGTTTCAGGTTTTCTACAACCGGACATTAACAAATTCCCATCTGCCCATAACCGGGGGCACGACTTTCAAAAGTTCAAATCCCTGCAGGGGTGTCCCAACTTAGCCCATCACAAGCTCTCACGGTCAACGAAGGATATTCCTTCTCCCAAGACGACCCGATCAGACTCGGAATCCCAGTTACAAGACATCTCGACAATGGTAAAACAAGTCCAGCAAAGCCACCTGAATGTGCCGACAAATCCCGATAGGAGCTGCACATATCTCGTTCTCAGGGCACACCGAATAAGCAATCCGTACAACTAAAACCAACCCTCGAGTTTCCCCGAGGTGGCGCTGCAAGGGGCTCTAGTTTGGACCAACACTCAGAGGAGCAATCGCCCGGGGGTTTAAAATAAAGATGACCCTTGAGTCCGCGAAACCCAAGGGAAAAAGGCTAGGTGGCAAATGGTAAAACCAAGGTTGGGCCTTGCTGGAGGAGTTTTATTCAAGGCAAACTGTCAAGGGGTTCCCATTATAACCCAATCGCGTAATGAACGCAAAATCAAGGAACATAACACCGGTATGACTGAAACTAGGGCGGCAAGAGTGGAACAAAACACCAGGCATAAGGCCGAGCCTTCCACCCTTTACCAAGTATATAGATGCATTAAAGTGGACAAGATATAATAATGATATCCCAACAATAAACATGTTCCAACAAGGAACAAACTCCAATCTTCACCTGCAACTAGCAACGCTATAAGAGGGGCTGAGCAAATCGGTAACATAGCCAAACAACGGTTTGCTAGGACAAGGTGGGTTAGAGGTTTGACATGGCAATATAGGAGGCATGATAAAGCAAGTGGTAGGTATCGTATCATAGGCATATCAATAGAGCGAGCAACTAGCAAGCAAAGATAGAAGTGATTTCGAGGGTATGGTCATCTTGCCTGCAAAGTTCTCCGAGTTGACGTAAGCTTGATCCTCGTAAGCGTACTCAACGGGTTCCTCGATCACATACTCGTCTCCCGGCTCTACCCAAAGCAAGAACACAAGCAAAGGGAGACACAATCAATCACGGTGCAATGCGCAAGCAACATGATGCAAAACATGGCATGATATGCGGGATGTGATATGCAATGCATATGCGTGCTCTGGAAGGAAAAGATTGAATCAGGCCTCAACTTGGAAAACCAAGAGTACCACTGGAAAGGTGAGTTGATTTCGGTCAAAATCGATATAAAGATCACCGGAATCGGATGCACGGTTTGCGAATGGCAAGCAAAACAATAATGGCACAAAGCTGCGATTAACAGCACGAGACCATCTAAATGCATCAAGAAAAATGAGCTACTGCACTCTAACATAGCAACAAAGCACATGGCAGTGATCCACTCAAGATGCTTGACGAAAGTTGAACACTGAGCTACGGCTAAATCACACAATAGCAGGTTCAAACAAGCATGGCAAAAGTGCAAAAGATATCAGGTTCATAGACTTAGTGAAAATAACAACATGTCAGGATTTAACATCAGATAGCAATGTTTAGAGCAAGATAAAAACATGCTATAGGAACATATCATGGCAAAGCAAGGCATGGCATGAAACTACACAAAGCATATAACAGAAGTCCCTTACTGACCATAAGCCAAAAGGGATCAGAAAATACAATGGCAACCATGTAAACATAGCAAGTTTCGTTAACAGATTCAGACTTAGCAGAAAACTGGAACATGGCAAAAACAGAGTTACATAGGCATGTTTGCGAGCTCGATGCACTCACCACAAGGCATTGCACGACAAGCTAAGCATACATCCAGCAAGTAGACATGATAAATAAGCTAACCATGGCAAGAACACTCTCATAGCATGCATGGAACAACTACAACAACCTCGGCAAAATTGATTAACACGTAAACAATCTGCCAGGAACATTTTATAGCAAAAGTAGAGCAAGATTGAGTCATGCTAGGGTACTCCATAATTGCAAACAAAGACATGGATGGATAGAGCATAACAATATCTCAAAATCATCCTTACTGAACATGCTCAAAAGAGGCATGGATCACTCTGTAGCAACATGAATACAAGGCATAAATATATCATCAGGGAAATGACTTAGAAGAATTCTAAATCCCTGAAATCAGCAACATCACGAGAGCTAATTTGCATGCTTGTGCTAGTCACCACATTGATCACAAAAATACATGGCATACACGCCCTGTAAAGATTGCATGACATAGCCCAAAACACATGTAGGGCTTAAATTCATATGAGGCACACATTAAACATGGCAAAAATGACAAATGTCCAAAATCTGTTAAGAATCATAACCTAACATTACATAGCACTCTTGCAACAACATTTAGGGCATCAAGATGAACTCAAATGAACATGGTGCAATGGAATGAAATGAAGTGCACATCGAGACAAACAATTTGATATGCTACACACGCGAAACGGAGCTACGGATGCAAAGTTATGATGCGATGAAAATACCTAAAAACATTAGGGACTTAGGGGAGAAACGAGGTCAACCCCTAGGTTACTGTAGCTAGATCCAGATCTGCACGCGAACCGAGAAGGAGCTCGAGCTCGCCGTAGTTGGTGCTGCGGTGGCCGGAGAGGAAGCGGTGGCGGTAGCCGGAGCTGGTGAGGGGGGCCGGCGAGGTCGCTGGAGACGACGACAGCGGGCAGCGCGGCCGGGGCGTTCCGGGCGGCGAGGAGAAAGGAGGCCGGTGATGGCGCGTCCAGCGACCGGCGATGGCGGGGCGGTGGCCGGCTGTAACACCCTTGATGCGATTATATCTCCCACGTGTCGAGGCACGACTTAGAGGCATAATCGCATTGAAGGCATATGCCGCAAGTTAGGCAATCTTCACAACATCCCATGTAATATAGATAATAAAAGGGGAGATAACATAGTTGGCTTACACTCACCACGTCAATCAAGGTACATAAATAACATTACATCATCCAAACACTCATGGCCCGACTACGGCGCCAAAATAAAAGATAACCCAACATGCGACACGGCCCCGATCACCCCCAACTAGGCACCACTACTGATCATCAGGAAAGGAAACATAGTATCATTGAGAGTCCTCGTCGAACTCCCACTTGAGCTCGAGCGCGCCACCTGGATCGGAATCATCAGGCCCTGCATCTGGTTTGGAAGTAATCTGTGAGCCACATGGACTCAGCAATCTCGCACCCTCACGATCAAGACTATTTAAGCTTATAGGTAAGGCAAGGTAAATATGTGGAGCTGCGGCAAGCGACTAGCAAATATGGTGGCTATCCTGTTCGCAAAAGAGAGCGAGAAGAGAAGGCAAAGCGCGAGCGAGAAACTAGAGAGCAACCTGCGCATGCATTACTCCAACACCGTGTCCACTTCCCGGACTCCGCCGAGAAGAGGCCATCACGGTAACACACTCAGTTGATTCATTTTAATTAAGTTAAGGTTCAAGTTATCTACAACCGGACATTAACAAATTCCCATCTGCCCATAATCGCGGGCACGGCTTTCGAAAGTTCAAATCTCTGCAGGGGAGTCCCAACTTAGCCCATGACAAGCTCTCACGGTCAACAATGGAATATACCTCCTCCCGAGACATTCCGATCAGACTCGGCATCCCGGTTCTTCAAGACAACTCCGACAATGGTAAAACAAGTCCAGCAACACCACCCGCTGTGCCGACAAATCCCGATAGGAGCTGCACATATCTCGTTCTCAGGGCACACCGGATAAGCTAAGTGTACGGGAGCCAACGTAACCCAAGTTGCCAAGGGACGGCCCCGCACGGTGCTCTAGGTTGGACCAACGCTCAGAGGAGCACTGGCCCGGGGGTTTAAAATAAGATGACCCTTGAGTCCACGAAACCCAAGGGAAAAGGCTAGGTGGCAAATGGTAAAACCAAGTTTGGGCATTGCTGGAGGAGTTTTATTCAAGGCGGACTATCAAGGGGTTCCCATTATAACCCAACCGCGTAAGGAACGCAAAATCCGGGAACATAACACCGATATGACGGAAACTAGGGCGACAAGAGTGGAGCAAAACACTAGGCGAGAGGCCGAGCCTTCCACCCTTTACCAAGTGTATAGATGCATTAAGATAACAAGATAATATAATGATATCCCAACAAGTAAAATAATGTTCCAACAAGGAACGGTCTCCAATCTTCACCTGCAACTAGCAACGCTATAAGAGGGGCTGAGCAAAGCGGTAACATAGCCAATCAACGGTTTTCTAGGACATGGTGGGTTAGAGGTTTGACATGGCAATTTGGGAGGCTTGAAAGCAAGTGGTAGGCATCGTAGCATTGGCATAGCAAAAGAGCGAGCAATCTAGCATAACAAAGATAGTAGTGATTTCGAGGGTATGATCATCTTGCCTGCAAAGTTGTCAGAGTTGACTGGATCCTCGAAAGCAAACTCAACGGGCTCCTCGTTAGCGAACTCGTCTCCCGGCTCTACCCAAACAAGACAAACAAGCAAACGGAACACAATCAACCACGTGCAAAGCTCAAACAATAAGATGCAAAGATGGTATGCTATGCGGAATGCGATGCGGGATGCATATGCAAGATTTGACAAGAGATGCATGAACCTGGCCTCAACTTGGAAATCCAAGCGTGCCACTGGAAAGATGAGATGAAATCGCTTGAAAACGATATAAAGAACGCCGGAATCGCAGTTACGGTTTGGAAATGGCAAGCGATTCAAATATGACACCGGTTTGCGATTTACAGCAAGTAGCCATCTAAATGCAATGAGATGAACAAGCTACAGCACTCAAACATGGAATAAAAATACATGGCAGGGATGCATTCATGATGCTTAACAAAAGTCTAGCACTGAGCTACGGCCAATTCATCCATTATCAGGTTCAAACAAGCATGGCAAAAATGCATATGGCAAACAGATTTCAGACAGTGAAATTAACACTTGTCTAGAATTTTAGATCAGATAGCACTCTTCGGAGCAACAAAACTACATGCTATAGGACCTGGACATGGCAAAGTAAAGCATGGCATGGAGCTACTCAAAGAGCTTAACAAAAGTCCCTTAGTGACCTTGAGCCAAAAGGGGTCAGAAAATACAATTGCAAGCATGTGAACATGGCAAAACATAATCAGTTCTCAGACTTAGTGAAAACTGGAGCATGCTGAAAACATATATCAAGTAGGCATGTTTACGAGCTCGATGCACTCACTACGGAGCAATTCATGATAATCTAAGCATACATCCATCAAGAATACACAAAATGCAAGCTAGACATGGCAAGAACAATAGCATAGCATGCACGGATCAACTCAACATCATCGGCAAAATCGCTAACAAGTAGACAATCTGCCCAGATTCACGAAGTAGCAAAAGTAGAGCTCGATTGACTCAAGGTAGCGTGCTCCATAATTGCAAACAAAGACTTGGATGGATAGAGCACTACAAGATTAACAAAACATCCTTACTGATCATCCTCAAAAGAGGCACGGATCACTAGGAAACAACATGAACATATGGCCATAGGAGATAAACAGCTCAAGGACTTAGTGGAAATGCTAAGTCCCTGAAATCAGCATTACCAAGTGCCTCACTTTGCAAGCTTGTGCTAGTCACCACACTCATCACAAAAATACATGGGTTGCACCTCTGGAAAGATGGCAAAACCCTTAACAAAACATATGTAGAGCTCATGGGCATATCATGCACACAATAATCATGGCAAAAATGACAAATATCTAAATGGAGTAGCAGATCTGACAAATATCTCAAGTAGCCCTCTTCTAACAGCATTTCGGGCATCAAGATGAACTCAAATGAAAATGATGCAATGGAATGAAATGATGTACTCTCTGAGATGAACATTTTGATATGCTATATGCCCAAAACGGAGCTACGGATGCGGAGTTACGATGCGATGAACATGGCAAAATATTACTGAAAATTAGGTCAAAGTTCAACCGAATCTCAGATCTGGAACTAGATCGGGCGCGTGAACCGAGGCGGCGGCCGGAGCTGTGCTTGCCAGAGACGGAGTCGAAGGCGGCGGCGGACTCCGGTGGGGTGGCCGCGGGCGCCGGTGGCCGGAGCTGCGGACGCGGTGGGCGGCGGCCGGCGTGGAAGGAGAGGGCGGCGCGGGGCGGCGCTGCCGCGGTCGTCGCCGGCGAGGGGCGAGGCGGCCGCCGGCGAGGGCGCGCTGCGGCGCGGTGGCGCGGGCCGCGGGAGATGGAGGCGAGGAGGCGCTAGGGCGGCGGGGTCAAAGCGCGGGCGGCGCGGGAGCTTCGGGCCGAGAGGGCCGGCGATGGGCCCCGCGGGCCCTGGCGGCGGAGGCGAAGTGGGGCTCGCGGGAGCTGACGTGGCGGCGGCGGGTGGATCCGGACGTGTCTGGCCGGACAAAAAAATGTCCGCCGACGCGAGAGGTGGGTGGTACTAGGGTTTCGTCCGTGAATTGAAATGTGGGGTTCTTTATATAGAGGTGGAAGGAGCTAGGAGAGTCCAAATGAGGTGCGGTTTTCGGCCACGCGATCGTGATCGAACGATCTAGATGATGGAGAAGGTTTAGGTGGGTTTTGGGCGAAATTGGAGGGGTGTTGGGCTGCAACACACACGAGGCCTTTTCGGTCCCTCGGTTAACCGTTGGAGTATGAAACAAAGTCCAAATGGTACGAAACTTGACACGCGGTCTACCGGTAGTAAAACAAGGCCGCTTGGCAAGTCTTGGTCCAATTCGGAAATGTTTAATCCCTACACACAAAAGAAAGGTAGAAATGACCACCGGAGGAGAACGAAGCGCCGGAATGCAAAACGGACAACGGGGAAAATGCTCGAATGCATGAAATGAACACATTTGCAAATGCAATGCACATGATGACATGATATGAGATGCATGACAATGGCAACAACACACGGAGACAAAAACCCGAACCCGAGAAAATAAAATAACTTAACGCCGGAAACGGCAAGAGTTGGAGTACAAATTGGGTAAGTCATATCCGGGGTGTTACAACACTCCACCACTACGAAAGGGATGAGATCTAGGACTGAAAGAACGCGGGGTATTCAGAACGGAGGTGATCCCCGTGTTCCCATGTAGCTTCACGGTCGGAATGGTGTGACCACTTGACTTTGAGGAATTTGATTGACTTGTTGCGAGTCTTGCGTTCAGTCTCTTCAAGAATAGCAACTGGGTGCTCACGATAGGATAGATCTTCTTGGAGCTCAATGTCCTCGAAGTTGACGGTGCGGTCAGGAGTCTTGAAGCACTTTCGGAGCTGAGAGACATGGAACACATCATGAACATTTGCAAAGTTTGAAGGAATCTTGAGTTGATAGGCGAGATCGCCTCTCTTGCTGACAATCTTGAAAGGTCCCACGTATCTAGGGGCAAGCTTCCCTTTGATACCGAAGCGACGAGTATCTTTCATAGGAGAGACGCGGAGGTAAACATGATCTCCGATCTCGGAAGCCAAATCACAATGCTTACTATCATAGTAGCTCTTCTGGCGGGATTGGGCTGCTTTGAGGTTATCTCGAATGACTTTGCAGATTTCCTCTGCCTCTGTGATTGAGTCATTACCCAAAAGCTGGCGTTCACCGGTTTCAGACCAGTTGAGAGGGGTACGTCACTTCCTGCCATACAGTATTTCAAATGGGGCCTTGCCCGAACTTGCTTGAAAACTGTTGTTGTAGGAGAATTCAGCATAAGGAAGACAATCCTCCCACTTCATGCCGAAGGAGATCACACCAGCCCTGAGCATATCTTCAAGAATCTGGTTGACACGCTCGACTTGACCGCTAGTTTGAGGATGGAAAGCTGTGCTGAAGCGGATGTTGGTGCCCATGGCCTTCTGAAAAGAATCCCAAAACTTGGAGGTAAAGATGCTGCCACGGTCTGAAGAGATCACTTGTGGGATACCATGCAGAGAGACAATCCGAGAGGTATAGAGTTCCTCCAATTGAGCTGCAGTGATTGACTCTTTGATAGGCAGAAAGTGAGCCACTTTGGTGAGTTTGTCGATGACAACGAATATAGCATCATTGCCACGCTTGGATTTTGGAAACCCAGTCACGAAGTCCATTTCAATGTGGTCAAATTTCCATTCTGGAATGGCAAGAGGTTGGAGGAGACCAGCTGGCCTTTGGTGTTCTGCCTTCACTCTTCTGCAGACATCACATTCATTCATGAATTGAGCAATCTCACGCTTCATCCGAGTCCACCAATAAGCCTGCTTGAGGTCCTGATACATCTTCATGCTCCCAGGGTGGATGGAGAGGAGAGAATTGTGAGCCTCGTTCATGATCACTTTACGGAGGTCACCTTTGGGTACAACAATACGATCCTCGAAGAAAAGAGTGTCCTTGTCATCAAGGCGGTAGCACTTGTACTTGGGTTGACTCTTTGCAATCCCAATCTTTACCTTTTTCACCATAGCATCAAGAAGCTGGGCTTGGCGAATCTGGTATTCCAAGGTAGGAGAGACTTGAAGGTTGGCGAGGAAACCTTGAGGAACAACTTGCAGATTAAGTTTGCGGAAAGCTTCACAAAGCTCGGGTTGATAAGGCTTGAGAATCAGACTGTTGCAATAAGCCTTTCTGCTCAATGCGCCAGCAATCACATTGGCCTTGCCTGGAGTATACTCGATACTCGGATTATACTCTTGAATCATTTTGACCCATCGAGTTTGCCTGAGGTTGAGATTAGGCTGAGTGAAGATGTACTTGAGACTCTTGTGATCATTGAAAATGTCCACTTTTCTTCCCAATAAGAGATGTCTCCAAGTCAAAAGAGCATGCACAACTGCCGCCAACTCGAGATCATGAGTGGGGTAGTTCTTCTCATTGGGCTTCAACTGGCGAGAGGTATAAGCAACAACTTTCTTCTCTTGCATCACTACTGTGCCAAGACCTTGGAGAGAGGCATCACAAAAGACCTCGTACGACTTGGATTCATCAGGCGGAGTCAGAACTGGAGCAGTGATCAATTTCTCTTTCAAAGTGTTGAAAGCAATGTCACACTCCGGAGACCAAACGTACTTGATGTGCTTCTGGAGAAGATTTGAGAGAGGCTTTGCGATCTTAGAAAAGTTTTCAACGAATCTTCGACAGTAGCTTGCGAGACCGAGGAAGCTACGGAGTTGCTTCACATTCTGAGGAGGTTCCCAATACACAATTGCAGACACCTTCTCAGGATTCACTGCGATGCCCTTGGCAGAGATGATATGACCAAGATAAAGAACCTCATCGAGCCAAAATTCGCACTTGGAGAACTTGGCGTAGAACTTGTGTTCCCTCAGCTTATCGAGTACCAAACGCAAGTGCTTGGCATGATCTTCCTTGTTCTTCGAGAAAACCAGAATGTCGTCGAGATAGACCAAAACGAAGTCATTGGTCTAGGCGTTGAATATGAAGTTCATCATGCGAGAGAAAGTCGGAGGAGCGTTGACGAGGCCAAAAGACATGACAGTGTATTTGTATGAACCATAGCTTGTCCTGAAGGCCGTCTTGGGAATATCTTGCTCACGGATTCGAATCTGATGATAACCCATACGGAGATCAAGCTTGGAGAATACTTGGGCACCTTTGAGTTGTTCGAACAGCTCATTGATGTTAGGAAGTGGGTATTTGTTCTTGATGGTCTTCTTGTTCAATGGACAGTAATCAACACAAAGTCGGTCCGTTCCATCCTTCTTCTTCACAAAAAGAACACCACAACCCCATGGAGAAGAACTAGGTCGGATGAGACCCATTCTTTCTTGAATATCGAGTTGCTTCTTCAGCTCCTTCAACTCTTCAGGTCCGAGCTTGTAAGGACACTTGCACACTGGTTCCGTACCAGGCTCAAGATCAATAGCGAATTCAACTGGCCGGTGCGGAGGCATTCCTGGAAGCTCTTCTGGAAAGATGTCTTGATATTCGCAAACGACTGGAATTTGCAAGATGGCATCAAGTTCACCCTTCTCATTGAGAGAAAACAGACGGATGGTATCATCACGAGCGGCAAACACAGTTACATCCTCAGACGAATGAGTCAATTGAATCTGCCTGGCTGCACAATCAAGCTGAGCCTTGTGCTTAGACAGCCAATCCATTTCGAGAATAAGATCAATATCCGAGTTGCCAAGAACCATTGGAGAAGCCAGAAACTTGAAGTCACCCAACATGATAGAAACATCCGGGACTATTGAAGTAGCCCTCATAGACTTAGCCGGAGAAACCACTCCCATAGGTTTACCCAACATTTGTGAAACGAAGTCATGCTTGGAAACAAATGATCTTGACATGAAACAATGCGATGCACCAGTGTCAAAAAGAACTTTTGCGGGAAAAGAGTTAACTGGAAAGTTACCCATGATGACATTTGATGAGTCCTCTGCTTGAGCTGCATTCAGCAAGTTGACCTTAGCGTGCTTGGGGTTATGCTTGACCACAGCTGTACTTGCCGATCTGATAGGAGGAGGAGGAGGGAGGCACCTCTGATTAAAGCATTTGTTGGCATAGTGACCCTTCTGTTGGCACTTGTTGCACGTGACCTCTGAAAGCGGACGGTGATATGGAGCACTCGATCTTGGAGGTTGAGACGAAGTCCTGTTCTGAAAGCCAGGGTTGGGTGGGTGGGAAGATCCACTGCCACCTTTGCTCTTCTGCTGATACGGCTGACGGAACGGAGGAGGAGGAAGCCAATACTTCTGCTGCTTGGCCACTTGAGTAGAGGAAGAAGGAGTAACATCTCTGACTCGCTTCTTGGAAGCATCACACCTCAGTTGAGCAGACTCTTGCTTCATTGCCATGTTGTAGAACTCATCATATCTCAAAGGCTCGAAGAGAACAAGAGCTAGCTGAATTTCTTCTCTGAGACCACCCCTGAACTGGTATATCATGCTCTTCTCATCAGGTACGTCCTGCTTGGCAAAGCGGGCGAGCTTCTGAAACAACTTGTTGTAGTCATAGACAGACAAAGAGCCTTGCTTCAGGTTGCGGAATTCCTCACGCTTGCTTTCAACCACGCTCTGAGGAATATGGTGAGCTCTGAAATCTTGACGGAATTCATCCCAGGTAATAACACATCCACCTCTGGAATCCTAGTACTGCTGGAACCATTCTGCAGCTTGATCTTTGAGTTGGAAGGAAGCGAACTTGACAAAGTCCTCAGGCCTGACGTTACTGCACTCGAAATACTTGCACAGATCCACAAGCCAATCGTCAGCATCGGTTGCCTCAACACAATTGCTGAAAGTCTTTGGCCCGTTAGCAAGGAACTGGTTGAGTGTAGCAAAGTGATTCTGATTGTTGCCTTGGTTCCCTTGGTTGCCTTGATTGCGCTCTTGGAGAATTTGCATGATCAACTGTGTGTTTGCATTGGTTGCGGCCATCACAGCTTGCCATGCCTCCGGAGGAGGTGGAGGTGGTGGCGGATCAGGATTCGGATTCGTGCGTGTTGGAGGAGCCATCCTGAAGAGGTTGACATCCATTAGCACATTGATAGATAAATATTGAAGCTGAATCCAACGGAATGAAAATTGCAACATATAGTCTTCACATCCGAACAAAATGAACGAATGCATTCCTCTTGAAATGGTCACATATCCATAAATTGAGAAGCCACTTAGAATTTAGGTAGAGAAAATAAATCAACATGGTACGGATCAAGAACAAATAATTGGTAAGAAATCCCAATCTCAAACCAATATCCGTGGAAGAAGAACTAGAGCTACTAGAAATCCCACCTATGAAACTCCCGAACCTTTCCGCTTATGCAATCAGGTGTTGGGGATACAGGGGAAGCATAATATCTCACCCAAATCTAGCAAATCCTACATCCAGCTGTGTCCATCCTTCAACACATAACCGAGAAAAATTTCGGAAACCATCTACCTCAACCTTCGAAAAGCATCCGTTATACAAGTTATGGCGATACTCCCGAACTCCCGCCCCAGTACTGGGTGGCGTCGAGGTTATCTCACCAACGAACTGCATAAAAGAGATTTTCGATGTCGGCGTACTAAACTCAGGTATTCTAGAACTGCAACGATAAAATTATGACGACAACACCTCAGAGCTCAACTCCCCGGGACACTTCCACAAAACCCCTGACAGGAGGCACCAAGACAATGTTCTCATCATAAAACCATTGGAATGATTCCAAGATACCCGCGTGATCCTAATTTTTTTTTGTGAATTTTGAGAAGAGAAGAGTCAAAACTCTACGTCAGGATGCCTTACCAGAGCGATGAGGAGACTGGGAAGTAAAAAGAATTCCTAAACTCTCCGATATATAATTTCTAAATGACTCAAAACATTTTTCTAGACACAACTCGGCCGCTAATAACGATCAAGCAATGGGGCTCCTAAGGTCGGGGAAGGCTCTGATTACCAACTTGTAACACCCTCGATGCGACTATATCTCCCACGTGTTGAGGCACGACTTAGAGGCATAATCGCATTGAAGGCATATGTCGCAAGTTAGGCAATCTTCACAACATCCCATGTAATATAGATAATAAAAGGGTAGATAACATAGTTGGCTTACACTCGCCACGTCAATCAAGGTACATAAATAACATTACATCATCCAAACACTCATGGCCCGACTACGGTGCCAAAATAAAAGATAACCCAACATGCGACACGGTCCCGATCACCCCCAACTGGGCACCACTACTGATCATCAGGAAAGGAAACATAGTATCGTTGAGAGTCCTCGTCGAACTCCCACTTGAGCTCGAGCGCGTCACCTGGAGCGGAATCGTCAGGCCCTGCATCTGGTTTGGAAGTAATCTGTGAGCCACAGGGACTCAGCAATCTCGCACCCTCGCGATCAAGACTATTTAAGCTTATAGGTAAGGCAAGGTAAATATGTGGAGCTGGGGCAAGCGACTAGCAAATATGGTGGCTATCCTATTCGCAAAAGAGAGCGAGAAGAGAAGGCAAAGCGCGAGCGAGAAACTAGAGAGCAACCTGCGTAAGCATTACTCCAACACCGTGTCCACTTCCCGGACTCCGCCGAGAAGAGGCCATCACGGTAACACACTCAGTTGATTCATTTTAATTAAGTTAAGGTTCAAGTTATCTACAACCGGACATTAACAAATTCCCATCTGCCCATAACCGCGGGCATGGCTTTCGAAAGTTCAAATCCCTGCAGGGGAGTCCCAACTTAGCCCATGACAAGCTCTCACGGTCAACAAAGGAATATACCTCCTCCCGAGACATTTCGATCAGACTCGGCATCCCGGTTCTTCAAGACAACTCCGACAATGGTAAAACAAGTCCAGCAACACCACCCGCTGTGCCGACAAATCCCGATAGGAGCTGCACATATCTCGTTCTCAGGGCACACCGGATAAACTAAGCGTACGGGAGCCAACGTAACCCAAGTTGCCAAGGGACGGCCCCGCACGGTGCTCTAGGTTGGACCAACGCTCAGAGGAGCACTGGCCCGGGGGTTTAAAATAAGATGACCCTTGAGTTCGCGAAACCCAAGGGAAAAGGCTAGGTGGAAAATGGTAAAACCAAGGTTGGGCATTGCTGGAGGAGTTTTATTCAAGGCGGACTGTCAAGGGGTTCCCATTATAACCCAACCGCGTAAGGAACGCAAAATCCGGGAACATAACACCGATATGACGGAAACTAGGGCGGCAAGAGTGGAACAAAACACTAGGCGAGAGGCCGAGCCTTCCACCCTTTAGCAAGTGTATAGATGCTTTAAGATAACAAGATAATATAATGATATCCCAACAAGTAAAATAATGTTCCAACAAGGAACGGTCTCCAATCTTCACCTGCAACTAGCAACGCTATAAGAGGGGCTGAGCAAAGCGGTAACATAGCCAATCAACGGTTTACTAGGACACAATGGGTTAGAGGTTTGACATGGCAATTTGGGAGACTTGAAAGCAAGTGGTAGGCATCATAGCATTGGCATAGCAAAAGAGCGAGCAATCTAGCATAGCAAAGATAGTAGTGATTTCGAGGGTATGATCATCTTGCCTGCAAAGTTGTCAGAGTTGACTGGATCCTCGAAAGCAAACTCAACGGGCTCCTCGTAAGCGAACTCGTCTCCCGGCTCTACCCAAACAAGACAAACAAGCAAACGTAACACAATCAACCACATGCAAAGCTCAAACAATAAGATGCAAAGATGGTATGCTATGCGGGATGCGATGCGGGATGCATATGCAAGATTTGACAAGGGATGCATGAACCTGGCCTCAAATTGGAAATCCAAGTGTGCCATTGGAAAGATGAGATGAAATCGCTTGAAAACGATATAAAGAACGCCGGAATTGCAGTTACGGTTTGGAAATGGAAAGTGATTCAAATATGACACCGGTCTGCGATTTACAGCAAGTAGCCATCTAAATGCAATGAGATGAACGAGCTACAACACTCAAAAATGGCATAAAAATACATGGCAGGGATGCATTCATGATGCTTAACAAAAGTCTAGCACTAAGCTACGGCCAATTCATCCATTATCAGGTTCAAACAAGCATGGCAAAAATGCATATGGCAAACAAATTTCAGACTTAGTGAAATTAACACTTGTCTGGAATTTTAGATCAGATAGCACTTTTCGGAGCAACAAAACTACATGCTACAGGACCTGAACATGGAAAAGTAAAGCATGGCATGGAGCTACTCAAAGAGCTTAACAAAAGTCCCTTAGTGACCTTGAGCCAAAAGGGGTCAACAAATACAATTGCAAGCATGTGAACATGGCAAAACATAATCAGTTCTCAGACTTAGTGAAAACTGGAGCATGCTGAAAACAGATATCAAGTAGGCATGTTTACGAGCTCGATGCACTCACTACGGAGCAAGTCATGATAATCTAAGCATACACCCATCAAGAATACACAAAATTCAAGCTAGACATGGCAAGAACAATAGCATAGCATGTACGGATCAACTACAACATCATCGGCAAAATCGCTAACAAGTAGACAATCTGCCCAGATTCACGAAGTAGCAAAAGTAGAGCTCGATTGACTCAAGGTAGCGTGCTCCATAATTGCAAACAAAGACTTGGATGGATAGACCACTACAAGATTAACAAAACATCCTTACTGATCATCCTCAAAAGAGGCACGGATCACTAGGAAACAACATGAACATATGGCCATAGGAGATAAACAGCTCAAGGACTTAGTGGAAATGCTAAGTCCCTGAAATCAGCATTACCAAGTGCCTCACTTTGCAAGCTTGTGCTAGTCACCACACTCATCACAAAAATACATGGGTTGCACCTCTGGAAAGATGGCAAAACCCTTAACAAAACATATGTAGAGCTCATGGGCATATCATGCACACAATAATCATGGCAAAAATGACAAATATCTAAATGGAGTAGCAGATCTGACAAATATCTCAAGTAGCCCTCTTCTAACAGCATTTCGGGCATCAAGATGAACTCAAATGAAAATGATGCAATGGAATGAAATGATGTACTCTCTGAGATGAACATTTTGATATGCTATATGCCCAAAACGGAGCTACGGATGCGGAGTTCCGATGCGATGAACATGGCAAAATATTACTGAAAATTAGGTCAAAGTTCAACCGAATCTCAGATCTGGAACTAGATCGGGCGCGTGAACCGAGGCGGCGGCTAGAGCTGTGCTCGCCGGAGACGGAGTGGAAGGCGGCGGCGGACTCCGGTGGGGTGGCCGCGGGCGCCGGTGGCCGGAGCTGTGGACGCGGTGGGCGGC
>NC_041380.1:533020812-533238958 GCF_002162155.2 Triticum dicoccoides | reverse complement strand
GGGTGGTACTAGGGTTTCGTCCGTGAATTGAAATGGGGGGGGGGGGTTCTTTATATAGAGGTGGAAGGAGCTAGGAGAGTCCAAATGAGGTGCGGTTTTCGGCCACGCGGTCGTGATCGAACGATCTAGATGATGGAGAAGGTTTAGGTGGGTTTTGGGCCAAATTGGAGGGGTGTTGGGCTGCAACACACACGAGGCCTTTTCGGTCCCTCGGTTAACCGTTGGAGTATCAAACGAAGTCCAAATGGTACGAAACTTGACAGGCGGTTTACCTGTAGTAAACCAAGGCCGCTTGGCAAGTCTCGGTCCAATCCGGAAATGTTTAATCCCCACACACGAAAGAAAGGTAGAAATGACCACCGGAGGAGAACGAAGCGCCAGAATGCAAAACGGACAACGGGGAAAATGCTCGAATGCATGAGATGAACACGTATGCAAATGCAATGCACATGATGACATGATATGAGATGCATGACAACGGCAACAACACATGGAGACAAAAACCCGAACCCGAGAAAATAAAATAACTTAACGCCGGAAACGGCAAGAGTTGGAGTACAAATTGGGTAAGTCATATCCGGGGTGTTACACCGGCGACGAGCTGCACGGCGGGGCGGTGAGCTGCGCGGCAGGGCGGAGCTGTCGGGCGGCGGAGAGGCGACCGGGCCCTCGGGGGCCCGCGACAGGCCGAGCGGGCCGGCGGCGAAGTGGGCACAGACGCGCCACTTGGCAGCCCCTGGTTGGTCTGGGCGGCGGAGCGGACGCGTCCGGCCATCTCGGACGTGTCCGGCGGCGGCGGGAGGAAGAAGAGTTAGGGTTAGGGGTGGATTGATCCGAGATTTTTGGGGGAGATGCCTATTTATACATGGAAGGAGTTAGGAGGCTCCAAATTGAGCACGGTTTTCGGCCACACGATCGTGATCGAACGACCGAGACGTTGGAGGGGGTTTAGGTGGGTTTTGGGACACTTTGGAGAGGTGTTGGGCTGCAACACACACGAGGCCTTTTCGGTTCCTTGGTTAACCGTTGGAGTATCAAACGAAGTCCAAATGGCATGAAACTTGACAGGCGGGTCTAACGGTAGTATACCAAGGCCGCTTGGCAAGTCTCGGTCCAATCCGACAACGTTTAACACCCGCACATGGAAAAGAGGCAAAAGGGGACACCAGAGGACATAGGAGCGTCGGAATGCAAAACGGACAACGGGGAAAATGCTCGAATGCATGAGACGAACATGTATGCAAAAGCGATGCACATGATGACATGATATGAGATGCATGAAAAAAGACAAAAGCAACACGAAGACAAAACCCAACAACGAGGAAATATCATAACTTAGTGCCGAAAATGGCAAGAGTTGGAATACAAATATGGCAAGTTACATATGGGGCGTTAGAACCTTCTTCTTGTAGACGTTGTTGGGCCTCCAAGTGCAGAGGTTTGTAGGACAGTAGCAAATTTCCCTCAAGTGGATGACCTAAGGTTTATCAATCCGTGGGAGGCGTAGGATGAAGACGGTCTCTCTCAAGCAACCCTACAACCAAATAGCAAAGAGTCTCTTGTGTCCCCAACACACCCAATACAATGGTAAATTGTATAGGTGCACTAGTTCGGTGAAGAGATGGTGATACAAGTGCAATATGGATGGTAGATAAAGGTTTTTGTAATCTGAAAATATAAAAACTGCTAGGTAACTAATGATAAAAGTGAGCACAAATGGTATTGCAATGCGTTGAAACAAGGCCTAGGATCCATACTTTCACTAGTGCAAGTTCCCTCAACAATAATAACATAATTGGATCATATAACTATCCCTCAATATGCAACAAAGAGTCACTCCAAAGTCACTAATAGCGGAGAACAAATGAAGAGATTATTGTGGGGTACGAAACCACCTCAAAGTTATTCTTTCTAATCGATCTATTTAAGAGTTCATATTAGAATAACACCTTAAGACACAAATCAACCAAAACCCTAATGTCACCTAGATACTCCAATGTCACCTCAAATATCCGTGGGTATGATTATACGATATGCATCACACAATCTCAGATTCATCTATTCAACCAACACAAAGAACTTCAAAGAGTGCCCCAAAGTTTCTACCGGAGAGTCAAGATGAAAACATGTGCCAACCCCTATGCATAAGTTCACGAGGTTACGGAACTCGCAAGTTGATCACCAAAACATACATCAAGTGGATCACATGATATCCCATTGTCACCAAAGATAAGCACATGCAAGACATACATCAAGTGTTCTCAAATCCTTAAAAACTCAATCCGATAAGATAACTTCAAAGGGAAAACTCAATCCATTACAAGAGAGTAGAGGGGGAGAAACATCATAAGATCCAACTATAATAGCAAAGCTCGCGATACATCAAGATCATGCGATATCAAGAACACAAGAGAGAAAGATCAAACACATAGCTACTGGTACATACCCTCAGCCCCGAGGGTGGACTACTCCCTCCTCGTCATGGAGAACGCCGGGATGATGAAGATGGCCATTGTAGACAGAATCCCCCCTCCGGCAGGGTGCCAGAACGGGTGTAGATTGGTTTTCGGTGGCTACTGAGGCTTGCGGCGGCGGAACTCCCGATCTAGGTTTCTTTCTGAAAGTTTCTGTATATGTAATAGGTTTTGGCATCAAGAACAAGTCAGGCGGGTCTCCGGGCTGTCCACGAGGTAGGGGGCGCGCCCAGGGGGGTGGGCGCGCCTCCCACCCTCGTGGGCAGCCCGGGACTCTTCTGGCCCAAATCTTTTACTCGATGGCCTTCTTCTGGTCCAAAAATAAGCTCCATCAAGTTTCAGGTCAATTGGATTCCGTTTGGTTTTCCTTTTCTGCGATACTCTAAAACAAGGAAAAAAATAGAAACTAGCACTGGGCTATAGGTTAATAGGTTATCCCAAAAATCATATAAAATAACATATAAAACATCCTAGATGGATAATATAATAGCTTAGAACAATAAAAAATTATAGATATGTTGGAGACGTATCAACTTCATATAGCCAAAGATGGGCACCGGAGGACTGCCAGGGGGCCCACGAGGTAGGGGGGCGCGCCACCCACCCTCGTGGACGGTGGGTGGCCCCCTCCGGTGCTCTGTTCACCCAATATTTTTTATATATTCTGAAACTGACTTTCGTGGAGTTTTAGGACTTTTGGAGTTGTGCAGAATAGATCTCTAATATTTGCTCCTTTTCCAGCCCAGAATTCCAGCTGCCGGCATTCTCCCTCTTCATGTAAACCTTGTAAAATAAGAGAGAATAGGCATAAGTATTGTGACATAATGTGTAATAACATCCCATAATGCAATAAATATTGATATAAAAGCATGATGCAAAATGGACGTATCAAATCCCCCAAGCTTAGACCTCGCTTTTCCTCGAGCGAAAGCCGATATCGAAAAATATGTCTACATGTTTAGAGATAGAGGTGTCGATAAAATAAAATACGGATATGAGGGCATCATGATCATTCTTAGAACAACAATATATATATTGCCATATGATTTCTTATGCTAAAGTAACAATTCATTCATAATTTCGAGTATGAATCAAATACTTCATTGGAAACTAACAAACTATAATCTCAGTCATTGAAGCAATTGCAATTTATCATAACATCAGAAAGAGTCAATATAAGAGCTTGTCAGCAAGTCCACATACTCAACTATCATTTAGTCTTTCACAATTGCTAACACTCACGCAATACTTATGGGTATGAAGTTTTAATCGGACACAGAGAAAGATAGGGGCTTATAGTTTTGCCTCCCAACCTTTTATCTCAAGGGTAATGTCAACAATAATAGTTCATGAAAACTCACATCCAATTAGCTATATATATCAGGATCTTTCCAACACATTGTGCTTGCCAAAGGATAAAATGTAAAAAGGAAAGGTGAAGATCACCATGATTCTTGTATGAAGTATAAGACAAGAATAAAAGATAGGCCCTTCACAGAGGGAAGCAGAGGTTGTCATGTGTTTTTATGGTTGGATGCACGAAATCTTAATGCAAAAGAATGTCACTTTATATTCACTACAAAAAAAATACACTTCCGTGATGATACGTGTTTGTCACAGTAGGTCGCTTTTTTGTCATGCATGTACATCCATGACAAATTTATGACAGAATCAAGATAGTCATACCTATGTTGTCGTAGAAGTGTTCCATGACATTACCAAAATTATCATCACGGAAGTGTCCACTTCCATGACGATAAATCGCGCGTCACAGAAGTGCTTTCATCAAGGGTGACCGACACGTGGCATCCACCTTAACAGAATGCCGTTAAGCTATCGGGTCGGGTTTTGGATCCGATAACCCATTAACAGCCCCAACCAATGGGGATTTTCCACGTGTAAAATCATCATTGGCTGGAGGAAACACGTGTCGGCTCATCGTTGGGACAGATGTCAACCACTCACTGGACGGAAGGCGTCTATGATATGTCGACATGTGGCATGGCCCAACAGAGGCCCATTCCTGTGAAAAGGCCGGCCTGTTTGACTTGGTCAAAAGGTGGCGGGCTGGCACATGGAAAGCCTGTTAACGGGATGTTCGCATATAGCCCATTTATAGCCCACTAACCCAAGGCCCGTTACGCCCTATCCGAATTAGGCCCAGTAGCGTCATCTGGGCCATCCAATATGATTCCAGCCCGTATTCACTTTTGGCCCATGTATGGCCCATGACGTCTTTCGGCCCATATGAGGCCCTATGTAACTCTTGGCCTATTAACGGCCCGTGGTGAAACTGGCTCGTAATGAACAATGTATCACTTTACACCCATTAACGGCCCGTGGTGAAACTGGCACGTAATGAACATTGTATCACTTTATACCCATTAACGGCCCGTTATTCCGTTGGGCCGTTTCCAGCCCATGTTATCTTTCGGCCTTCTCAAAGCCCATTTATTCTTGGGCTCATTTCCAGCATTCATTTACTTACGGCCCGTTACTTTCATTTTCTGCTTGTGGGCCAAATTCAGCCCGTGGTTACAGTCGGCCCGTTTGTGGTACGTTAATACGTTGGGCCGTTTTCATAGCGTCATCAAATACGGCCTATTAACGATGGCCCGTTACGGTTGGCCCATGAACGGACGATTCCAACTCTAGCCCGTTTACGGCAATAATGCGGCCTGTTATTGGCCCATGTTTGGCCAATCGATCATACGACCCGTATAAGGCCCATTGATGATACGGCCCGTAGAAGGCCCATTGTTTCTACGGCCCGTAGAAGGCCTACTGTTTCTATGGCCCGTAGAAGGCCCATCGTTTCTACGGCCCGTAGGAGGCCCAGTGTCACTACAGTAAATATTAGCCCATGGTTATTGTGGCCTAGTTTTAAAAAATAGGTTATTGCAGCCACTAGTTAACCGCGGAAAAAGAACTGCAATGACTACAAGCAAACAAATAAACAAGACAACAAGGAAATAAATAAGCAAGCAACTAACGCTAGGCTATCACGGCTATTACACATATTACATCCACTGGGCATCAAAGTTCGCCACCAGTGCAAATATAGGGAACAAAGCAGCATATCATATACACTGGCCGTCAAAATTGGCCACCAGTGCAAATAAACGCGACAACAAAACAAGAGCATAACTGAAACAACTTCAGAAGACTCAAGAAACGTTATCCTAGGTATCCACCATGCTGGCAATAAGCTTAGCAAGCTGATTAGCTTTGTCCTGTTTGGCGCTAAAATCCTCCAACGCTTGCTGTTGCACCAAAAAGTATGCATCTGAATGCTCTAGGGACTTCCGCAGTCCCTCCGCTTCTTGTCGCAGCACAGCTGATCGATGTCTTTCAGCTTGTAGTTGAGACTCAACAAACCGAACTGATTCAGACAGTGAGTTTGAATAGCTTATGCAAGCGGTAGTGGCCAGTAACTCCAACACTAAACCAAGACAGGATGTGTCACTATCCTGAACCTTATCTGCATTACTTCCTTTACGTTTCTTAATAAGGCACTCTTCCCCAATATTCCGTCAGCATTCTAAAAGAAGAAACAAGCAGACACATAACAAGTTTAGCATGTACTAGTATATGAAACTCATTTCGGTGAACCAGTTCATTAGTAAGGTGGACAAGCTTAAACTACCAAGTCTTCTATTGCCAAGTACTTGTACATAATAAAAGCATCAAACAAACATATATCTATGTCCTATGGTAGCAATGGAATCTTAAATTAGAACAGTTGTTCTTCAGGTTTAGGCACTTGTTCTACATGAACAGAGTACAGTAAGACGCAAGAATATAATACTTAAAATAGAAAATGAGCTCATAGACCTTACCACATTCTTGGTTCGGGACCACTACAGAACAAGGCGTTCCTAGTCATCGTCAGTAAATGTGTCTCAGGATAACGTAAGGGAATTTGATGAGTTTCTTTGCCGGTGAAGTACGTTTTCTTCATGTAATTCTGATACTGCCACCAAGCATTCTTGAAGATAGCAGAGGTATTAGCACAGGTTACCTCATCCTGAGTTTCCAAATCGGTCATTCTCTATAGAGAAAAATGGGAAAATTTGCTGTATTATAACCATCATGGAGGTAGGATGTATGGGACGAAGCAAAGTAATTGCCATGAATAACATTACTTATACATAACTCCTGGACAAACACCTGCAACAAACATTTTCCTTCATCTTCAGTATAATATTTCCAAGATGGGAAGATACGCACATACGATTTAACAACATCAAATGTGATGGATGCTAAACTATGACTAGCTGCTTGTGCTTCCTTCACAGGAATAGGCGTACTAACTGGTGGAGTTGGGGTTCGCCGTGATAGTACTGGCCCTATGGGCACTGGAGCTGCCTTACTAACTGCTCTTGTTTGGGAGCTCTATGGTGGAGATGGTGCTGTGTCAACAGGAACTGGGTTACTATCGGCTGGGGTTGGGGTTAGATTGGGTGAAGCTGGTTCTCTGTCCATCGTAGTAGGGGTACAATCTGCGAGAGTTTGGGTTATGTGTGGTAGGGCTGGTTCTTGTGCATGTACAACCGGGGTGCTATCTCCACCAAGAGGTAGCACTGTTTTATTTGAAGACCGTGTTTTTAGTCCGCTAGATACTGGCATCACCCACTCCAATTCAAATGGCTGATAAATAGGAAACATAGTTGAATGTACAGACATTGTATGAGAGACAAATGCAATAAATAGTGTGGAAAAAAGAGGGCATGAAATAGTTGACATGTATATTGTTTAATTAAAACGGATAGCATGAAATAATTTCACATATATGATGTCTATCTAAACTGGATAGCATAGCATAACATAATTCAAAGATATGATGAATAACTAAACAGGATCGCATGACATAATTGACCTACATGTTATCTAAGTAATCAGGATCGCATCATTTAATTCACATATGTGATTTATATGCTAAACAGAGGGCATTCGATATGATGTCTGAACTAAGAACATGGTGTTGAATATTGTGTATATGATGTCTAAACTATGCGATGCAAGACACCGTATGCATGATATGAGTAGTATAACCATGCCAAGTTAGAGCATACACCTTAGTGGGGGAATAGGACTAGTCATCTGTCTCTGAATCCATCTCTGAGGAGCTATCGGGACCCAACAAGAGATCTGCTTCGACAGGTAGCACTGTCTGCTCTGAAGGCCTTGTTTTCACTCCAGATTTTTCCATCTCCCACCCAAATGGCTGATTCACAGGAAGTGTAGTTTAATGTACAAACATTGTCGACAAATGGAAATGTAATGAAGAAAAGGATGGGCAAGATATCATTCAAATATATGATGCCTGGTTAAACAGGATGGCACATATATTATGGCTGGCTAAAAGACATGAGACTGCATAATTCCCATATATGATATAGAAACTAAACAGGTGGCATTACAGAACATGTCTAAACTAAGCAGATGACATATATGATGTTAAAAGTAGGCACTGCAAGGCAACATATGCATGATATGACTAACATCATCATGCCAAGGTAGAGCAAACACCTTGGGGGGTAAATAGGAGTGGTCAGCGGCGTTCGAATCCGCCTCAGAACATATATCTTCCTTTGGATTACAATCTGGAGAGGGGTGGGGAGGGTTTGCCATTGAACCCACCATGGAGTGATGTCTGCATGACATTGTATTGCCGCGCAAAACTCTTCTCTTTTTCTCTACATGTTCAGCATGACTGTGTACAATATCGGACATGCATACGAAAAAAATATGGTGAGATTATGTAAGGAGAGCATGCAGAAATTTAGAGTGATGGTAAAAACTAGTGGATCGATGTTTTTCCGTTGAACCAAAATAGCCCTAATGGATCGACGTGAATGTATAGTAATAAGTGATGCAACAAGTGTACAACCTCTTTGCCGTAGCCGTGTCGACCTCAGCATCATTGGGTTGGTCGCTGAAGCAGTTGAGGCAGAGGTGGCTGTCGGAGGTGTGGAGGAAGATCTGAGGAATCTGTAGACGGTGTCCAGGGCACTGCTCTGTTGTGACGGATCGTTCTGTCATTGGAGCAACTCCGGTGAGCCGTAAGATGTCAAGGCTGAAGCAGCACAAGACAGACATCGTCAATCTCAAGTGGGATTCTAATAGCATCTCCAATAGATGATGTAGAATGGATGTAAAATTAACATCACCAAAAACCACCTGACTACAACAGATGAGGTAAAAACTGTTGACTCTGAACTTAACTGTCGAAACTGAAATTTACTGTGGAATCTGAATGCTACTATCGAAACTGAATGCAATGGTAGCAGAGAGGCACTTGACATGTAGTTTAGGGAGGGCCTGCAGTTCATCTTCAACCTGCACCCCCCTGAGCCGCCAGCCACCACCGACCGAACCGCCGGCCCCAGCGCTACCTCACCGCCCCGAAACAACTCGCCACCGCCCCCGCTAGCCCTCTAGGCCCCCCGCCCCCACCCTGAACCCTAAGATAGATAGTGGGGTACCTCTTCGGCGATCCCCCATCCCCGCTGCGGGTGGTTCTTCCTTAACTCCGGCGAGCCCCCCAACCCCTGAAAATTGACTGACCCAAAAGTCGATTCAGTCGACTGAAGTGTGGCTTAATCGGAGCAAAGCAGCACCATGAGCGAGGGGGAGAGCAGCAGCAGCAACAGCTGGGCGAGCGAGTGATCGAGCGAGAGCCGAAGCAGCAGCAGCAGATCTGGCTGGTATGGACGCCGCCGCCGAAGGGGCCTCGCACTGGGGGAGAGCCGCCATGGAGATGTCACCCACGACGCCGGCTTCAAGGTAGCCGCTCCATGGGGGTGCGGGATGGAGCACCGTCGGCGCCCGGAGGTCGAGTTAAGGAGAAGGTGTGATGCGATGAGTGTACAACCTCTTTGGTGGCGCCGAGTAGGCCTCGACTTCGTCCGAGGAGTGGGTGAGGATGCTGTGGTTCCGGTGGAGCAGGTTAAGGCGGCGCTATGGGGATGGAACAGCCGCGATAGACGAGGCAATCATCGGAGCAGCTCCTTGGAGGTGGAGGACGGGGCGGCTGAACCAACGGGACGACGAGATGGACGATGGATCCTCATCCGGGGAGGTGGATGAGGGACGTTGAGCTGTTGCGCTGGACGACGTTGTCGGGGAAGAGGCTCCGGCTGGGCAGCGGTGATGTGGCGGACGGAGGAGGGTGGGGTTTCGCGGCTGGAGCGGAGAGGTTATAGCGGCCTGGGATTTCGAATGGCGAAAAGGGGGCGATGGGAGGGAGTGAAGCATGACTTAGGAACACACTTGTCCAAAATGTAGGGTATGTTACAAAAGTACCTCCCACCGATTTGAACTAGCGGCCCTCTCAGCTCAGGGTTAGAAGGGGGATTTCGCGTGTCGGGATTTGGCAGCTGGAGGTAGTTTTCGCGCGCGTCGTATTTTCGGGATAGCAAGGCGCGGGTTGTGAAGGCGCCAGTTTTGGGAGCACGATATCTGAATTTTCGGGATATAACAAGATGCGGGTTGAATTTTAGGGACAAGCCTAATGTGTAGTAATATTGTACTTGTACGTACCAAATCAATTCACACTTCCCTCAACCAAAAAGAAAACGAAAAAAATAAAACTATTCACACCACACAAAGAGAGAGTCTTTCCCTGTTTTACTATACAAATGCTATTCAAAGCTACTCCCTCCTTCCATCTATATAAGGCCTAATGCATTTTTCGATGCTAACTTTGACCAAATATTAGAGCAATGATATATGACATGCAACTTACACAAAACACACCATTAAATTCGTCTGTGAAAGGTTCTTTCAATGATATAATTTTCACATTGTGCATATCATGTACTATTAATCTTGTCAATAGTCAAAGGCGCTCTTAAAAATCTCATTACGCCCTATATAGATTGAAGGAGGGAGTATGAATCCATGTTATGTCCGATTAATTTTTTTTGCTTGCTGTATAATGCATGTAACCTACTCATACCAACATTTTAGTGCATTCCAAATGTCTATACTACCGCTGCAATTCGAACTAAATTTGAATTCGTTTCTCTATTTCAATAAGAATCTACAATCATGATTGTTGCCAACTTCAACCATCATAGTTTCATTGCTATCCGCCAGATATAAACCAGATGGCCTATAATGCAGGATGGCAGGCACACCATCATCAACAACTCCGTTTTTTATAAGAGTAGAGATAAAATATATTAAATGTAGTATACCATGTTCATAACCACACCATGTGTATCACCGTTATATATATTCACACATCCGTCGGTTTGAAACACTATGATAAATTCTTCAAATATCCGAATTCGCTTTTTATAATGAAGTATATATGATCTCTATTCGTCTTTTACACCCACACAACCCTCTTATCTTTGTAGCTAGCGCTAACTTTCTCTTGTGCATGCACACGCCCGCATCCCTCTCACCCTCCCTCAGCATTCTCTAGCTCCATCGCGCAAATTCGTCTTTTCACTTTAGGTCATTCACCCACGATGTGTGTAGGCCCCCCAGCTCCTTCTTTACGGCACACATCGATCGATATGCCTCTCTAGCCAGGTGTGCCTAGCACAAACACAAGCTTCCCCTCTTCTCTTGTCATCGTTCATGCCTCACTCCAACCACTCTTTTCATCGTTCTCGTACTCGCACACTCCTCCCCCTCGATATAGTATGCCTCTCGTACCACCTCCTACATGCATCCCTCTGTCTCTATCCTTCTCCTCGTGCCTCATTTTCTTCTAACACACACATGCATGTATACCGATCGATCTCCCAACATATACCTAGATCGACTTTAACTACCCCCCATCAATCGACGTACCTCACAAGTTATGTCTCTCCTTTATCTTAGAAAGGGCGATTGATCTTCCTATGTAGTTATGTCTGCTTACCACAGCCACATCGTCCCCCCTCATCATTCGTGCGTGCCTCCTGACCCGTCTCTCACACGCACGTGCATAGACAACAAGCAGCCATCTCCTCTCTTATTGATATTGCGGGCGTGCCCTCCGTTTGTCTAGCAAGCCTATCCCACAATTTGTTAGAAGCAACTCCACTACCACCCCCTCCAACACTCTAGCTCTGTCTCTCTCCCAACCTTATTCATCTCCTGCACATATGCATGGATGCCGATCGATCTCCCTTAATACATGAGGCAGATCAATCTCCTTAATACATGAGGTAGGCCTCTCTCCTCCTCCACACATATACCAGCCATTGTACCTCTATAGTTAATTGGGCCTCCCTCTTCCCCCACCACACACCGATAGTCGAGCGCTGCAGGTAGGTATCCATGCCACAGAGACAAACTGCACATGTCCCATCTCACGTTCCAGTAGGCCAGTGATACGTCTCCAACGTATCTATAATTTTTGATTGCTCCATGCTATATTATCTACTATTTTGGACTATATTGGGCTTTATTTTCCACTTTTATATTATTTTTGGGACTAACCTATTAACCGGAGGCCCAACCCAGAATTGCTGTTTTTTTGCCTATTTCAGTGTTTCGAAGAAACGGAATATCAAACGGAGTCCAAACGGAATAAAACCTTCAGGAACGTGATTTTCTCACCGAACGTGATCCAAGAGACTTGGACCCTGCTCCAAGGAACAAAAGAGGCGGTCATGAGGGTGGGGGGCGCCCCCCCTAGGGGACGCCCCCTGCCTCGTGGGCCCCTCGGTGCTCCACCGACGTACTCCTTCCTCCTATATATACCTACGTACCCAAATGATCAGAACAGGAGCCAAAAACCTAATTCCACCGCCGCAACTTTTTGTATCCACGAGATCCCATCTTGGGGCCTGTTCCGGAGCTCCACTGGAAGAGGGCCGTCATCACGGAGGGCTTCTACATCATCATAGCCCCTCCGATGAAGTGTGAGTAGTTTACCTCAGACCTTCGGGTCCATAGTTAGTAGCTAGATGGCTTCTTCTTTCTCTTTGAATCTCAATAGAAAGTTCTCCCCCTCTCTTGTGGAGATCTATTCGATGTAATCTTCTTTTCGTGGTGTGTTTGTTGAGACCGATGAATTGTGGGTTTATGATCAAGTCTATCTATGAATAATATTTGAATCTTCTCTGAATTCTTTTATGTATGATTGGTTATTTTTGCAAGTCTCTTCGAATTATCCGTTTGGTTTGGCCAACTAGATTGGTAGTTCTTGCCATGGGAGAAGTGCTTAGCTTTGGGTTCGATCTTGCGGTGTCCTTTCCCAGTGACAGAAGGGGCAGCAAGGCACATATTGCATCGTTGCCATCGAGGATAACAAGATGGGGTTTATTTCATATTGCATGAATTTATCTCTCTACATCATGTCATCTTGCTTAAGGTGTTACTCTGTTTTTAACTTAATACTCTAGATGCATGCTGGATAGCGGTCGATGAGTGGAGTAATAGTAGTAGATGCAGAATCGTTTCGGTCTACTTGTCACGGACGTGATGCCTATATACATGACAATGCCTAGATATTCTCATAACTATGCTTAATTCTGTCAATTGCTCAACAGTAATTTGTTCACCCACCATAGAATACTTATGCTCTTGAGAGAAGCCACTAGTGAAACCTATGGCCCCCGGGTCTTTTCTCATCATATCAATCTCCATCACTTTGATCTTGCTTTGCCTTTTACTTTGCTTTTACTTTTTACTTTGCATCTTTATACCAAAAATACCAAAAATATTATATCTATCAGATCTCACTCTCGTAAGTGACCGTGAAGGGATTGACAACCCCTAATCGCGTTGGTTGCGAGTAGCTATCGTTTTGTGCAGGTACGAGGGACTTGAGCATGGCCTCCTACAGGATTGATACCTTGGTTCTCAAAAACCGAGGGAAATACTTACACTACTCTGCTGCATCATCCCTTCCTCTTCAGGGAAAACCAACGCAAGCTCAAGACGTAACAGCCAGCCACTCTATATCTTTGACGTGGGCACACACAAATTCGATGGCACTCTTTATCGATCGCGCGCGTGCACACACACACATCATCCCTCTCTTCGAATTATCCGTTTGGTTTGGCCAACTAGATTGGTAGTTCTTGCCATGGGAGAAGTGCTTAGCTTTGGGTTCGATCTTGCAGTGTCCTTTCCCACTGACAGAAGGGGCAGCAAGGCACGTATTGCATCGTTGCCATCAAGGATAACAAGATGGGGTTTATTTAATATTGCATGAATTTATCTCTCTACATCATGTCATCTTGCTTAAGGCGTTACTCTATTTTTAACTTAATACTCTAGATGCATGCTGGATAGCGGTCGATGAGTGGAGTAATACATGAGGTAGGCCTCTCTCCTCCTCCACACATATACCAGCCATTGTACCTCTATAGTTAATTGGGCCTCCCTCTTCCCCCACGACACACCGATAGTCGAGCGCTGCAGGTAGGTATCCATGCCACAGAGACAAACTGCACATGTCCCATCTCACGTTCCAGTAGGCCAGTGATACGTCTCCAACGTATCTATAATTTTTGATTGCTCCATGCTATTTTATCTACTATTTTGGACTATATTGGGCTTTATTTTCCACTTTTATATTATTTTTGGGACTAACCTATTAACCGGAGGCCCAACCCAGAATTGCTGTTTTTTTGCCTATTTCAGTGTTTCGAAGAAACGGAATATCAAATAGAGTCCAAACGGAATAAAACCTTCAGGAACGTGATTTTCTCACCGAACGTGATCCAGGAGACTTGGACCCTGCTCCAAGGAACAAAAGAGGCGGTCATGAGGGTGGGGGACGCGCCCCCCTAGGGCACGCCCCCTGCCTCGTGGGCCCCTCGGTGCTCCACCGACGTACTCCTTCCTCCTATATATACCTACGTACCCAAACGATCAGAACAGGAGCCAAAAACCTAATTCCACCGCCGCAACTTTCTGTATCCACGAGATCCCATCTTGGGGCCTGTTCCGGAGCTCCGCTGGAAAAGGGCCGTCATCACGGAGGGCTTCTACATCATCATAGCCCCTCCGATGAAGTGTGAGTAGTTTACCTCAGACCTTCGGGTCCATAGTTACTAGCTAGATGGCTTCTTCTCTCTCTTTGAATCTCAATAGAAAGTTCTCCCCCTCTCTTGTGGAGATCTATTCGATGTAATCTTCTTTTTGCGGTGTGTTTGTTGAGACCGATGAATTGTGGGTTTATGATCAAGTCTATCTATGAATAATATTTGAATCTTCTCTGAATTCTTTTATGTATGATTGGTTATTTTTGCAAGTCTCTTCGAATTATCCGTTTGGTTTGGCCAACTAGATTGGTAGTTCTTGCCATGGGAGAAGTGCTTAGCTTTGGGTTCGATCTTGCGGTGTCCTTTCCCAGTGACAGAAGGGGCAGCAAGGCACATATTGCATCGTTGCCATCGAGGATAACAAGATGGGGTTTATTTCATATTGCATGAATTTATCTCTCTACATCATGTCATCTTGCTTAAGGTGTTACTCTGTTTTTAACTTAATACTCTAGATGCATGCTGGATAGCGATCGATGAGTGGAGTAATAGTAGTAGATGCAGAATCGTTTCGGTCAACTTGTCACGGACGTGATGCCTATTTACATGATCATGCCTAGATATTCTCATAACTATGCTTAATTCTGTCAATTGATCAACAGTAATTTGTTCACCCACCGTAGAATACTTATGCTCTTGAGAGAAGCCACTAGTGAAACCTATGGCCCCCGGGTCTATTCTCATCATATCAATCTCCATCACTTTGATCTTTCTTTGCCTTTTACTTTGCTTTTACTTTTTACTTTGCATCTTTATACCAAAAATACCAAAAATATTATATCTATCAGATCTCACTCTCGTAAGTGACCTGAAGGGATTGACAACCCCTAATCGCGTTGGTTGCGAGTAGCTATCGTTTTGTGCAGGTACGAGGGACTTGAGCATGGCCTCCTACTGGATTGATACCTTGGTTCTCAAAAACTGAGGGAAATACTTACGCTACTCTGCTGCATCATCCCTTCCTCTTCGGGGAAAACCAACGCAAGCTCAAGACGTAACAGCCAGCCACTCGATATCTTTGACGTGGGCACACACAAATTCGATGGCAGTCTTTATCGATCGCGCGCGCACACACACACACACATCATCCCTCTCTTCGAATTATCCGTTTGGTTTGGCCAACTATATTGGTAGTTCTTGCCATGGGAGAAGTGCTTAGCTTTGGGTTCGATCTTGCGGTGTCCTTTCCCAGTGACAGAAGGGGCAGCAAGGCACGTATTGCATCGTTGCCATCGAGGATAACAAGATGGGGTTTATTTCATATTACATGAATTTATCTCTCTACATCATGTCATCTTGCTTAAGGCGTTACTCTATTTTTAAGTTAATACTCTAGATGCATGCTGGATAGCGGTCGATGAGTGGAGTAATAGTAGTAGATGGAGAATCATTTCGGTCTACTTGTCACGGGCGTGATGCCTATATACATGATCATGCCTAGATATTCTCATAACTATGCTCAATTCTGTCAATTGCTCAACAGTAATTTGTTCACCCACCGTAGAATACTTATGCTCTTGAGAGAAGGCACTAGTGAAACCTATGGCCCCCGGGTCTATTCTCATCATATCAATCTCCATCACTTTAATCTTGCTTTGCCTTTTACTTTGCTTTTACTTTTTACTTTGCATCTTTATACCAAAAATACCAAAAATATTATATCTATCAGATCTCACTCTCGTCAGTGACCGTGAAGGGATTGACAACCCCTAATCGCGTTGGTTGCGAGTAGCTATCGTTTTGTGCAGGTACGAGGGACTTGAGCGTGGCCTCCTACTAGATTGATACCTTGGTTCTCAAAAACTGAGGGAAATACTTACGCTACTCTGCTACATCATCCCTTCCTCTTCGGGGAAAACCAACGCAAGCTCAAGACGTAGCAAGAAGGATTTCTGGCGCCGTTGCCGGGGAGTCTACGCAAAAAGTCAACATACCAAGTACCCATCACAATCCCTATCTCTCGCATTACATTATTTGCCATTTGCCTCTCGTTTTCCTCTCCCCCCAATTCACCCTTGCCGTTTTATTCGCCCTCTCTCTCTCTATCCTCCCTCTCTATTTGCCTCCTTTTGCCCGCTTGCCTTTTTTGTTTGCTCGTGTGTTAGATTGCTTGTTTGTCGTGATGGCTCAAGATAATACCAAATTGTGTGACTTCACCAATACCAATAATAATGATTTCCTTAGTACCCCAATTGCTCCTCTTGCCAATACTGAATCTTGTGAAATCAATGCTGCTTTGTTGAATCTTGTTATGAAAGATCAATTCGCCGGCCTTCCTAGTGAAGATGCCGCTACTCATCTGAATAGCTTCGTTGATTTATGTGATATGCAAAAGGAAAAAGATGTTGATAATGATGTCGTTAAATTGAAGCTATTTCCTTTTTCGCTTAGAGATCATGCTAAAGCTTGGTTTTCGTCTTTGCCTAAAATAGTATTGATTCATGGAACAAGTGCAAAGATGCTTTTATCTCTAAGTATTTTCCTCCGGCTAAGATCATCTCTCTTAGAAACGATATTATGAACTTTAAGCAACTTGATCATGAACATGTTGCACAAGCTTGGGAGAGAATGAAATTAATGATACATAATTGCCCTACTCATGGTTTGAATTTGTGGATGACCATACAATTTTTTTATGCTGGATTGAATTTTGCTTCTAGAAATCTTTTAGATTCGGCCGCACGAGGCACTTTTATGGAAATCACTTTAGGAGATTCTACTAAACTCCTAGATAATATTATGGTTAATTATTCTCAATGGCATACTGAAAGATCTTCTAATAAAAAAGTGCATGCGATAGAAGAAATCATTGTGTTGAGTGGAAAGATGGATGAACTTATGAAATTATTTGCTACTAAGAGTGTTTCTTCTGATCCTAATGATATGCCTTTGTCTACTTTGATTGAGAATAACAATGAATCTATGGATGTGAATTTTGTTGGTAGGAATAATTTTGGTAACAACGCTTATAGAGGGAATTTTAGTCCTAGGCCATATCCTAGTAATCCTTCTAATAATTATGGGAATTCCTACAACAAGTCTTATGGAAATTATAATAAGATTCCCGCTGCATTTGATACTAGTGTTAAAGAGTTTATAAATTCACAAAAGAATTTTAATGCTTTGCTTGAAGAGAAATTGCTTAAAGTTGATGATTTGGCTAGAAACGTTGATAGAATTTCTCTTGAGATTGATTCTTTAAAGCTTAGATCTATTCCTCCTAAGCATGATATCAATGAGTCTCTCAAAGCCATGAGAATTTCCATTGATGAGTGCAAGGAAAGAACCGCTAGGATGCGTGCCTCCAAAGATGCCTTTATTAAAGCGCGTTCTTCCAATTCCTATGAAAATCAAGATGAAGATCTAAAAGTTATTGATGTGTCTCCTATTAAATCTTTATTTTGCAATATGAATCTTGATGAAACTGAATATGATCTTCCTTTACCTAGAAGGCGTTCTAAAAATTTGGAGTATTTAGATCTTAATGATGAAATTGATGGAAGTGGGATTGAAAGAAATAAAAATCTAGATGTTGCTAAACCCACTATATTGGATTTCAAGTAATTTATTTATGAAAGTTGCTCATTAATTGATTGTATTTCCTTGTTGCAATCCGTGCTAAATTCTCCACATGCTTATAGTCAAAATAAAGCCTTCACTGAACATATTGTTGATGCCTTGATGCAATCTTATGAAGAAAAACTTGAGTTGAAAGTTTCTATCCCTAGAAAACTCTATGATGAGTGGTAAACAACTATTAAAATTAAAATTAAAGATCATGAGTTTTATGCTTTGTGTGATTTGGGTGCTAGTGTCTCTACTATTCCCAAGACTTTGTGTGATTTACTAGATTTCCGCGATTTTGATGATTGCTCTCTAAACTTGCATCTTGCGGATTCCATTATTAAGAAACCTATGGGAAGGATTAATTATGTTCTTATTGTTGCAAATAGGAATTATGTGCCCATATATTTCATTGTTCTTGATATAGCTTGCAATCCTTCTTGCCCTATTATTCTTGGTAGACCTTTCCTTAGAACGGTTGGTGCGATTATTGATATGAAGGAAGGGAATTTTAGATTTCAATTTCCATTAAAAAGGGCATGGAACACTTTCCAAGAAATAAAATAAAATTACCATATGAAACTATCATGAGAGCCACTTATGTATTGCCTACCAAAGATGGCAAGACCTAGATCTATCCTCGCTTTTATGCCTAGCTAGGGGCGTTAAACGATAGCGCTTGTTGGGAGGCAACCCAATTTTATTTTTATTCCTTGCTTTTTGCTCCTGCTTAGTAATAAATAAATTATTTAGCCTCTGTTTTGGTTGTGTTTTTTGTGTTTAATTAGTGTTTGTGCCAAGTAGAACCGTTGGGAAGACTTGGGGAAAGTCTTGTTGAACTTGCTGTAAAAAACAGAAACTTTAGCGCTCACGAGAACTGCTGTCATTTTTATTTGAAGAGTGATATTTAGTTAATTATTTTTGCAGATGATTAATAGATAAATTACTAACGTCCGTCAGTTTATTCTTGAATTTTTGGGGTTCCAGATCTTGCGCTAGCTACAGATTACTACAGAGTGTTCTGTTTTTGACAGATTCTGTTTTTCGTGTGTTGTTTGCTTATTTTGATGAATCTATGGTTAGTAAAATAGTTTATAATCCATAGAGAAGTTGGAATACAGTAGGTTTAACACCAATATAAATAAAAAATGAGTTCATTACAGTACCTTGAAGTGGTATTTTGTTTTCTTTCGCTAACGGAGCTCACGAGTTTTCTATTTTGAGTTTTGTGTTGTGAAGTTTTCAAGTTTTGGGTGAATTCTTTTGATGGATCATGGAACAAGGAGTGGCAAGAGACTAAGCTTGGGGATGCCCATGGCACCCCCAAGATAATCCAAGGACACCAAAAATTCAAAGCTTGGGGATGCCCCGGAAGGCATCCCCTCTTTCGTCCACTTCCATCGGTAATTTACTTGGAGCTATATTGTTATTCACCAACATGATATGTGTTTTGCTTGGAGCGTCTTGTATTATTTGTGTCTTTGTGTCTTAGAATGCCACAATCATCCTTGCTGTACACACCTTTTGAGAGAGCCATACATGAATTAAAATTTGATAGAATACTCTACGTGCTCCACTTATATCTTTTGAGCTAAGTAGTTTTCCTCTATGTGCTTCACTTATATCTTTTGAGCGTTATAATTTTGCTCCATGTGCTTCACTTAGATCTTTTAGAGCACGGTGTCGGATTTGTTTTAAAGAAACTATTGATCTCTCATACTTCACTTAAATTATTTTGAGAGTCTCTTAATACCATGGTAATTTGCTTAATAACAATATGCATGGTATTCAAGATTTGTGAAACTTTCTTTTGAGTGTGTTGAATACTAAGAAAAGATTGAAGCTTGATAATTGTTTTGAGATATGGAGGTGATAATATTAAAGTCATGCTAGTTGAGTAGTTGTGAATTTAAAGAATACTTGTGTTAAAGTTTGTGATTCCCATAGCATGCACGTATGGTGAACCATTATGTGATGAAGTCGGAGCATGATTTATTTATTGATTGTCTTCCTTATGAGTGGCGGTCGGGGACGAGCGATGGTCTTTTCCTACCAATCTATCCCCCCTAGGAGCATGCGCGTAATACTTTGCTTTGATAAATTCTAGATTTTTGCAATAAGTATATGAGTTCTTTATGACTAATGTTGAGTCCATGGATCATACGCACTCTCACCCTTCCACCTTTGCTAGCCTCTCTAATACCGCGCACCTTTCGCCGGTATCATACACCTACCATATACCTTCCTCAAAACAGCCACCATACCTACCTATTATGGCATTTCCATAGCCATTCCGAGATATATTGCCATGCAACTTTCCACCGTTCCGTTTATCATGACACACTCCATCATTGTCATATTGCATATCTCGGTACACCGCCGGAGGCATTCATATAGAGTCATATTTTGTTCTAAGTATTGAGTTGTAAGAAAAATAAAAGTGTGATGATCATCACTATTAGAGCATTGTCCTAGTGAGGAAAGAATGATGGAGACTATGATTCCCACATAAGTTGGGATGAGACTCTGGACGAAAAATAAAATAAATAAAAAAAGAGGCCAAAGAAGCCCAAATAAAAAGAGGCCATAAAAAAGAGAAAAGGCCTAAATAAAAAAATGATGAGAGAAAAAGAGAGAAGGGACAATGTTACTACCCTTTTACCACACTTGTGCTTCAAAGTAGCACCATGATCTTCATAGTAGAGAGTCTCTCATGTTATCACTTTCATATACTAGTGGGAATTTTTCATTATAGAACTTGGCTTGTATATTCCAATGATGGGCTTCCTCAAATTGCCCTAGGTCTTCATGAGCAAGCAAGTTGGATGCACACCCACTTAGTTTCTTTTTGAGCTTTCATACATTTATAGCTCTAGTGCATCCGTTGCATGACAATCCCTGCTCACTCACATTGATATCTATTGATGGGCATCTCCATGGCCCGTTGATACGCCTAGTTGATGTGAGACTATCTTCTCCTTTTTGTCTTCTCCACAACCACCATTCTATTCCACCTATAGTGCTATATCCATGGCTCACGCTCATGTATTGTGTGAAGATTGAAAAAGTTTTGAAAAAGTTAGAGTGTGAAACAATTGCTTGGCTTGTCATCGGGGTTGTGCATGATTTAAATATTTTGTGTGGTGAAGATAGAGCATAGCCAGACTATATGATTTTGTAGGGATAACTTTCTTTGGCCATGTTATTTTGAGAAGACATAATTGCTTTGTTAGTATGCTTGAAGTATTATTATTTTTATGTCAATATGAACTTTTGTCTTGAATCTTTCGAATCTGAATATTCATATCACAATTAAGAAGATTTGCATTGAAATTATGCCAAGTAGCACTCCGCATCAAAAATTCTCTTTTTATCATTTGCCTACTCGAGGACGAGCAGGAATTAAGCTTGGGGATGCCTGATACGTCTCCAACGTATCTATAATTTTTGATTGCTCCATGCTATATTATCTACTGTTTTGGACTATATTGGGCTTTATTTTCCACTTTTATATTATCTTTGGGACAAACCTATTAACCGGAGGCCCAGCCCAGAATTGCTGTCTTTTGCCTATTTCAGTGTTTCAAAGAAACGGAATATCAAACGGAGTCCAAACGGAATAAAACCTTCGGGAACGTGATTTTCTCATCGAACGTGATCCAGGAGACTTGGACCCTGATCCAAGGAACAAGAGAGGCGGTCACGAGGGTGGGGGTGCCCCCCTGCTTCATGGGCCCCTCGGTGGTCCACCGACGTACTCCTTCCTCCTATATATACGTACGTACCCCCAAACGATCAGAACAGGAGCCAAAAACCTAATTCCACCGCCGCAACTTTCTGTATCCACGAGATCCCATCTTGGGGCCTGTTCCGGAGATCCGCCGGAAGAGGGCCGTCATCACGGAGGGCTTCTACGTCATCATAGCCCCTCCAATGAAGTGTGAGTAGTTTACCTCAGACCTTCGGGTCCATAGTTAGTAGCTAGATGGCTTCTTATCTCTCTTTGAATCTCAATACAAAGTTCTCCCCCTCTCTTATGGAGATATATTCGATGTAATCTTCTTTTTGCAGTGTGTTTGTTGAGACTGATGAATTGTGGGTTTATGATCAAATCTATCTATGAATAATATTTGAATCTTCTTTGAATTCTTTTATGTATGATTGGTTATCTTTACAAGTCTCTTCGAATTATCCGTTTGGTTTGGCCAACTAGATTGGTAGTTCTTGCCATGGGAGAAGTGCTTAGCTTTGGGTTTGATCTTGCGGTGTCCTTTCCCAGTGACAGAAGGGGCAGCAAGGCACATATTGCATCGTTGCCATCGAGGATAACAAGATGGGGTTTATTTCATATTGCATGAATTTATCTCTCTACATCATGTCATCTTGCTTAAGGTGTTACTCTGTTTTTAACTTAATACTCTAGATGCATGCTAGATAGCGGTCGATGAGTGGAGTAATAGTAGTAGATGCAGAATCGTTTCGGTCTACTTGTCACGGACGTGATGCCTATATACATGATCATGCCTAGATATTCTCATAACTATGCTTAATTCTGTCAATTGCTCAATAGTAATTTGTTCACCCACCCTAGAATACTTATGCTCTTGAGAGAAGCCACTAGTGAAACCTATGGCCCCCGGGTCTATTCTCATCATATCAATCTCCATCACTTTGATCTTGCTTTGCCTTTTACTTTGCTTTTACTTTTTACTTTGCATCTTTATACCAAAAATACCAAAAATATTATATCTATCAGATCTCACTCTCGTAAGTGACCGTGAAGGGATTGACAACCCCTAATCGCGTTGGTTGCGAGTAGCTATCGTTTTGTGCAGGTACGAGGGACTTGAGCATGGCCTCCTACTGGATTGATACCTTGGTTCTCAAAAACTGAGGGAAATACTTACGCTACTCTGCTGCATCATCCCTTCCTCTTCAGGGAAAACCAATGCAAGCTCAAGACGTAACAGCCAGCCACTCTATATCTTTGACGTGGGCACACACAAATTCAATGGCACTCTTTATCGATCGCGCGCGCGCACACACACACATCATCCCTCTCTTTGATTCTATGGACACCACAAGCCGATGATACCTCCACTCTCTTCTCGTGGATCGCCCCCTCTATATATATGTTATATCCAGGACTCTATTTCACACACATTGCATATGTTAAATTTTTTGATTGACCCCCCCCCACAAAAAACTCTGAAGAACCCACACACTACATCTCTCTAGGTTTGTATCTCTCTCACACAACCCCATGTAGGTGGTGTACGTATACAAGAAGAGAATAGGTGCACCGTGCACATACTCACGCTTCGTGCCCAGCCACACCCGCGCGGGTACACGGTGGAGCTCATTTCTCCGCAGAAGCTGAATTTGTTTTTGAAACATCAAGTGGCCAGAGACTCGAAAACTTATTTGCCCATTAGTGACTTGTCAGGGCGGTGGATTTTAGTTTGTACGATAATGCTGCATCCACCTAAAGTAACGAAAGTTCTTACGTAAACTTCCTAGTAATTCCCTCTTCGTAGGTGCAGCATTACTCCTAACATTTGTAATATCAGTTTGAAACTTGTAATATTGCCGTGTCCTATTCCTCACTCTGTGCACTTAAAAACCGAACTGAAAAACCATACCGAAAATAAACCGAACAGAACCAATATTATGGTTTTTATGGTTTCTGGTTTCGGTATGGTATGAACTTTTCATACCGATTTGAACTTGGTTTTTATGGTATATACTGGAAAACCGAACGGTTAACCGAATAAACCGAAGTAAGAAATAAATTTATATTTCTTGAGATGAACAACCATACAAGTTGTCATTTTTCTTGTACATGAGTCAAATGCACTACTAAGCACGTAATTTTTTCTTGTAACATAGTCATTTTTCTATTTTTAAAATGCTAAGCACGTCCATAACCATCAACAGATGAATCAATGCATGCATATATACTTATATATATAGTCATATACTATTTGTGTAGAATAGTATGTGTTTTGAGTCATAAATTTGCTAATTATTATTACATCATTTCCAAATTCGCGTCAACTTTGGTTTTTATGGTATATACCGAAACCATACCGAAATAATTTGGTATATACCGAAACTGAACCGTGTTTTAAATTTCATACCATATTTACCGAAGTATTAATACTGTACAAACTGAAAAACCATATAAATCGAACCATGTAAACCGAATAAACCGAACGCACAGGGTGAGCTATTCACGCGTTTTCAAAATCATGCGAATCAAACAGGTCCTGGGTTGGTGATGATGTTGTGCCTCCCATCTTTCACCAATAGCCGCCAGATCTAGATCTGACGCATACAAACCAAGCTTCTCCATTTTTGCAAAAAGATGCCCGCACTTGTTCCCTATTTACAAACAACTCCTTGTCTCTCACAATCAGCCTCATCTCCTCCCCACCACATCTAGGAGTAGAAGGCCTTGGAAAAATCTGGTGCGATGGCCGCTGCCGGAGCCGTCCACCCCCAATCTTGGTGTTCCATGCAATGCACGGGCATCTACGCACGGGAAATTATGTCGAACCGGGCTAGTTGTAAGCAGGCTAGCTCTACAGCCATGATGATAGTGACTGCAGACGGTGAGGCTGACTATGGTATGCCGAACACGGCGCCTATACTTAGGTGTCATCTCCGGCGCAGGGTCTTGTCACTTCACTATGAGGAGCAGCACGTAATAATTTGACCAACGGATAGTACAGTGCTAGTACTCCTACTACTACATTGGTAGTACTACTACTAGTACTAGTAGCACCACCGTCTGGATTTAGGAGTACTACCACGTCCATCTGGATTTTATTTTTTGACTAGCAATATCTAGTAATGCATGTCACCAAAAATGTACTACTCCCTCTATAAATAAATACATGGTGTTTTATTCCTATCGGCGAGAGAACTTAATGTTTTTTTGCTACTCCTAACTAGAGTACTAATAGGATTACATGCAATGAACTAAACACTGCATGTCATGTTTGGTAGTCTCAAGACATTGAAAGCATGCACGGCCCACATCTCTCATTGGTTGATATGTCACGAAATAAGAAACAAGGATGGAGTTAATGCACCGTGCCTAAGTATTTTGGGATTATTTGGTTTTCGTAAGGAGACTTACACAATATTTTTCTTTACATGCATTAACATTTAATAGTTAAATCAAAGGTCAAAACTTGGTGCAAAATGCAAAGGGGACCAATAAACCAGTAAACATCAAACTTCTTTCGTTTGGCCCCAACTAGAGGTCCGGTGAGATGACTATACTGCACTGGCACGGAGGGGGATGCAACTTCATTGACTTACGGCAACTGCCTTTGGGTGAATGACACGTGGCCCCAGGGGGTGGCTGGCCCACCTATCATACAACCAAAGGTAGGTGTAGTAGAGGGCCGAGGAGTAGTACGAAATCCTACGCACCTACGCACGCTAACCAAGGGCTGAGTGATCACTCGAATCGCAAGATCAGTTGACTAGAAGCTACGCTAGACTCAAGGAGGCGATGAGCGCGAGCATCAGCCGGCTGTGCCAGATGGTCCACGACGCCGGCCTGCGGTCCGGCACCGAGGAACGTCTCCAGGTAGTATTTCTTGAGGCCGCCAGGGCGAGGGGCCGCTTGGACGTCAGCTTCGTCTCCTTGTTCGACGAGGTCCTCGTCGGTTTCCTCGACAAGTTCACCGTCGTCCAGAAGCTTGCGGACGACTTTGACGTAAGCCTCCAGCCGACGCGCCCAGGCTCTGCGATGCCCGCCACCCTCAACGGCCACTATGGTAACAACCTCTTCGACGCACTGGTGGCCCTACGATTGCCCGCCATCGCACCGGAGAATGTCCACCACGAGGTCGCGCTCGCCGCGCAGCGGTTGGCGCAGCAAGACACCATCGACATAATCACCCACGTCCACGCGCAAATCGTCCACAAGGACTACTACATGCAAGAGGAGGACGATAGGACGCTGGCCTTCTTGGAGCGCAGGGCAACCTTGGACGACACTGTTCAGAAGCACGTTGAGCTCGCCGCCAACGCTGCTGCTCCTCACACGTCGGTTGGTGACCCGGCGCACTAGGGCGTGAGGATGTCATTGAACGTTGATGGCTCCGTATGTATTTTTATCTTTCCGTCAAATCCATGTAGTAGTATATGATACTACAGTAATTATCTTGTCGAATGGCTGAGAAAACAGGAGGGAGAAGAGATGGCCGTAGCACGGACTCCAAGAAAATTGGTGTCGGATGGGACTCGTGTGGGTGGCGTGTGCCGTATTGCTAGACATGAATGCTACTGAGTTATGGCCCATGCCACCCCACTATATCGAGGTATGTAGAACAAATTTCCTGCAGTCCGTGCTCAGCCCTCCTCTATCTCTCTTCTCAGCCAGCCAGCGGACGCGCGGAGCCCATCGTCTGTTTGCTCACATGCGGCCCCACATGTCAGTGAAAACGCAAGAGGACCCACTGAACCTGCACATCTTTCACCTCGACGTGCTGGTGATGAAAAACAAATCCAATAAAGATCTTCGGTGTCCGCTTTTGGAGTTACTCAAGAGTAGTAAGATTCTATTTACAGTTTAACCCAAGATGCACATCTCATGGCTTCAACTACCACTCTATTTTCTTTCATGACATGACCTGGATGCTGGATGTCCCACGTGTCGGCAAAAGGAGGAAGAACCCGACCAAATCTTCGGTTCTGCTATCGGATGAGATTAGTGCACTTGTTGATACTCCTACTAGAATAGAGGCTAGACATGAGACTAGATGCGAGGAAGCAACGTCTACTTCTTTACACTCGAAGAAGAAAGAAGCACGCAAGATCGAGCCTCCGCAGATCAACAATGAATGCATCGAGAAGGCACTAATCCAACTTACAGGAGTAGTAAAATGTATTCTTGTGGTTCTTGTTTTCTTTGGTCTTGCTTTTCTAGTCAAAATTATCGTTGGAGTCCGTGCAAAATGGAGGTGCGTTTGGGGTCGTGCGTTGGAGTTGGCCTTACAAGTGGGACCACAGTTAAGGAAACCGACTATCCACCTCGCCTGCCGCGCGATGGCTGAAGTTAGAGAAACGACGAGGTTGAAGAGATTGCTCTAGCATGGACTCCAAGAAATAATATGGTGTCAGATGGATGTCGTGGTGGTGGCGTGTGCCGTACTCCTGGACGTGAATGCTTGTTCTGGCCCATGCCACCCTACTACTCCTACTACTTACTCCTACTAGTATATACTATACTAGTATCGAGGATTCGAGGTGCTGGTTACATACAACGAACACATTAACATATGGCTACAGTAAAAACACCCGCCCGACGCGCGAAGCATGTGAAGCTAGTACAAATTTAGAGAAGCGACTCGAAAGCCATTCATAAATTTAGTAAGTTTATCACAGGCATATCATTTTATTACATACAACAGGTCATCAACCCACATCGACAACGAGGATACATTATAAATACTAAAGTTTTCACCACACAAAAAAATAACAAGCCATGAAATGAACTTCAGCTCAACCATTCCGCGGAGTTGGAAATGCTTGCTTTGAACCACAACTGATTCTCTGGGACGGGCCATCTGTTGTCGATCTAGAGACCAACGCAGGACCGATCATCCAGGCTGAAGCGGCCTACTATATCAGTACGAGGGTAGGGAACCACCCAAATGTCTGAGGTATAGACACAGTTGCTTCTCATAAATGTGTCAGCAACAGTTGGATCGCCTTTCACCATCATCAGATAGTTTTGTCCAAGGAAGAGCGAGTTTTCTCAAAGACTATCAATTCTGTGCCAGGGAGGAGTTGGCGCTAGCACACTAGTATCCATCCCGAATACCATGCAACGGGTGTTGGAATATGTCCGGAGAGTGCGACCATGAGAGACACCTGCTTCCTTACCAGTAACATCATCAGTGGGTTGTATACACACAAGAAGAGGTGATCCATCGGAATTAGTTGCCAGGCGCCACAGAGTATATCGGCGCTGCTCGTCCTCATGCTCGTGATCATCACCATCGTCATCTCCCCCTTGGTTATAAAAGTTTTCAAGTATAGGTGGTGGGATGTTCACAGGACCTTGGAAACACAAGAAGAAGGTTAATTAGTAAAGGGAAACTTGCTAACCCGCATGCATTTGGATGAAACAATTATAATTACGGTGGAAGACAAACGTACCAAAACTACAAGGATGCCATGCAAAAACAGTGCCACGAGTGGTGGCAGCAAACACAAGGCCCTCGTATTGAATTGCATCACAGTACTCATCCATGTACAGAAACTGATTTTTGAGCAATATCCATCGAGTCGAACCACGAAGGACGGCAACAAGCTTGTCGAAGATAGCAACAACTTGATAGTTGTTGTAATTCCAAGAGTGGTTGGGAACTCGACAAATTGTATCTTCCGTAGAAGACAGTCACCATGATTGTATTTGAACGTGCATACGTTGCCGGTGTGCTCAACCTCTGGGCAGTGTGCTGAGATTTTTGGAAGTGGAACCCGGTGACGAGTGTACACATTCACAAGTTCCCACTCTCAGTTGGACCCAATGTAAACAACCCAATCTCCATTTGCGCCCGCCCAAGCCTTGCCCTCGAGCGATGGCATCTTAACATCATACATATCATTATCAAGCAGCATCAACTGGCACAGGGCGAGGCCTCCGTCGTGCCGGCGCCAGTCATCAGGGTCACGACAAAGAGGATAGGGGAGATCAAACCGCTCCTTGACTCTTGGGTTCTTTGTAATGATGTTATTAGTTGAGTCGAAAATGGGCTTGAACGAACCTGCCATGCTAGCCGAGGTGATGACGTCGCACCGATCAATGAGTTCCTCCACCACATCATCTTTCAGACTGGGGCAAGAATAACGGGGTCGTTTCCGGCCTGTTCCCTCCATGAAGAAAACGATCAAGCAATGGCAGAAGAAAGGGTGAAGGGCTGAAGGAAAATGGAGGAGGGAGAGGAAGAGCGTGCAACAGCAGTTCCAAATAGAGAGGGAAAGGCGAAGAGTCGGTGGACGGTTGTGAGTTTGCCACGGTTCACGAAGAGGCGCCCCGGCCTACACGTCCGTTTGGAAATACTGGGCTGTGCGGGACACTCTGGCCTGTCTAGACAACCTTTTCTTTTATGTTTACCACAGACCAGCCCACTAGTTTTTTTTCTTTCTGAAAATGGCTAGCCCAGTTCTTTTGTGATTTGTCAAGTAAGTCGCTTTATCAGGCCTGCTGGGCTGCAAAGCTTTCAAGACGAGGAGAGCTTCATTCGGCTGGCCGAGAAAATGGCCTATCAGTAATGAGAAATGGGCTGTACATTTTTAAAACACATCAAACCGGCAATTATTTTGAAATATCTTTTTTTTCATTTCGAGATTTTCAATTGCATTGATTTTTATGCGTGGACAATTTATTGGATTTTATATTGACATACATTTATTTTTAAAATCAGTCTGAATGTGACTCGAAATTTCGTGATTAAAAACAGTTCAGACCGCACCGACATATGCAAAATTTCGTATAATTTTTTAACCGTGGCCACAATATGGGCTGTAATGCTAACATAAAGAATATGGGCTCCAAAAAAACCCGTAACAATTAGCAAATGGGCTGTAAATTATTTGAAATAATGGCAGTTGGATTGTATGCTGTTTTCCACAGATGGCATGTATATTGTTGGATGTCCATCCAATGGCCGTCGTGCTTCTTCAATCTTTGCTCTTCCTGCTCCAGCCACTCAAACAAGCACCGGCGGGACTGCCTGCTCCCTCCTCCCCGTGGCCGGCTGTACTGCCGCGCAGGCCTCACCGCCCCACCGTACTCCCATCGCTGGCCTAGCCATCCCTCTACTCACCCACACCTGCTATTATTCTCTAGCGACGGCAGACAAACCAGTAAACCCTCGTACAGTCATACTCCCCTCCGCGTGGGAAACAAAAACAACGGCCGAGTCTTCCCTGCCTCCATGTCGTTCCCTTCCTAGGCCTCACCGTCGTCCACCGCCCTGGTGCTCTCGGCGTGGCGTGGTCAGCGTGGTCAACGACCGACATGCATCTGAAATGGACTGTACGTGGAGAGGCTGACAGCTGGGTCCATGGCCGCACGCAAGGAAATGCCTCCTTATTACGCGCAAAATAATGATTTCCTCCACCTGACATCTGGGACCCACCGAAACGTCCTTTGTATTTCGTGAAAAAAACGTTACCGCCGCTGACAGCTCGGACCAACCAGCTATATCTTCGCACCAAGGAAGTGCCTCCTTATTACGCACAAAAAAATGAATATTCCGCCTGCTAGCTGGGACCTAGTATAGTGGGCCTACTAAGTTGACGGGGACGAAGGGCTTTGTCAACTTAGTGAATATGCACGATTCTAGCTCGATTGACCGTACGATGTCCATCCAACGGCCGTAGTGCTTCTTCAACCTCTGGTCTTCTTGCTCGAGCCGCCCAAAGCAGCGCCGGTCATGCCGCCTGCTCCTGCCTCCCGTGGCTGGCTGTGCTGCCGCGGAGGACTCACCGCCCCCATACTACTCCCACCGCTGGCCAGGCCATCCCTCCACTCCACTCACCCACACCCCCTGTTATTCTGCGGCGACGGCAGCGCAGCCGAACCAGTGAACCCTCATACTCCTCTCCGCGTGGGCATCCACTGCCGCGTCTTCCCCGGTTCCGCGTCGTCCCCTTCCTAGGCCTCGCCTTCGTCCACCGCCGTGGTGCTGTCGGCGCGGCATGGTCAATGTGGTCAACGACCGAATTCCATCGGAAGAATACTGTACGTGGAGAGGATGACAGCTGGGTCCACGACAGCCGCAAGGAAGTGCCTCCTTATTACGCGGAAAATAATTGTTCCTCCACCTCACAACAGGGACCCACCAGACGCCCACCAGTATATCGCGAAAAAACGTTTGCCCCTGACTGCTAGGACCCACCCGACGAGCCACCGTATTTCGCGAAAAAAACATTCCCCCTGCTGTGAGCTCAGACCCACCGGAAGTGCCTCCTTATTACGCACAAAAAAATGAATACCCCTGCTAGCTGGGACCCACCTTAGTGGCAGGCTGACTTGTGGGCCTACTAAGTTGACGGGGACAAAGGGCTTTGTCAACTTAGTCAATATGCACGATTCTAGCTCCAGTGACCGTACGATGTCCATCCAACGGCCGTAGTGCTTCTTCAACCTCTGGTCTTCTTGCTCCAGCCGCCCAAACCAGCGCCGGTCGTGCCTCGTGCTCCTGCCTCCCGTGGCCGGCTGCGATGCGGCGAAGGCCTCATCGCCCCCTACTACTCCCACCGCTGGCAAGGACATCCCTCTACTCACCCACACCCCCTGTTATTCTGCGGCGCGACGGCAGCCTCACACCGCAGCGAACCAGTGAACCCTCGTACTCCTCTACGCGTGGGCATCCACTGCCGCGTCTTCCCCGACTCTGCATCGTCCCCTTCCTAGCCTCGCTGTTGTCCACCGCCCTGGTGCTCTCGGCGCGGCATGGTCAACGTGGTCAAGGAACGACTTCCATCGGACGTGGACTTTACGTGGAGAGGCTGACAGCTGGGTCCACGGCCGCAGCAAGGAAGTGCCTCCTTATTGCGTGCAAAATAATTATTCCTCCACCTGACAGCGGGGACCCACCGGACGGGCCACTAGTATTTTGCGAAAAAATCTTTCCCCCTGACTGCAGGGACCCACCGGACGGGCCACCGCATTTCACAAAAAAACATCCCCCCCGCTGTCAGCTCGGACCCACCGGAAGTGCCTCCTTATTATGCACAAAAAAATGAATACTCCCCAGATAGCTGGGACCCACCTTGCTGGGAGGCTGACTTGTGGGCCTACTAAGTTGACGGGGACGAAGGGCTTTGTCAACTTAGCCAATATGAACGATTCTAGCTCCAGTGACCGTACGATGTCCATCCAACAGCCACAGTGCTTCTTCAACCTCTGGTCTTCTTGCTCCAGCCGCCCAAAGCAGCGTCGGTCGTGCCGCATGCTCCTGCCTCCCGTGGCCGGCTGTGCTGCCGTAGAGGCCTCACCGCCCCCTACTATTCCCACCGCTGGCCAGGCCCTGCGGCGACGGCAGCCTCACACCGCAGCCGAACCAGTGAACCCTCGTAGTCCTCTCCGCGCGGGCTTCCACTGTCGTGTCGTCCCCTTCCTAGGCCTCGCCGTCGTCCACCGCCGTGGTGCTCTCCGCGCGGCGTGGTCAACATGGTCAAGGAACGACTTCCATCGGAAGAGTACTGTACGTGGAGAGCCTGACAGCTGGATCCACAGCCACAGCCCAGTTTTTTTGTGATTTGCCAAGTAAGTCGCTTTTTCAGGCCTGTTGGGCTGCAAATCTTTCAAGACGAGGAGAGCTTTCATTCGGCTGGCCGAGAAAATGGCCCATCAGTAATGAGAAATGGGTTGTATATTTTTAAAGCACATCAAACCAGCAATTAGTTTCAAATATCTTTTTTTTCATTTCAAGATTTTAAATTACATTAATTTTTATGCATGGAGAATTTGTTGGATTTTATATTGATATACATTTATTTTTAAAATCAGTTTGAATGTGAGTCGAAATTTCGGGATTAAAAGTAGTTCGGACCGCACCGAAATATGCAAAATTTCGTATAATTTTTTAAACGTTGCCACAATATTGGCTGTAATGCTAACAAAAAGAATATGGGCTCCAAAAAACCTTAAGAATTAGCAAATGGGCTGTAAATTATTAGAAATAATGGCAGATGGGTTGTATGCTGTTTTCCACAGATTTGTGGCTTTCCTAAAAAAGGTTGACGCACAAGCACTGACTGTTGGATGTCCATCCAACGGCCGTCGTGCTTCTTCAATCTCTGCTCTTCCTGCTCCAGCCGCTCAAACAAGCGCCGGCGGGACTGCCTGCTCCCTCCTCCTCGCGGCCGGCTGTGCTGCTGCGCAGGCCTCACCTCCCGACCGTACTCCCATCGCTGGCCTAGCCATCCCTCTACTCCCCCACACCTGTTGTTATTCTCCGGCGACGGCAGACGAACCAGTAAACCCTCGTACAGTCGTACTCCCCTCCGCATGGGAAAAACTGCTGAGTCTTCCCTGCCTCCGTGTCGTCCCCTTCCTAGGCCTCGCCGTTGTCCACCGCCCTGGTGCTCTCGGTGCGGCGTGGTCAACATGGTCAAGGAACGACTTCGATCGGACGTGGACTATACGTGGAGAGGCTGACAGCTGGGTCCACGGCCGCAGCAAGGAAGTGCCTCCTTATTACGTGGAAAATAATGATTCCTCCACCTGATAGCTGGGACCCACCGGACGAGCCACTGTATTTCGCGAAAAAAACATTTCCCCCTAACTGCTGGGACCCACTAGCTACATCTTCGCACGCAAGGAAGTGCGTCCGGGCAAAAAAAAACGATTCGCCCCCTGACTGCTGGGACCCACCAGCTACATCTTCGCAGGCAAGGAAGTGCCTGACAGTCGGGACCCACCTGGTCGAAGCATACGTAGCATTGTCATTCTGGTCACGAACGTGTACGTACATACTGGTCGATGTAGAGGCGCGCATGTGTCGTAGTAGAGGAGCGCACGTAGCATGTACATGTACGTACAATGGCCAGGGTGCAAGAAAGAAAATACGGCCACGTATGTGTACATACGGGCGGGGTCTCGAATGCCTACTCGCGCATACATATGGCGAGGGCTCGTGTACATGGCTGGGTCGGAACGGAGAAACAACATCGTCGTCGTGTTCATGGGGAGGCAACGGAATGCATCGTGTTCATGGGGAGGCAACATAATGCGTCGTGTTCATGGGGAGGCAACGAAATGCATCGTGTTCATCGGGAGGCAATGGAACGCGTGGGAGCCAATCGGCTGGCTCAGAACGGAATGCGTGGTCGTGTTCACCGGGAGGGCTTGGATGGAACAGGCAATGGAAACGAGGCCTGGCGTACCGCACAACAGAGGAAACAGACCTCCTACATTTAGAACGGGGTCCTGTTGATCTGGAGGGGTCTGGCGTACCGCAAACGGAGGAAACGGACCTCCTATGGTCGAAATGGGGGTCCTGTTGATCGAGAGGGGTGTGGCATACCGCAAAACAGACGAAACGGACTTGTGTTGGAGCGCTACAGTCGAAACGGGGGTCCTGTTCATCGGGAGGGGTGTGGCGTACCGCAAAACGGGACTCCACGGGATACTGTTCATCTCCACCGTCGACCCCCTCCAGCCTCCACGAGCTACTATTCATCCACCGTCGACCTCCTCCAGCCTCCACCTGCGACTGTTCATCCATGGGCTCCTGTTCATCCAGCCTCCACCGCGCGCTACTCCACCGGCTACTGTTCAACCATCCCTCTCCACGGGCTCCTGTTCAACCACCCCTCCACGGGCTACTGTTCATCCTGCCCTCCACCGTCTACTGTTCATCCTACCCTCCACGGGGTGGTCCTGTTCATCCAGCCCTCCACGAGGTCCTATTCATCCAGCCCCAACCGGCTCGATCTATCGGGGTCCTGTTCATCCAGAGGCAACACCACGGGGTCCTGTTCATCCACCCCCACTAGGAACTGTTCATCCAACCCCCCCGGCAACGCTCACTGTTCATCCAGAGGTAGCATCGATCGGCTTCAATTAGCAGCAGTAGCGAAGGAATTGCTCGATCAGGTTCAGTTAACAGCCATCGATCGATCGCTCGGGTTCAGTAACGCGTAGCCTGCAGTGCAATCGCTCGGGTTCAGTTAGAGCCCAACGCCTCGCTCGGGTTCAGTTAGAGCCAACGCCTCGCACACACACGCGTACGTGTACGAGAGAAACGCGCATCGCTCGGCCCCCGACCTCCCACCGTAACCGAGAACTCCCTGAAATTTTCCTCCCCCTCGCTTCTACCATGGTCTTTTTCGTCATGGACGACCCAAAGAATGTCATGCAGCTGCGTCTCTGGCCCGCCCAGGACGAAAAGCCCATTTTCTGTCATGATTTTTTTTCATAGAAGTAGGAGCCCACCACATCTATGATGATACCGGGTTTTGTCACAATTATCGTCATAGAAGTGTCATATGTATGACATAAATTTTTTTCGTTCGGCCCAAAATGTCACGGATGTGTCTTTTTTTTGTAGTGATTGCCACTTGTGATATGGACCTTTATTATGCAGTCTGTCGCTTTTATTTCTTCCACATCACAAGATCGTATAAAGCTTATTTTCTCCACACTAATAAATCATACATATTTAGAGAGCAATTTTTATTGCTTGCAACAATGACAACTTACTTGAAGGATCTTACTCAATCCATAGGTAGATGTGGTGGACTCTCATGGCAAAACTAGGTTTAAGGATATTTGGAAGCACAAGTAGTATCTCTACTTGGTGCAAAGAATTTGGCTAGCATGAGGGGGAAAGGCAAGCTCAACATATTGGATGATCCATGACAATATAATTTATTTCGGATGTAAGAAAACATAACCCATTACGTTGTCTTCATTGTCCAACATCAACTTTTTAGCATGTCATATTTTAATGAGTGCTCACAATCATAAAAGATGTCCAAGATAGTATATTTATATGTGAAAACCTCTCTTTCTTTATTACTTCCTATTAATTGCAACGATGACCAAAACTATGTTTGTCAACTCCCAACAACTTTTATTCATCATACTCTTTATATGTGAAGTCATTAGTCTCCATAAAATCCATATGATCACTTTATTTCTTTTTGTTCTTTCTCTTCTCTTTTATTTTTATTCCCTCAAGATCATAGCAAGATAACCAAGCCCTTGAATAAAAACTAATCTTTATTATAAATATAGCTCACAGACTCGATTACATAGAAGGATCATAAAGCAAAACTCAAAACTAGATCATACTAAAACTTTATTCTACTAGATCAAGATATAACCAAAAGGATCAAACTAAGAAAAACGGTAAAGATAAAAGTGTGATGGTGATACGATACCGGGGCACTACCCCAAGATTGGCAGTTGCCAAGGGGAGTGACCATACCCATGTCTTTATGACTCTTTCTTCAAAGGTCGTGATGATGGAGTTGTTGATGATCTAGTGTCGCACATCGAGTGTAGGAGATCCTCCAGTTTGCGAATAATGCCCTTGAGTGTGGGGATATACTCCTTCAACAAAATATTTTCACGTGTGAGATACTTGTTTTGTATGCGAGCTAACTCAATCATCTTGAAAGCTTTAATCTCAGTTGGGGTAGGAAGATTATAATGAGGTTGAAGGATGTCTTCTTCTTCTGCTGCCGGAGTTTGATCCTTCGTGGCCTTCTTAATCCTATCATCCTTGTTGATCTCCCCGAGTTCTTCTCTCTTCAGCTCTATCTTCATTAGCCAAGCATCGTCGCCCTCATTGTTGGGGGAGGGGGACGGCATGATGCCTGGCCTTGACAACTCTGGCAGAAAACAGCTCAAAACAAAAATAGAGGATATTTGCGTGGTACGATGGTCAAAACCTTCGGGAGATTATATAGTGAATTTTTACCGACCAAAAGAAGTATCGTGTAAGAAAACGGAGTCCGGAGGGCACACGAGGTGCCCACGAGGAAGGGGGCGCGCCCAGGGGGTAGGGCGCGCCCTCCACCCTCGTGGATTCCTCGTGTCCTTTCTGGGATGCTTCTTATTTTCCTATTTTCTTAAATATTCCAAAATGGAGAAAAATTGCTATTAGAACTGTTTTGGAGTCGGTTTACTTACCGTACCACATACCTGTTCCTTTTTAGAGGATGGAACGTTCTGGAAGGTGTCCCTTATATACTCCTCTGGGTTACGGTTTCAATAACATTATTTTCAACATTTATAGGATTACCTGAGATATAATGTTTGATTCTTTGACCGTTCACCACCCTTGGATTTGTGCCTTCGAAGTTGTTGATTTTTATAGCACCGTAACGATAGAACTCCTCGATAACGTAAGGACCTTCCCATTTAGAGAGGAGTTTTCCTGCAAAAAATCTTAAAAAGGGAGTTGTATAACAATACACAATCACCCACATTAAACTCACATTTTGTATCCTTTTGTCATGCCATTGATACGTCTCCAATGTATCTATAATTTTTGATTTTTCCATGCTATTACATATTCTGTTTTTGATGTTTAATGGGCTTATTTATACGTTTTATATTATTTTTGGGACTAACCTATTAACCGGAGGCCCAGTCCAAATTGCTATTTTTTGCCTATTTCAGTGTTTCACAGAAAAAGAATATCAAACGGAGTCCAAACGGAATGAAACCTTCGGGAGAGTGATTTTTGGAACAAACGTGATCCAAAGGACTTCGAGTGGACGTATAGAAACCAACGAGGTGGCCACGAGGCAGGGGGCGCGCCTACCCCCTGGACGCGCCCTCCCCCCTCGTGGGCCCCTCGTGGCTCAACCGGCCTACTTCTTCCTCCTATATATATCCACATACCCCGAAAACATCCAGGAGCACCATGAAACCCTATTTCCACCATTGCAACCTTCTGTACCCAAGAGATCCCATCTTGGGGCCTTTTCCGGAGCTCCGCCAGAGGGGGCATTGATCACAGAGGGCCTATACATCAACTACATGGCCCCTCCGATGATGTGTGAGTAGTTTACTTCAGACCTTTGGTTCCATAGTTATTAGCTAGATGGCTTCTTCTCTCTCTTTGGATCTCAATACAAAGTTCTCCTTGATTCTCTAGGAGATCAATTCGATGTAATCTTCTTTTGCGGTGTGTTTGTCGAGATCCGATGAATTGTGGGTTTATGATCAAGATTATCTATGAACAATATTTGAATCTTCTCTGAATTCTTTTATGTTTGATTGGTTATCTTTGCAAGTCTCTTCGAATTATCAGTTTGGTTTGGCCTACTAGATTGATTTTTCTTGCAATGGGAGAAGTGCTTAGCTTTGGGTTCAATCTTGCGGTGTCCTTTCCCAGTGACAGTAGGGGCAGCAAGGCACGTATTGTATTGTTGCCATCGAGGATAAAAAGATGGGGTTTATATCATATTGCACGAGTTTATCCCTCTACATCATGTCATCTTGCTTAAAGCGTTACTCCGTTCTTATGAACTTAATACTGTAGATGCATGCTGGATAGCGGTCGATGTGTGGAGTAATAGTAGTAGATGCAGGCAGGAGTCGGTCTACTTGTCACAGACGTGATGCCTATATACATGATCATGCCTAGATATTCTCATAATTATTCGCTTTTTTGTCAATTGCTCGACAGTAATTTGTTCACCCACCGTAATACTTATGCTCTCTTGAGAGAAGCCACTAGTGAAACCTATGGCCCCCGGGTCTATTTTCCATCATACAAGTTTCCAATCTATTTTATTCTGCAATCTTTACTTTATATCATAAAAATACCAAAAATATTTATCTTATTATTATTATCTCTATCAGATCTCACTGTTGCAAGTGGTTGTGAAGGGATTGACAACCCCTTTATCGCGTTGGTTGCGTGGTTCTTATTTGTTTGTGTAGGTACGAGGCGAGTCGCGTGTGGTCTCCTACTGGATTGATACCTTGGTTCTCAAAAACTGAGGTAAATACTTACGCTGCTTTGCTGCATCACCCTTTCCTCTTCAAGGGAAAAACCAACGCATGCTCAAGGGGTAGCAAGAAGGATTTCTAGCGCCATTGCCGGGGAGATCGACGCCAAGTCAAGACATACCAAGTACCCATCACAACTCTTATGCTTCGCATTACATTATTTGCCATTTGCCTCTCGTTTTCCTCTCCCCCACTTCACCCTTGCCGTTTTACTCGCCCTCTTTTTCATTCGCCCTTTCTTCCGCTTGCTTTTTTGATATGGCTAGTCCTTTATCTACTCCTTTATCTCCCGAGAATGAGGTCCTTAATTTTAAACAAAGGGAGGGAGAAAATCTAAAAGATGCTTGGTTCAGAATTTGAAATGCGCAAAATATATCTACTAGGAAGCCATCTACTTCCGTTCTTCTTCGCAATTTTATGTAGGCATCACTCCTTGGAATAGATATATTCTTGATACCATTACCGGAGGAAATTTCCTGGGTAGCCATACTTTTGATTCTTATAATGCTATGATAGATTTGTTTGGCCCACCACCTCTTTTGGTTAATGGAACTATTTTAACTTTGAAACATCTGATGCAACGGCTTGAAATTATTGAAAAATAAAGTTGCCACTATAGAGTTAATTGAATATTTGTGTAGAAAGATCCATAACCAAATTACCCAATACGGATCTAAGGTATGAGTTGCTCTTAAATTTTTTAAAGAAAAGGGACCTATGGTTAATGAAAAGATAGATCAAGATTCCACTAGAATTGATAAAATTGAGGATATTATTACCAACCTAGGGTCTGCCTTTTCTTCCATGAAGAACACTTCTCCTAATGCAAAGATTGCCAAATTGATGTATGTTCCTAAAAATAAGGGTGAAACTTCTAGTAAGGGAAATGCGGATCTCAAATCCATAAGTGTTCACCCCAACTTTCTTACTATCCTTAAGGAACCTTTTGCTACTAATGATTTTCTCGATTTCGTGCCTCGAAGTTTGATAATTAATAAAAAGGAGGAAACTCCTAGGGGTTATAGGTGTCTTATTGAACAATTGCCTACCAAAGATGGCAATACCTAGATCTATCTTGCTTTTATGCCTAGCTAGGGGCGTTAAACGATAGCGCTTGTTGGGAGGCAACCCAATTTTATTTTTATTCCTTGATTTTTGTTCCTGTTTAGTAATAAATAATTTTTATCTAGCCTCTGTTTTGGTTGTGTTTTTTGTGTTTAATTAGTGTTTGTGCCAAGTAGAACCGTTGGGAAGACTTGGGGAAAGTCTTTTTGATCTTGCTGTAAAAAACAGAAACGTTAGCGCTCACTAGAATTGCTGCCATTTTTTACTGGAGAGTGATATTTAGTTAATTCTTTTTGCATATGATTAATAGATAAATTACTCACGTCCAGAAATTTATTTTAGAATTTTTGGGGTTCCATAAGTATTCTAAACCTACCGATTACTACAGACTCTGTTTTTCGTGTGTTGTTTGCTTATTTTGATGAATCTATGGCTAGTAATAGAGTTTATAAACCCGAGAAAAGTTGGAATGCAGTAGGTTTAACACCAATACAAATAAATAATGAGTTAATTACAGTACCTTGAGGTGGTGGTTTGTTTTCTTTTACTAACGGAGCTCATGACGATTTTCTTTAAGTTTTGTGTTGTGAAGTTTTCAAGTTTTGGGTAAGGATTTGATGGATTATGGAACAAGGAGTGGTAAGATCCTAAGCTTGGGGATTACCAAGGCACCCCAAGGTAAAATCCAAGGACAACCAAAAGCCTAAGCTTGGGGATGCCTCGGAAGGCATCCCCTCTTTCGTCTTCGTCCATCGGTAACTTTACTTGGAGCTATATTTATATTCGCCACATGATATGTGTTTTGCTTGGAGTGTCTTGTATGATTTGAGTCTTTGCTTTTTATCTTACCACAGTCATCCTTGCTGTACACACCTTTTGGGAGAGACACATGAATTGGAATTTATTAGAATACTCTATGTGCTTCACTTATATCTTTTGAGTTGGATAATTTTTGCTCTAGTACTTCACTTATATATTTTAGAGCACGGCGGTGGTTCTATTTTATAGAAATAATTGATCTCTCATGCTTAAATTATATCATTTTGAGAGTCCTTTAGAACAGCATGGTAATTCACTTTGGTTATAAATTTTAAATGCTAAGAGAAGTTCGATGCTTGATAGATTGTTTTGAGATATAAAGGTGGTAATATTAGAGGTGTGCTAGTTGAGTAATTGTGAAATTGATGAATACTTGTGTTGAAGTTGGCAAGTCCCATAGCATGCACGTATGGTAAACATTGTATGACAAATTTGAAGCATGGGGTGTTCTTTGATTTCTTTCCTTATGAGTGGCGATCGGGGACGAGCGATGGTCTTTTCCTACCAATCTACCCCCCTAGGAGCATGCGCGTAGTGCTTGGTTTTGATGACTTGTAGTTTTTTGCAATAAGTATGTGAGTTCTTTATGACTAATGTTGAGTCCATGTATTATACACACTCTCACCCTTCCATCATTGCTAGCCTCTTCGGTACCGTGCATTGCCCTTTCTCACCTTGAGAGTTGGTGCAAACTTCGCCGGTGCATCCAAACCCCGTGATATGATATCCTCTATAACACATAAGCCTCCTTATATCTTCCTCAAAACAGCCACCATACCTACCTATTATGGCATTTCCATAGCCATTCCGAGATATATTGCCATGCAACTTTCCACCTTTCCATTTATTATGACACACGTCATCATTGTCCTATTGCTTTGCATGATTATGTAGTTGACATCGTATTTGTGGCAAAGCCACCATGCTTAATTTTTCATACATGTCACTCTTGATTCATCGCAATCCAGGTACACCGCCGGAGGCATTCACATAGAGTCATATCTTGTTCTAAGTATCGAGTTGTAATTCTTGAGTTGTAAGAAAATAAAAGTGTGATGATCATCATCATTAGAGCATTGTTCCAGTGAGAAAGGATGATGGAGACTATGATTCCCCCACAAGTCAGGATGAGACTCCATACATATAAAAATAGGCCAAAAAAAGAAGGCCCAAATAAAAAAAATGAGAGAAAAAGAGAGAATGGACAATGTTACTATCATTTTTCCACACTTGTGCTTCAAAGTAGCACCATGATCTTCATGATAGAGAGTCTCTTATTTTTTCACTTTCATATACTAGTGGGAATTTTTCATTATAGAACTTGGCTTGTATATTCCAATGATGGGCTTCCTCAAATGCCCTAGGTCTTCGTGAGCAAGCGAGTTGGATGCACACCCACTTAGTTTCTTCGATGAGCTTTCATATATTTATACCTCTAGTGCATCCGTTGCATGGCAATCCCCACTCCTTGCATTGACATCAATCGGTGGGCATCTCCATAGCCCATTGATTAGCCGCATCAATGTGAGACTTTCTCCCTTTTTTGTCTTCTCACACAACCTCAATCATCATATTCTATTCCACCCATAGTGCTATGTCCATGGCTCACGCTCATATATTGTGTTAAAGTTGAAAGAGTTTGAAAAGGCTAAGTTTGAAACAATTGCTTGGCTTGTCATCGGGGTTGGGAATGAAGGGAGCATTTTGTGTGACGAAAATGAAGCATAGCCAAACTATATGACCTTGTAGGGATAAGTTTTCTTCGGCTATGGTATTTTGATAAGACATAATTGCTTGATTAGCATACTTGGAGTATTACTATTTTTATGTTGGCAATAAACTTTTATCTTGAATCTTTCGGATCCGAACATTCATGCCACAATAGATAAAATACATTGAGAACTATTCTAGAAAGCATTCCACACCAAAAGTTCTATTTTTATCATTTACCTACTCGCGGACGAGCAGGAATTAAGCTTGGGGATGCTTGATACGTCTCCAACGTATCTATAATTTTTGATTGTTCCATGCTATTATATATTTTGTTTTGGATGTTTAATGGGCTTATTTATACATTTTTATATTATTTTTGGGACTAACCTATTAATCGGAGGCCCAGCCCAAATTGATGTTTTTTGCCTATTTCGGTGTTTCGTAGAAAAAGAATATCAAACGGAGTCCAAACGGAATGAAACCTTTGGGAGCGTGATTTTTGGAACAAACATGATCCAGAGGACTTGGAGTGGACGTCAAGCAACCAACAAGGTGGCCACGAGGCAGGGGCGCGCCTACCTCCTGGGTGCGCCCTCCCCCCTCGTGGGCCCCTTGTGGCTCAACCGACCTACTTCTTCCTCCTATATATATCCACATACCCCGAAAACATCCAGGAGCACCAGAAAACCCTATTTCCACTGCCGTAACCTTCTGTACCCAAGAGATCCCATCTTGGAGCCTTTTCCGGAGCTCCGCCGGAGGGGGCATTGATCATGGAGGGCCTCTACATCAACTCCATGGCCCCTCCAATGATGTGTGAGTAGTTTACTTCAGACCTTCAGGTCCAGAGTTATTATCTAGATGGCTTCTTCTCTCTCTTTGGATCTCAATACAAAGTTCTCCTTGATTCTCTTGGAGATCTATTCGATGTAATATTCTTTGGCGGTGTGTTTGTCGAGATCCGATGAATTGTGGGTTTATGATCAAGATTATCTATGAACAATATTTGAATCTTCTCTGAATTCTTTTATGTATGATTGGTTATCTTTGCAGGTCTCTTTGAATTATCAATTTGGTTTGGCATACTAGATTGATCTTTCTTACAATGGGAGAAGTGCTTAGCTTTGGGTTCAATCTTGCGTTGCTCGATCCCAGTGACAGTAGGGAAACGACACGTATCGTATTATTGCCATCGAGGATAAAAAGATGGGGTTTATATCATATTGCATGAGTTTATCCCTCTACATCATGTCATCCTGCTTAAAACGTTACTCCATTCTTATGAACTTAATACTCTAGATGCATGCTGGATAGCGGTCGATGTGTGGAGTAATAGTAGTAGATGCAGGCAGGAGTCGGTCTACTTGTCATGGACGTGATGCCTATATACATGATCATGCCTAGATATTCTCATAATTATTCGCTTTTCTATCTATTGCTCGACAGTAATTTGTTCACCCACCGTAATACTTATGCTCTCTTGAGAGAAGCCACTAGTAAAACCTATGGCCCCCGGGTCTATTTTCCATCATACAAGTTTCCAATCTATTTTATTCTGCAATCTTTACTTTATATCATAAAAATACCAAAAATATTTATCTTATTATTATTATCTCTATCAGATCTCACTGTTGCAAGTGGTCGTGAAGGGATTGACAACCCCTTTATCGCGTTGGTTGCGAGGTTCTTATTTGTTTGTGTAGGTACGAGGCGACTCGCGTGTGGTCTCCTACTGGATTGATACCTTGGTTGTCAAAAACTGAGGGAAATACTTACGCTGCTTTGTTGCATCACCCTTTCCTCTTCAAGGGAAAAACCAACGCATGCTCAAGAGGTAGCAAGAAATCTTTTAACCTTTTCTTGAAATAGTTTGGCATTCTCATAGGCCTGGGTTCTCCATTCATCAAGTGAGCTAATGCCAAATAGTCTCTTCTCATTGGCAAGTTTGAAGTCATAGTTGAGCTCTTTAATGGCCCAATATGCCTTATGTTCTAGTTCGAGAGGTAAGTGACATGCTTTACCATAAACCATCTTATACGGAGACATACCCATAGGATTTTTATATGCAGTTGTATAGGTCCATAAGGCAGCATCAAGTTTCTTGGACCAATTCTTTCTAGATCTATTAACAGTCTTTTGTAAAATTAATTTAAGCTCTGTATTGCTCAGTTCTACTTGACCGCTAGACTGTGGGTGATAAGGAGATGCAATTCTATGATTAACATCATACTTGGAAAGCATCTTATGAAAAGCACCATGAATAAAATGTGAACCACCATCAGTCATTAAGTATCTAGGGACTCCAAACCTCGGAAAAATAACTTCTTTAAGCATCTTAATAGAGGTGTTATGACTAGCACTACTAGTTGGAATAGCTTCTACCCACTTAGTAACGTAATCAACAACTAAAATATGTGTATACCCATTAAAGGAAGGAAACGGTCCCATATAATCAAAGCCCCAAACATCAAATGGCATTTCTTGACGTCTACTAATATTACCAATTCTTTGACATTCATCACAAGACAAGACAAACTTACGGGCATCCTTGAAGAGAGTATGCTAATAAAAACCGGATTGCAATACCTTATGTGCAGTTCTATCTCCAGCATGGTGTCCTCCATAAGCCTCGGAGTGACACTTGCATAGGATCTGTTCTTGTTCATGCTCAGGTACACAACGTCTAATAAGACCATCTACTCCTTATTTATAAAGGTGTGGGTCATCCTAGAAGTAATGTCTTAAATCATAGAAAAACTTTTTCTTTTGCTAGTATGTGAAACTAGGTGGTATAAATTTAGCAACAATGTAATTAGCATAATCAACATACCAAGGAGCAGTACGAGAATCATTTATAACAGCTAATTGTTCATCAGGAAAGCTATCATTGATAGGTAGTGGGTCATCAAGACCATTCTCTAACCTAGACAAGTTATCTGCAATGGGGTTCTCAGCTCCCTTTCTATCAATAATATGCAAATCAAATTCTTGTAGTAGGAGAACCCATCTAATAAGTCTAGGTTTAGCATCTTTCTTTTCCATAATATATTTAATAGCATCATGATCGGTGTGAACTGTTTCTTTAGAATCAACAATATAAGGTCTAAACTTATCACAAGAAAATACAACTGCTAAAAATTCTTTTTCAGTAGTAGCATAATTTCTTTGGGCACCGTCTAGAGTTTTACTAGCATATTGGATAACATTTAATTTCTTATCAACTCTTTGTCCTAGAACAGCCCCTACAGCATAATCACTAGCATCTCACATAATTTCAAAGGGTAAATTCCAATCAGGAGGCTGAACAATAGGTGCAAAAATCAAAGCTTTCTTAAGTATTTCAAATGCGTCTACACAATCATCATCAAAGACAAAAGGAACATCTTTTTGTAAGAGATTAGTGAGAGGCCTAGAAATTTTTGAGAAGTCTTTAATGAACCTCCTATAAAAACTGGCATGACCAAGGAAACTTCTTATACCTTTAATGTCCTTAGGACATGACATCTTTTCAATAGCATCAACTTTAGCTTTATCAACTTCAATACCCCTTTCAGAGATTTTATGCCCCAAGACAATGCCTTCATTAACCATAAAGGGGCACTTCTCCCAATTCAAGACAAGATTAGTTTCTTCACATCTCTGCAAAACTTGATCAAGGTTGCTTAAGCAATCATCAAAAGAAGTTCCATATACGGAAAAATCATCCATGAAGACCTCAACAATCCTTTCACAAAAGTCAGAGAATATAGCGGTCATACATCTTTGAAAGGTAGTAGGTGCATTACATAAACCAAAAGGCATACATCTATAAGCAAAGGTACCGAAAGGGCAAGTAAAAGTGGTCTTTTCTTGATCCTCTTTTGACACAGGTATTTGAGAGAAACCGAAATAACCATCTAGAAAGAAAAAATGTGTATGTTTGGATAGTCTTTCTAGCATTTGATCAATAAAAGGTAAAGGGTAATGATCCTTTTTAGTAGCTTTACTTAGTTTGCGGAAATCAATTACCCTTCTATAACTTGTAACAATTCTTTGTGGGATCAATTCATCTTTATCATTAGGAACAATAGTAATACCTCCTTTCTTAGGGACACAATGGACATGACTTACCCACTGACTATCAGCAACGGGATAAATTAGACCTGCCTCTAGAAGCTTTAGTATTTCTTTTCTTACCACTTCTTTCATCTTAGGATTTAACCTTCGTTGGTGATCAACAACCGGTTTAGCGTCTTTTTACAATTTTATTTTGTGCTGGCATAGAGTGGGACTAATGCCCTTAAGATCATCAAGAGTATATCCAATAGCAGCACGATGCTTCTTTAGAGTTTTCAATAATTTCTCCTCTTCTTGCTCTGAAAGGTTAGCACTAATAATAACAGGATATATCTTCTTTTCATCAAGATAAGCATATTTAAGAGTATCAAGCAATGGTTTAAGCTCAAACACAGGATCACCCTTGGGTGGAGGAGGATCCCCTAGAATTTCGACTGGCAAGTTGTGTTTCAAAATAGGTCCCTATTTAAAGAAAACTTCATCTATTTCCCTTCTTTCATTCATAAACATATCATTTTCATGGTCTAGCAAATATTGTTCTAAAGGATCATTAGGAGGCACAGCAATAGAAGCACGACCAATAATTTCATCTTTACTAGGCAATTCTTTATCATGGGGTTGTCTACAGAATTTAGCAAAATTAAAATCATGAGACATATCCCCTAAACCAACAGAAACAATATCCTTTTGCAGTCTATCTTAGCATTAACAATATTCAAGAAGGGTCGACCAAATATAATTGGACAAAAGTCATCTTGTGGGGAACCAAGAATAAGAAAATCAACAAGATATTTAACTGTCCCACACAAGACTTCAACATCTCTACCAATCCCAACCGGTGAAATAGTATATCTATTGGCAAGCTTAATTGTAACATCAATACCTTCTAACTCAGCAGGTGCAATATCATGCATAATTTCTTCATATCAAGAATGAGGTATTGCACTAGCACTAGCACCCATATCACATAAGCCATTATAGCAATGATCTCCTATTTTAACAGAAATAACAGGCATGCCTACAACAGGTCTATGTTTATTTTTAGTATTGGGTCTAGCAACTCTAGCAGCTTCATCACAAAAGTAAATAACATGCCCATCAATATTACCGGCCAAGAGATCTTTAACCATAGCAATACTAGGTTCAACTTTAATTTGCTCAGAGGGTGTAGGTGTTCTAGTATTACTCTTACAAACCACAGTTGAAGCTTTAGCATGATCCTTTATTCTAGTAGGGAAAGGTGGTTTCTTAATATAAGCGGTAGGAACAATATGATCAACATTATAAGTGATAGTATTTTCTTCAACTTTAATAGGTTCAACAACTTTTACTTCAATGTGAGGATGATATTTAATCCACTTATCCTTAGGGAGATCAACATGAGTAGCAAAGGATTCATAGAAAGAAGCTACTATCTTAGAGTCAAGTCTGTATTTAGTGCTAAATTCACGAAATGCATCGGTATTCATAAAAGATTTAACACAATCAAACTTAGGTGTTATACCTGACTCCTTACCTTCGTCGAGTTCCCAATCTTCAGAGTTGCGTTTAATTCTTTCTAATAAATCCCATTTGAATCCAATAGTATTCATCATAAAAGAACCAGTACAAGAAGTATCAAGCATGGAGCGATTATTGAGAGAAAGCCAAGCATAAATTTTTTGTATAATAATTTCTCTTGAGAGCTCATGATTAGGGCATGAATATAATATTGACTTAAGCCTCCCCCAAGCTTGAGCGATGCTTTCTCCTTCGCGAGGCCAAAAATTATATATATAATTATGATCACGATGAACCAGATGCATAGGATAAAACTTTTGATGAAATTCCAATTTCAATCGGTTGTAGTTCCATGATCCCATATCATCACATAGCCTAAACCATGTCAATGCCTTTCCATTAAAATATAATGGGAAGACCTTCTTCTTGATAACATCCTCGGGCATACCTTCAAGCTTAAATAATCCACAAATCTCATCCACATAGATTAGGTGCAAATCGGGATGCAATGTTCCGTCTCCTGTAAAAGGATTAGCTAGCAGTTTCTCTATCATACCCGAAGGAATTTCAAAATAAACATTTTTAGTAGGTTCAGTAGGTTGAGGAGCAACTCTTTGCTCTACTGGTCGGGGTGAAGATACCCCGAACAAGCCCCTCAAATGATTATGTTCCATAGTAACAAGTGACAGTAAATTTCAGCACACTGTATAAGTTTTTCCATACCAAATTCCACCTACCAAAGGTGCTTCACTCCCCAGCAACGGCGCCAGAAAAGTGTCTTGATGACCCACAAGTATAGGGGATCTATCGTAGTCCTTTTAGATAAGTAAGAGTGTCGAACCCAACGAGGAGCATAAGGAAATGATAAGCAGTTTTCAGTAAGGTATTCTCTGCAAGCACTGAAATTAGCGGTAAAAGATAGTTTTGTGATAAGGTAATTTGTAATGGGTAACAAGTAATAAAAGTAAATAAGGTGCAGCAAGATTGCCCAATCCTTTTTGTAGCAAAGGATAAGCCTGGACAAACTCTTATATAAAGGAAAACGCTCCCAAGGACACATGGGAATTATCGTCAAGCTAGTTTTCATCACACTCATATGATTCGCGTTCGGTACTTTAATTTGATATGTGGGTGGACCGGTGCTTGGGTACTGCCCTTCCTTGGACAAGCATCCCACTTATGATTAACCCCTCTTGCAAGCATCCGCAACTACAAAAGAAGTATTAAAGTAAACCTAACCATAGCATGACGCATATGGATCCAAATCAGCCCCTTACGAAGCAATGCATAAACTAGGGTTTAAGCTTCTGTCACTCTAGCAACCCATCATCTACTTATTACTTCCCAATGCCTTCCCCTAGGCCCAAACAATGGTGAAGTGTCATGTAGTCGACGTTCACATGACACCACTAGAGGAGAGACAACATACATCTCATCAAAATATCAAACGAATACCACATCCACATGACTACTTATAGCAAGACTTCTCCCATGTCCTCAGGAACAAACGTAACTACTCACAAATCATATTCATGTTCATAATCAGAGGGGTATTAATATGCATAAAGGATCTGAACATATGATCTTCCACCAAGTAAACCAACTAGCATCAACTACAAGGAGTAATCAACACTACTAGCAATTCACAGGTACCAATATGAGGTTTTGATACAAAGATTGGATACAAGAGATGAACTAGGGTTTGAGATGACATGGTGCTAGTGAAGATGTTTATGGAGATTGAGCCCCTCCTGATGAGAGGATCGATGGTGATGATGATGGTGATGATTTCCCCCTCCCGGAGGGATGTTTCCCCGGCAGAACAGCTCCGCCGGAGTCCTAGATTGGTTCCGCCTCGTGGCGGCGGAGTTTAGTCCCGAGAGCTTGCTTATGATTTTTTCCAGGGCAAAAGACTTCATATAGCCAAAGATGGGCACCGGAGGACTGCCAGGGGGCCACGAGGCAGGGGAGCGCGCCAGGGGGTAGGGCGCGCCCCCACCCTCGTGGACGGTGGGTGGCCCCCCTCCAGTGCTTTCTTCGCCCAATATTTTTTATATTCTGAAACTGACTTCGTGGAGTTTCAGGACTTTTGGAGTTGTGTAGAATAGGTCTCTAATATTTGCTCCTTTTCCAGCCCAGAATTCCAGCTGCCGGCATTCTCCCTCTTCATGTAAACCTTGTAAAATAAGAGAGAATAGGCATAAGTATTGTGACATAATGTGTAATAACAGCCCATAATGCAATAAATATCGATATAAAAGCATGATGAAAAATGGATGTATCAGAGGCCGGCCCTAGGTGGAGCGCCAAGTGGGGCGAGTCCTACTGGGACTCCCAGTCCTAGTAGAATTCGGTCCCCCCTCTTATTCCTTCTCATGGAGGGGAAAAGGGGAAAGGAGAGAGAGGAGGAGATGGAAAGGGGGGCGCCGCCCCCTCCCCTAGTCCAATTCAGACTCCCATGGGGGGAACCCCTTGTGGGCTGCCTCCTCTCTCACCTATGGCCCATAGTGGCCTATTACTTTTCCCGGGGGTTTCCGGTAACCTCCCGATACTCCGAAGAATACCTGAAACGATCTGGAACCGTTCTGGTGTCCGAATACTATCGTCCAATATATCAATCTTTACCTCTCGATCATTTTGAGACTCCTTGTCATGTCCGTGATCTCATCCGGGACTCCAAAAAATCTTCGGTCACCAAAACACATAACTCATAATACAAATCATCATCGAACGTTAAGCGTGTAGACCCTACGGGTTCGAGAACTATGTAGACATGACCGAGACATATCTCTGGTCAATAACCAAAAGCGGAACCTGGATGCACATATTGGTTCCTACATATTCTACAAAGATCTTTATCGGTCAAACCGCAATGACAACATATGTTATTCCCTTTGTTATCGGTATGTTACTTGCCTGAGATTCGATCGTCGGTATCCTCGTACCTAGTTCAATCTTGTTACCGGCAAGTCTCTTTACTCGTTTTGTAATGCATCATCCCACAACTAACTCATAAGTCACATTGCTTGCAAGGCTTATCATGATGTGCATTACCGAGAGGGCCCAGAGATACCCCTGCAATACTCGGAGTAACAAATCCTAATCTCGATCTATGCCAACCCAACAAATACCTTTGGAGACACCTATAGAGCATCTTTATAATCTCCCAGTTATGTTATGACATTTGATAGCACACAAGGTGTTCCTCTGGTATTCGGGAGTTGCATAATCTCATAGTCAAAGGAATATGTATAAGTCATGAAGAAAGCAATAGCAATAAAAATTAACGATCATTGTGCTAAGCTAACGGATGGGTCTTGTCCATCACATCATTCTCCTAATGATGTGATCACGTTCATCAAATGACAACACATGTGTACGGTCAGGAAACTTAACCATCTTTGATTAACGAGCTAGTCAAGTAGAGGCATACCAGGGACACTTTGTTTTGTCTATGTATTCACACATGTACTAAGTTTCCGGTTAATACAATTCTAGCATGAATAATAAACATTTATCATGATATAAGGAAATATAAATAACAACTTTATTATTGCCTCTAGGGAATATTTCCTTCACGACGGTGACCCCCGAGTCACCGCCGGCTTCCCCGATCACGGGTATGGCCCCTGATTTCATCATCGAGTACCTCTCTGTTATCCTTGCAAGTTCTTGCGGCCATGGGGCAAGCACCACCGCTGATTTCATTTTCCTATTTTGCAGGCGAGAACCCATAACTCTAGAAAACGCTTGCGGAGTAGTACTTTCACATGTTTGCAGTCCAGGAATCATATTGGGTACCTATGGCAATTCTAAATTTCTCTGGTCCGGCTGCCATTTGGCTGCAGTCGGTGCAGCACAAGATCGTGGGTCTTGCGTGGGAATCGTTCACAACCCTATTGTGCACTCGATTCGGGCGGGACAAACATCAGTTACTCATTGGACAGTTTTATGCTATTCGTCAGACAATGTTTGTTGCAGATTTCATAGAACGATTTGAAACTTTGATGAATCATATGATTTCTTATTCGGAACTGATGCACGCTTATTTCTTTCTTACACGATTCATTGAGGGTCCGCGGGCGGACATACGAGCCGTGGTGCTCATTCAAAGGCCACCGGATCTCGACACGGCATGCTCGCTCGCTTTGCTTTAGGAGGAGGTCACAGATGGGGAGACCGTCTTGCGTACAGTCCCCAACAGCTCGCTGGTGCCTCATTTCATGGGGGGCAGTACACCAAAGTTTCCGTTGAGCACTACAAGGCTAACCACACCTGCAACTAAAGTGGAAGATCACCGGAGTACAGAGGCTGCCAGAGCAGGGGCAGAAGGCAGTAAGATAGCAGTACTGCGCTCTTTCAAACGCGTCCGGGGTCTCTGTTTTAAGTGTGGCGAAAGGTGGGGCAAAGATCACACATGTCCCTCATTTGTGCAGATGCACGTAGTGGAGGAGCTCTTGGAGCTGTTTGCAGCAGAAGAGGTGTTGAATAACAACAATTCAGTGGTACCTGAGCTTGAGGAAGATAATCTCTGCACCATTTGCAAGCAAGTGGTCGATGGATCTGATGGACCAGGGGTGATGCAACTGCACGCATGGATTCAGGGGGAGGAGATGTCGTTGCTAGTTGATTCAGGCAGCTCTTCATCATTTGTCAACCACCAATTGGCTGCCAAGTTGTCAGGAGTGTGCAAGTTGCCCAAGGCCCGCAGAGTTAAGGTGGCCGATGGGGCAATACTGAACTATGACAGTTTCATTCCACACTGTCAATGGACATCTCAGGGTCATGAGTTTGTCATAGATTTCAAGATCCTTTCACTTGGGGCCTATGACGCGATCTTGGGGATGGACTGGCTTAAGAAGCATAGTCCCATGAATATAGATTAGGAGGCGCAACATATGAAAATTACAACTGCAAAAGGTTCCGTTGAATTACGAGCAGTCTCCAGCAATCAACACCAGTGTTCTGCCATCTCATCTCAAGAACTCTTATTGGCTTGCAAACAAGGGTCTGTAGCATATGTGGTCCACCTGAATGCTATGAATGAAGAAGGCTTACAAGAGGAAGCCACTCCAGTGGAGATTCTCAGAGTTTTGGAGCAATACACAGATGTCTTCGAGGAACCAAAAGGACTTCCACCCAGGTGTGCTTGCGATCACATAATTCTGCTTATGGAGGGGGCTCAATCTGTCAATCAACGCCCTTATAGGCATAAACTGGAGCTCAAAAATGAAATCAAGCATCAAGTTAAAGAGTTGCTCGATGCAGGCATCATCAGGGAAAGTTGGAGCCCATTCTCATCGCCCGCTCTGCTGGTGAAAAAGGATGGTACATGGAGGCTATGCGTGGACTATAGATGTCTGAATGCAATGACGATCGTCAGCAAGTACCCAGTTCCCATCATCGGTGAATTACTGGATGAATTGGTTGGAGCACGCTGGTTCTCTAAACTGGATATGCGCACCGGGTACCACCAGATATGGTTGGTAGAGGGGGAGGAGTACAAGACAACCTTTACGACCCATTCAAGCCATTGGGAGTATCTGGTCATGTCCTTTGGGCTTCCTGCTGCACCACCAACCTTCATTGGTGCCATCACTTGCACCCTACGACCACTAGTGCACTGCGTCATACTATTCTTTGACGACATATTGGATTTCAGTAAAACATTGAAACAACATGTCGATATCTTCGTGAAGTGCTACAACTGCTCAAAAGGGACCATTGGCAAGTCAAGCAATCCAAATGTGCTTTTGGTCAGCGACAAATCGCTTACCTGGGCTATCTTATTACCAAACAAGGCATCTCCATAGATCCAGAGAAGATCGAAACGATCAAGAAGTGGCCTGTCCCTCACAACAGTAAGGAGGTGCGCAGCTTCCTAAGTTTAGCTAGCTACTACAGGAAATTCGTCAAGCATTTTGGCATCATTGCAAGACCACTCTTCAATTTGCTGAACAAGAATCATCTGTTTGTCCGGACTGTGAAAACTAAAAAACCGTTCGAGTTACTGCAATAGAGCCTAATTTCAGCACCTGTTCTGCACCTACCAAATTTCTCCAAACAATTTGTCATCGACCCGGACGCATATGATTATGGAGTTAGGGTAGTGTTACAGCAAGCAAGACATCCGATAGCATATATGAGCAAGCCCTTGGCACCTAAACACAGAGGTTTATCCACTTACGAGAAGGAATGCCTAGCTATACTCATGGCAATGGAACAATGGCGCCCCTAATACATCATGATGAATTCTTGATAAGGACCGATCAATGCAGTTTGGTGCATCTTGATGATCAGAGGCTGTCGACAGTGTGGCAGCAAAAAGCATTCACTAAGCTCTTGGGGCTGCATTATAAGATTTGTCACAGACAAGGAGCCACGAACAACGCATCAGATGCCTTGTCGCGACGACAGCCTGAGCAGGAACAGTCCATGGCAATTTCAGTCTTCCAACCTACGTGGATAGATGACATCAGGTCCAGCTACCAGGCGAACCCACATGCTCACAAATTACTTGACCAATTCGCAAAGCATGCAGATCCAAAGGGATGTTTCCCTGTCACAGATGGATTGTTGTATTTCTGACAACGACTCTGGCTGGGAGGTTCTCCGGCACTCCAGCAAACTATGTTGAAAGGTTTCCATGATAGCACGGTGGGTGGACACTCTGGTTTCCCAGTGACATACCAGCGTCTTCGTCGGCTCTTTGCTTGGCCCAAAATGAAGCAAGACATCGACAGTACGTGCAGGGGTGCTCAACCTGTCAGCAAGCCAAACCAGACAGGGTTAAGTACCTAGGTTTAGTGGAACCAATTCCACTGCCATAAGGCCATTGGCAAGTTGTGACAATGGACTTCATAGATGGCCTTCCACAATCAGGCAAGGCAAATTGCATTTTGGTGGTGGTCGACAAATTCACATGCTATGCATATTTCCTGCTACTTCAGCACCCATTCACTATAGCCAGAGTAGCTCAAGCATATTTGGATAACGTGTACAAACTCTATGGTTTGCCCAAGGCCATCATTTCGGACAGAGACACAGTATTCACGAGTAAATTTTGGCGAGAATTGTTTGCGTGCATCGGGTATGAACTCAAGATGAGCACTCCATATCACCCGCGGACGGACGGGCAATCTGAACGGGTCAATCAATGCATCGAGATCTATTTACGGTGCTTCATTCATGCGTGCCCAAATCACTGGAGTCAGTTCCTGTCCCTGGCCGAGTTCTGGTACAATTCCAGCCACCACTCTGCACTGGACATGTCACCGTTCCAAGCACTATACGGGCACGAGCCAAGGCACTGGGGTATTGAAGCGGCCTCAGTATGCAAACTTCCAACACTGAAAGACTGGCTTGAAGAGCGCCAAACTATGCAGCAAGTCTTGTGTCAATATTTGCACAGGGTACGTCACATTATGAAGGTTCAAGCAAAGAAGAAATGATCTGATAGAGAATTCAATGCGGGCGACGCCGTATATGTCAAGTTGCAGCCATATGTGCAATCATCGGTGCATCATCGAGCCAACCACAAGCTGACATTCAGGTATTTTGGGCCGTTCAAGGTGCCCCGAAAGATCAATTCGGTGGCGTATGAGCTGGCGCTGCGACACGAATCATGGGTGCACCCGGTCTTTCATGTATCTCAGCTGCGTCAGGTACTTGCCCCAGGTATAGAAGCTTCGGCTACTCTACATGTACCTCGTTCGTCAGATTTGTCTCCTGTTGAGGTCTTGGACAAACGCTGGAAGCAAACCCCAGTTGGATGTCGTGAGCAGTATTTGGTGCGCTGGTCAGATTTAGAAGTGCTGGATGCCTCATGGGAAGATGCTCTAGCACTCACGGGGCGATATTCGGTTGTAGCAGCTTGGGGACAAGCTTGCTCTCAAGGAGCAGGGGATGTCAGCGACCCAAATACAATCGCATCCCCGTTCATAGGAGCATGGCCAATTCCGAGAATGACAACGTGGCGACAGATGGGTCGATCTCGACCAATCAAGGGCAGGGGCGCGTCACGTCCAGGCCACATCGGATCCACCAACCGAACCGCATGTTTGTGGGGCCATAATGGGTGGGCTCTACTTAAAGGGTCGAGGAGCGTCTCGATCAGCATCCCTGGAGGATTAAGCGAACGACACGACACTGCTCAGTTCCTTTTACTTTCTTCTTCTCCTTTTGTAAGACAGAGCGACTCCTGTAAGCTACCCTGTGAGACATAAACAGAATCCAGATCAGGCTCTAACATCGCTTGAAGCTACGTTGGTATTTCCCCAAAGACGAAGGGATGATGCAGCACAGCGGCAGAAGATATTTCCCTCCGATATGAAACCAAGGTTATCGAACTAGTAGGAGAACCAAGAAACACAACGTGAAAAGCCCCTACACACAAATAACAACCACTCGCAACCCGACGTGTTAAAGGGGTTGTCAATCCCTTTCGGGTAACGGCGCCAGAAATGGCGTGTTGACGGGAGAAAGTTGTAAATATTGATAGATCGAACGCCAAATAAAATAAATTGCAGCAATATATTTTTGGGTTTTTGTTTTAATAGATCTAAAAATAAAAGCAAATAAAAAGTAGACCGCAAAGGCAAATATATAAGAAAGAAGACCCGAGGGCCGTAGGTTTCACTAGTGGCTTCTCTCGAGAAAAATAGCAAACGATCGGTAAACAAATTACTATTGGGCAATTGATAGAACCTCAAATAATTATGAGGATATCCAGGCAATGATCATTACATAGGCATCACATCCAAGATTAGTAGACCGACTCCTGCCTGCATCTACTACTATTACTCCACACATCGACCGCTATCCAGCATGCATCTAGTGTATTAAGTTCATGGAAAAATGGAGTAATGTAATAAGAACGATGACATGGTGTAGACAAGATCCGTTTATCTATGGCGGTAGATATAGATCCCATCTTATTTCCTTAGTGGCAACGATACATACGTGCCGGTTCCCTTTCTGTCACTGGGATCAAGCACCGTAAGATCGAACCCACTACCGGGCACGTCTTTCCATTGCAAGATAAATAGATCAAGTTGGCCAAACAAAACCCAAATATCGGAGAAGAAATGCGAGGCTATAAGAGATCATGCATAAAAGAGATCAAAGAAACTCAAATACTTTCATGGATATAAAAAGATAGATCTGATCATAAACTCAAAGTTCATCGATCCCAACAAACATACCGCAAATGAGTTGCATCATATGGATCTCCAAGAGACCATTGTATTGAGAGTCAAGAGATAGATAGATGAAGCCATCTAGCTACTAACTAAGGACCTAAAGGTCTACAAAGAACTACCCATGCATCATCGGAGAGGCACCAATGGAAGTGGTGAACCCATCCGTGATGGTGTCTAGATTGGATTTGGTGGTTCTGGACTCTGCGGCGGCTGGATAAATATTTCGTCGACTCCCCTAGGGTTTTCGGATTTTCGGGGTATTTATAGAGCAAAGAGGCAGTTCGGGGGGCACCCGAGGTGGGCACAACCCACCAGGGCGCGCCAGGGCCTCCTGGCGCGCCCTGGTGGGATGTCCCCTCCTCGGGACCCCCCCAGGTGCAACCAAGGCCCAATATCTTCCATCTGGTCCATAAAATATCTCCTTTAAGTTTCGTGGCATTTGGACTCCGTTTGATATTGATTTTCTGTGATGTAAAAAACATGGATAAAACAGCAACTGGCACTTGGCACCATGTCAATAGGTTAGTACCAAAAAATGATATAAAATGGCTATAAAATGATTATATAACATCCAAGACTGATAATAAAACAGCATGGAACAATAAAAAATTATAGATACATTGGAGACGTATCAGCGTCCCCAAGCTTAACTCCTACTCGTCCTCGAGTAGGTAAGTGATAAAAACAGAATTTTTGATGTGGAGTGTTGTTCATCATGTCATATCATATTCTTTTCTTTATAGCATGGACATTTGGACTTTCATATGATTCAAAGCAATATTCTAGTTTTGATATAATAATTTAGATACTCAAGCATATCAACAAGCAGCCATGTCTTTCAAAATATCAACGCTAAAATAAGTTATCCCTAGCTCGTCATGCTCATACATTGATCCATTCATGAAACACACTCGAATATTAACTACATCCAATACTTAAGCATGATCATATTGCCTCCTAGTTGGTGCTTTTATAAGAGAAGATGGAGACTCAAAATAAAAATTGCATAAAGTAAAAGAAAGGCCCTTCGCAGAGGGAAGTAGGGATTTGTAGAGGTGCCAGAGCTCAAAGCAAAAAATTTGAGATAAAAACATTTTGGGAGGTGTATCCATCCCACCAACGAAAACGACTTAGAGTTCCCAATACTTTCCATGCATAGATATATCATAGGCGGTTCTCAAATAGAAAATAAAGTTTATTCCTTTTTCCACCATAACTTTCACTTTCCATGGCTAGCCGTATCCACGGGTGCCCTCCATACCAACACTTTCCAAGGAATTTATTATTTGACAACATAAAGTAAATTCATTTGTTTTTGCATTTTGGGACTGGGCATCCCTAATACCTTTGCCTTACTCTCGTGCAATGACAAGTGAATAAACACTCATCTTGAGAATAACACATCTAGCATGGAAAATATTAGCCACCCCTCACTGCTCCGCGGGCGAAACAAACACACAAAAGAGAAGTTTATTTTAAAAATTAGAGATGGCACATGCAAATTTGCTTAGAACGGCAAAAGAATACCGCATATAGGTAGATATAGTGGACTCATGTGGCAAAACTGGTTTAAAGGATTTTGGATGCACTAGTAGAGGTCATACTTAGTGCACAATGAAGGCTAGCAAAAGATTGGGAAGCGACCAATCAAGAAACGAATAATCTCATATGCAAGCATTAAGCATAATTAACACTGAATAATGCACCACAAGTAGGATATAATTTTCATTGCATGATTATTGACATTCGTGCATGCATAGGGAATCACAAATTTTAACACCAATATTCTTACTAAAGCATAATTACTCATCAAGATGACTCACATATCACATCATCATATCTCAAAACTATTACTAAGAATCAAGCTTATTTTGTCCAACGATCTTCATGACATTTTTTTCTCTTTTTTTTCTTTACCCTTCTTGGATATCTATCACTTTGTGACTAATTTTCATGTGTTGCTTTTCATAAGCTCAAACAAATATAAGTGAAGATCATGAGCATAACAAATTTTCTTTCTCTCAAAATGATTTAAGTGAAGCAACAGAGAATTTCTTCAAATTTTTACTAACTCTCAGATAAATCTAAGTGAAGCAAGAGAGCATTTCTTCAAAAATAAAAAAGCACACCATACTCGAAAATATATAAGTGAAGCACTAGAGCAAGTCCTAGCTCATAAAAGATTTAAGTGAAGCATAGATAGCAATTCTAACAAGTCATGACATAATTTTGGCTCTCTCAAATAGGTGTGTCCAGCAAGGAATGATGACCTAGAACACAAAATAAAACAAGCAAAGACACATATCATACAAGACGCTCCAAGAAAAATACATATCATGTGACGAATAAAAATATAGTCTCGAGTAAAATACCGATAGTTGTTGGAAGAAAGCAGGGATGCCACTCGGGGGCATCCCCAAGCTTAGTTGGTTGCTCATTCTTGGATAATAGCTTGGGATGCTAGGGAATCCCCAAGCTTAGGCTCTTACATCCTTCTTTCATCCATCGTAAGATAACCCAAAACTTGGAAACTTCAATCACCCAAAGCTCAAGAAAGCCTTCGTGAGATCCGTTAGTATAAGAATAATAAATCACTACTTTAAGTCCTGTATCAAATCAATTCATATTTTGTTTTTGTATTATATCTACGTATTCCAACTTTTCTATGACAAAAACTCATCAAAGAAAACCATAGAGCCATCAAAATAAGCACACAACACAAAGAAAACAGAATCTGTCAAAACAGAACAGTCTGTAGCAATTTGACTATTTCAAATACTTCTGTAACTCCAAAAACTCTGAAAAATTAGGATGACCTGATAAATTTGTATATTGATCTACTGAAATTGGAATGGGTATTTTATCCTCTCTGGTAAAAAAAATGAAAATTAATTTAGTAGGCATAAAAGTTTCTGTTTTTTCAGCAAGATCAAACAACTATTGCCCAAGAAGATCCTAAAGGCTTTACTTGGCATAAACACTAATTAAAACACAAAAAATACAATCATATCAGTAGAATAATTGTGCTAACACACAAAAACAGGAAACAAAAAGCAAAAATAAATTTTATTCATTGGGTTGCCTCCCAACAAGCGCTATAGTTTTACGCCCTTAGCTAGGCATAAAGCGAGGATCTAAGTTTTGTCATCTTTGTCCAACTCTTCAATCAAACACTTAGATTCCTTCAAAGATTTAACATAAAGACTTTCAATAGCAATACTTCTAGGAGTAAATTTAAAGATTTCATTCTTGCAAAAAGGATCTCTTATCACTTCAACAAAATCAGGGTGGATACTAATCATCTTAAGATCTTCTTTATTGCTATCACTAGAAGTTGCACCCTTGTTTCTGGATCTCCTACTCTTTACGGGAGTTTCCTCAATAATTTTAGTGGTAGTAAAAGTCATGCTTAGATTACTAAAGTTTTCCTCCAATTTATTGATCCGAGACGAACTTTCTTCTATTATTTCATGGATTAAGGTACCCCTCTCTTTTAACAACTTAAAAATATCGCCCGCTTTTGACCCAAGATTAGTAGAAAAATTATGCATCTTTTTATGTATAATTTCCATATGATCTTTAGTGAGCATTTATTTATAGCGTCTAGTCTTTCCATAACATGCTCAAGAGTCAAAATTGTTTCATTAACCATAAGAGGTGGTGAGCCCACTAAATTTCCCATATCATTAAGAGCATCAAAAGAAGGACTCATTAAGAAATTTCCACCGATAATCGTATCAAACACGAAACTATACCAAGTGGTGATGCCAACATATAAACAACGCAGAAGCACAATGGTAGATTGCTTATGGATAGATCTATTGTGAGCATTGCAAATTCTATACCAAGCATCTTTTAAACTTTCTCCTCCCCTTTGTTTAAAGTTGAGAACCTTGTTCTCGGGAGTAGAAGCAATAGAGGAGGAATTACCCATAACGGCAAACAAGATCTCACACACAAAAATAGATCCGGTAAGAAAACGGCGAACAGAAAAGGAGAGGTGAATAAAATGGAAAAATTTTGTGAAGTGGGGGAGAGGAAAATGAGAGGCAAATGGCAAATAATGTAAATTTTAAGGAGATGAGATTTGTGATTAGGAGCCTAGTTATGATGAAGATCCTCCCTGGCAATAGCGCCAGAAATTCCTTTTGATGTCACTTGAAGCTACGTCAGTATTTCCCCAAAGAGGAAGGGATGATGCAACACAGCGGCGGTAGGTATTTCCCTCAGATATGAAACCAAGGTTATCAAACCAGTAGGAGAACCAAGCAACACAACGTAAACAGCCCCTGCACACAAATAACAACCACTCGCAACCCAACGTGTTAAAGGGGTTGTCAATCCCTTTCGGATAACGGCGCCAGAAATGGCGTGTTGACGGGAGAAAGTTGTAAATATTGATAGATTAAATGCCAAATAAAATAAATTGCAGCAAGGTATTTTTGGGTTTTTGGTTTAATAGATCTGAAAATAAAACCAAATAAAAAGTAGATCACAAAGGCATATATATGTGAAAGAAGACCCGGGGGCTGTAGGTTTCACTAGTGGCTTCTCTCGAGAAAAATAGCAAACGGTGGGTAAACAAATTACTGTTGGGCAATTGATAGAACCTCAAATAATTATGATGATATCCAGGCAATGATCATTACATAGGCATCACGTCCAAGATTAGTAGACCGACTCCTGCCTGCATCTACTACTATTACACCACACATCGACCGCTATCCAGCATGCATCTAGTGTATTAATTTCATGGAAAAATGGAGTATTGCAATAAGAACGATGACATGATGTAGACGAGATCCATTTATCTATGGCGGTAGATATAGATCCCATCTTTTCATCCTTAGTAGCAACGATACATACGTGTCGGTTCCCTTCCTGTCACTGGGATCAAGCACCGTAAGATCGAACCCACTACCGAGCACCTCTTCCCATTGCAAGATAAATAGATCAAGTTGGCCAAACAAAACCCAAATATCGGAGAAGAAATACAAGGCTATAAGAGATCATGCATAAAAGAGATCAAAGAAACTCAAATACTTTCGTGGATATAAAAAGATAGATCTGATCATAAACGCAAAGTTCATCGATCCCAACAAACACACCGCAAAAGAGTTACATCATATGGATCTCCAAGAGACCATTGTATCGAGAATCAAGAGAGAGAGATGAAGCCATCTAGCTACTAACTACGAACCCGAAGGTCTACAAAGAACTACTCATGCATTATCAGAGAGGCACTAATGGAAGTGGCGAACCCCTCTGTGATGGTGTCTAGATTGGATCTGGTGGTTCTGTACTCTGCGGCGGCTGGAGAATATTTCGTCGACTCCCCTAGGGTTCTGGGATTTTTGGGGTATTTATAGAGCAAAGAGGCGGTCCGGGGGACACCTGAGGTGGGCACAACCAACCAGGGCGCGCCAGGGCCTTCTAGCGCGCCCTGGTGGGTTGTCCCCTCCTCGAGACTCCCCCTAGGTGCAACCAAGGCCCAATATCTTCCATCTGGTCCATCAAAAATCTCCGTAATGTTTCATGGCATTTGGACTCCGTTTGATATTGATTTTCTGCGATGTAAAAAACATGGAAAAACAGCAACTGGCACTTGGCACTATGTCAATAGGTTAGTACCAAAAATGATATAAAATGGTTATAAATCATCCAAGATTGATAATAAAACAGCATGGAACAATCAAAAATTATTGATACGTTGGAGACGTATTAAGCTCCTAACACGGTCGCCCAGTCTCGTCCTCCTGAGCTTGGCACGCCGTCGCAGGTGACATCCTCTCCCTTCCCGCCTTCTCCTCTCTCTCTCTCTCTCTCTTGTCCCATTCCTCTCTTTTCTCCTCTATTTCTTTTTCTGTCTGTTTAGCAATTGAGAATGGTACAAATTGAGAATGTGTTTGGTAAATTATATGCTGATTTATATGGTGCAAATGTGTAGTGATTAATGGATGTAGTTTTATGATTGATGGCATTTGGTGGAAAATTGAATGATGGAATTTTTTCTCTAGTTTCTCCTCTATTTAGCAAATGTGTATGATAATATTAAGAATTTTACAATATTCATTAATCTCTTTCGTGTTCACGTTCAACGTAACTATTTAAAACAAACAAATGTTAACAATTAATGACATATAAGGCTGGATATTGTCGTCGAAACGGTTGTGTATGAAACATCTTTGGAGGTGCAATGGAACCATATTGTTTTATGTGAAATGTATTTAAAAACATTTTTAACTCGTCATCAATAATCAATGTTGGTCGGCGGACCGCCGGACCAAAAGGACATTGCCTTACCCTGGCTGCTTGTCCCTTGTGCGACCAAAATGAGGAGTCAGTTCGGCACGTCATCGTGTCATGTGCCTTTACCTGGCGGGTCTGGACTCACTATCTTCAAATATTGGGCAGATTGCTATTGTTCCACAACCTGCCACTGGTTCTCTGGTTGATGGTGTCAAGCTCTCAATAAAGTTACCAAAGAACCTTGAAAAGGTCTTAACTCGGGGAAGATCTAGAGCTGGTAATATGTAAAACCTTGCGGTCAGGAAAAATAGAAGACCGCTGAGGGCATGCTACCGCTTGATCAAGCTGTATTTTCACATTTTTATTACCTTCCTTCTTATTACTATAAGTTCAAGGAACTCCATGAAAACCCAAATCAAATAAATTGCATCCAAAGAGAATCTCATGAAAATTAGCCATAATGTTTGTGTGAACGCTTGTTCCAAGAAAGGTGCTAATTCTCCCACATTGCCTCGTTAAAATCACCAACCACAAAACCACGGCCAGACCCAAGCGGTTTAATTCACCTTAACAGATCCCACATCACACACCTTTGGCTCACTTTTGGTTCCACATAGACAAAAAATGTTTCTCCATTTAGTTCCAACACCATTACAAATATACATGTCAATGAAGTGTTCCATATTTTTTCAACTCAGAAGTGTAAAGACCATCCAAAAAGACCGCTGGTCCACCTCCTTTGCCTCCCATAGACACACTAAAAACATTTTTCGTACTTAAGCGATAACGCAAACTCTCAACATATTCTTTATTTTGCCTTGTTTTGGAAAGAAAGATAACATTGGGTTGATGTGTCTTTTTTATGGTAATACGCCATAATGGTGTTTTATATTTCATGCTCAAATATGGATACATCATTTGCCAAAACATCGACAAGAAAATCTAGAGGCTCCGATTGCCAAACAATGGATCGATCACACTCTACCTTGCTAGCTAAAATGTCTGTCGCCATATTGGCCACTCTAGGACAATGATTAAAAGTAATAGAAGAAAAATTTCGACTAAGGAAAGAAAATTCTTCATAGATGGTTGCTGCCTGTCCTAGCGAGTTGCCCCCATGAGCATTACGTCGATCACCTCCGTACAATCAGCCTCAAGAATCACGTTTTGGCAGCCAATGGTACACGCCAAAATCAGGCCATCCTTGAGAGCTCGAGCATCCGCAGTAGCTGCGTCTTCTACCCATTGCAGGTCGTTGCTCGACGCCGTGATGAAGAAGCCATTAACATCTCGGATTACTGCCCCAGTCCCACCAGTACCACTATCGCTGTAAAACGCGGCATTGACATTTAACTTGACATAACCTTCGTTCGATTTCATCCATCCATGCCTCATGATGCATTGGCTACCTTTCCTGGATCATGAAAAATTCTTCACTGGCGTGGAGATGGTCAGTGTTGATCGCTCTGGTTCCTGGAGTGGCTCGCCGTGTATAAAGTGACGTCGTTCCCACCAAAGATACATGTCGTAGTAGCAACCAGATCGTTCTGGCTGACGTCAGTTAGGACCAGGCCTTGGGTGCTTGGCGCAAGGAGGACGTCAACCGTCAGTGAGGTATCCTATCGGTCAAGCTGTCCCAGGTTGTTGATAAAATCCTTAAGACCCAAGATGCGCCACACGTCATGTGCACGTGGGTAGGTGAAGAGTGCATGCTCATGCTCTCATGGTCCAAGCTGCATATAGGACACTAGGAGGATGTGCTGATGTGTCTATTTGCAAGCACCCCCATGCATGGAATTGCACCAAACAGTGCTTTCCAGCAGATTTTTTTTACTTTTGATGGCACACTTAACTTCCAAATGATCCCCCAAACTGGACTGTTACTTGAGGAGTCAGAGTTTGTTTGCCTCAACTTTAGTCCATGTTGGTGATCCCATTCTTGATGGTACACTGATCTGATAGAGAAGATCTCGTTCCTATTAAGGTGCCACGACACAAAGTCTTCCATCATACCAATGGCCAATGGAGTTTTTAATATTCGTTGAGCATCAATGGGCCAAAATATATCTCTGATAAGTTGTTCATCCCACTTCCTACTTTTAGCATCAATAAGTTCAGAGACTTTAATGATAATGATATTACCTCTCCGGGTCATAACTTTCCTGTTAGGGCCACTCGGAACCCAGGGATTGTCCCATATATTTATCTAAGAGCCATCACCAACCCGCCAAATGTGTCCTTTTTAAAAAATTTGGATTCCTCCCCATAGACTTTGCCAAGTGTAGGAGCTCCCCTTTTTTATTTGGCAATTTAGAATATCTCCATCGGGGAAATATTTTGCTCCCAGAACTTTAGCACGGGGAGAATCTGGTTCTGATAAGAGTCTCCGACATTGCTTTGCTAACATAGCCATATTAAAATAGTGCAAATCTCTAAATCCCATCCCTCCTCATTTTTTGGGCACACACATTTTCCACCAAGCAAACCAGTGCATATGCTTCTTTTCATCTTCATCTCCCCACCAGTGCATATGTTTTTTGGGTCAATGTGTCTTTTGTGAAGCACACAAGCTCTTGGATTGTCTGAGGTCGACCCAAACCTCAGCAATTCCAACAAATCATTTTCATGTCTCCCGACGGTACATTGATTTCTAATTTTACATTGTGTTAGATTTCTGGAATGTATCTGGAATATTTCCCTAATAATAAATCACGGATTGACTACGTGGGTTCACCGTCACAATATGCTTCTTCCCATGAATTTATGCTTTCAGTTTGAATCTTTACGTACTAATTACCCACCAATGCAATAATTTTTGGGCGCTGAACTCGAACCTGGATCTCCTACATGTGAGAGGGCTTGGCTAGCCATGCGAACTATGGCCCGGCTCTGAAAAAACCAAGGTTCGGCTTTGAATGAACATACGACAAGTAGATCCGAGCGAAACATTCGAAGGGAAATTTTCGTCTTGGGCCACGGCTGGGCCTAATCAACACCCTCGCTACACTTTTAGGCCTTTTCTGGGCCACGGACAATGTGAGGAAAACAAAACCCCCGACGGTATCGAACTCGTGACTTTGTGTCCTGACGAAAGGTTCCAGCAACCAACTAGACATCCATATTTGATGTTAAATAATCCCACATTGTTCCTTTAGACCGAATCCTACCAGTTTATATATGGTAGCAAGTGTCATGTAATCAGCAAGACACATAAGAAAAGACCGCGAGATGAATTGATGGCTGTCTATTGAAGGACATAATTGATGGTTGTCTATTAAAGGAAGGAATTGAGGGCTGAATATGAACAAAAGAAAGTAAAGATGAATTTCCAGATTTTGGGTATAAAAGGAAGGAATTGAGGGTTGTGTCTATTGAAGGAAATAATTTATGGTGGTCTATTAAAGGAAAGAGTTGATCCTTGTTTATTAAAGGAAGGAATTGAAGGCTGCCTTGGGTATTAAATTATAGAGAAAGACAATTTACATGTGAGGAGATATTGCATTGCATATTGGCCTTTCAAATTATAAACAAAGGAAATTTACATGTGAGGAGATATTGCATTGGCCCGAAGATTTGGGGATGCTGCAATGCTCTGAACAAAAAAAGGATAAATAGAGCAGATATGATTTATACCTATTCAAAAGGAATAGCGGATCAACTAGAAAATACTACGATAGAACGGTGCGGCACTAACACGACAGTGAAGATAAATTATGATGGAACAAAATAACAACGGTTCACCGAGAATATACTAGGATTATGTGTTTCTCAAAAATAATTGCATTGTGTTTGCTAAACAGCGGTATTTATTTTCCTACAATTTGCACATGCTTCTAAAAAATAATTGCATTGTGTTTGTTGATCTGATGTTTGATTTCCATACACTTGCGCAAATTAAGTATTTATTTACGTTGCAAAATTGATGTCTTTTTCTTTTAGCTGGAGGCTTGGCAGTACGTAAAATATGACAAGCCTTGTTGTTTGAACACTTCTACCGAAAGGAATTGGGTACATAAGCAACATGAGTGTGAACTTAATTTTTTGTGTGAGCCCATATTAAACCAGAAAAAACTTTCAAAATTATGAGGGTCCCTGGATAAAGCCCACGGAGACAAGCTGGTGGGTGAACTTTTGTGATCGAGAATTCTATAATTTCTTTATGAGTTAAATACACCACGGGTGCCTTAACTTATTCTGTATGGTCAGTTTGGTGTCTAAAGTTGTAAAATACATAAAAGTGGTGCTCAAACTTGTCCGGACGTGCAAGTACGGTTCCTCCTAGCGTATCCAGACGTACACACTGCCTGCTTGTTGTGCCAGCATGGCAGCGGCCCACATGTCAGTGGCAGGAACCGGTCGAGTGACTTTTTTTTACAAAAGCACCTCATATTTTATTTTATTATGTAGAGAGACACCTCAAATTATAAATATGGGCCCCATGTGTTAGTATGACAGATATGGAAATCACTAAAATATATTGCAGCAAGCGGGATGCAGCCTGGGAGCTCCTACTCGGTGCAAGTGACTTTTCTCTCCCCTAGCGACTACCTAGGGTTTTTCTTGCTTCCGGCGGCGTCACCGGAATTTCTCATCTAATCCACGACGGATCTTTACCGTTCTCGCTCCCCGGCTCGGGCTGATCAAGGGGAGTCCCTCGCGACTCTACCCGGCCTTGGCTGTTGGAGCGATTGCGAGTTCTCTAATGACGCAAGCTAGGGTTTGCAGCTCTAGCGATCAGATCGAGGGGGTGATGGCAAGCGAACCTGGAGGATCGCAGAGGAGGGGGGCCAAGGAGAGTACGGACGACCTGCTGGCCCGGTTGAACTTGCAGGAAGAAGAAGAAGAAGATGACTTCGTATGGGAGGATGAGCTTCCAGATCTATTGGCGCCGGCCAAGTGGTTGGCGATTGCTAGGGTTCACACACCCAAAACTTTTAGCCCATGCGCTCTGTATGGTGACATGCGCGCGGCATGGAACCTGGCTAGACCACTGGTTTGGAGGAGAGTGAACGACAACCTGTTCACGGCGCAATTCGGGTGTCTAGCGGATTGGATCAAGGCCATGTTTGAAGGTCCATGGCTCTTCAGGGGACAGGCAATGATCATGTAGGAGTACGACGGGTTCAAGAAGCCCGAATCCATCCCTCTAGAAACATTGACGGTGTGCGCGTAGATTCACCGCCTACCAGACAACTTCCTGATTGAGCAGGCAATACGAGGGATGGCCGCTCGCATTGGAGAGGTTGAAGAAGTTCAGCTTAGGCTACCAGCGGGCTATTTTGGAGAATTTGTTTGAGTTAAATTCAAGATCGATATAAATGGAAAGATAAAATGCTTTGTCACTGGGAAGAAGGGAGTGGAAAGAGTTAGATATCAAGTGAAGTATGAAAATCTTCCAACCTTCTATTTTAATTGTGGGGAGTTTGGGCACTGGTATGAGGAATGTGGAGACAACGAGCACGACATATCATCCTTTCAGTGGGGGGAGTTTGTGCTTGCGGATGCCTTCAGAGCTGGCCATATCGGGAGAGGGATAGCTGGCCCCAAGCAAGACAGTCTATGGGGGGAGGGAGAGGTAGAGGTAGGGGAAAGGGCACCTAAAACCCTAACCAGAGCTAGAGGTTTAATGCCCAACACCAAAACCCAGGGCACGCGGATGACAGAAGAGCTGATGAGGTTGAGAAGGAGGATGTGGCTCGAGAAGAAAGGAACAATGAACTGGTGGCGATGGAGGGACAACAATCAAACAAGCGTGCTTCTGTGGATAACAATTCAGGTCCTAGCCCATCTGTAACAATGTAGGAACCAGTGGATGTGAATCCTTTGGCGATGGTGGCTGTAACAGCCTTGCCGGCATCCCCCCGCTGTCGCCTGTGTATGTCTCTCCATGCAAAGAACACAAGAGAATCAGGAAGGAGCCAGGCAGTGAGAACAAGGAAAAGATGAAGCAGATTGATGGACCTGGTGTTAGAGGTTCGACCTCAACAACTACAACAACTAAAGATGATGCACAATTGGCGGGCTCCCCCGAGGAGTGCTGCCGGGCACAATGAATCTCCTCTGCTAGAACTGTCGTGAGATTGGCAACGCCTAGACAGTTCACGAGCTATGCGATTTCGCGAAAAAGTTTGCCCCTAGAGTCCTTTGCATACTTGAAACTCAGATTAGTGCAGAAAAAGCAGAAGCTCTAAAAAATACTCTAGGTTATGATTGTTCCTTTGCTGTTAGCTCCTCTGGTAGGAGTGGAGGTCTTTGTTTGTTCTGGAATAATGAAATAAAGTTGGAAATTTTGGGCTACTCCAAGTATCATATCGATAGCAAAGTAAATGAACTAGGTGAGCAACCATGGAGACTATCTTGTTTCTATGGGGAGGCACAAACACATCTTTGGCATCACATCTGGGACACTATGGAAAACTTATCTACACTCCAAAGCTTGCCATGTATCTGCATTGGAGGTTTTAATGAAGTGTTGAGACATGATGAACACGACGGTATAGGCTCGAGGAGCCAGGCTCATATCCAAGGTTTCAGGGATGTCGTCGATGTTTATGGATTAATTGATCTCGGGTTTAAAGGAACCTCATGGACGTATGAGAAAAAAGTGTTAGGTGGTTCCTACACAAGAGTAAGGTTAGACCGAGCACTAGCCTCAGTGGAATGGTGTGAGCTATTTTCTGGAGCGGTGGTGGAGCACCTGACACTGCAACATCTGACCACAAACTGGTTCTTGTGCAAGTGGCCCAACCAGTTATCGGAGGAAACAGAGCTAAAACGTTTTGCTATGAGGTCATGTGGGACAGACATCCTAACTTACAACCCACAGTTCAGAATGCATGGAAGTTTGAGGGCCATAACCCGATAGCTACTGAGGTTCGCATAAAACTTGAGGAGCTGGCTAGCAATTTGGGCGACTGGTCGAGGACCACTTTCGGGAGTGTACGAGTGGAAATAAAGTCTTTGCAAAAAGAGCTTGATTGGCTGCGAAGCAACCCCGCACGTACCGGGCCATCTCATGCAGAGATCAAGATCAACGACCGCCTCATAGAATTGTATCTGCGTGAAGAGATCATGTGGAGACAGCGATCACGCGTCGAGTGGCTCTCCGAGGGTGACAGGAACTCCCACTTTTTCCACTTGAGGGCTTCAACGTGGCGCAGAAAAAACCTTATCAAGGCCCTGCAGAGGCCTAATGGTGTTTTAACAGAGGAACCGTCTGAGATGCAACAAATGGCGCTGGAGTTCTACAAAAACCTGTATACCTCTGAGGGGGTAGAGGGGGTGGCGGATGTGCTTCAGCACATACCTGTTAAGGTAACAGCGGCAATGAATGAAACGCTTATGGCACCTTACGAGGCAAAGGAGGTCAAGGCAGCTTTGTTCCATATGTTTCACCGGGACCCGATGGGTTCCCAACTCACTTCTTCCAGAGGCACTGGGATATCTGTGGTGAAGCGGTGACTAATGTTGTGTTGGCTATCATGAGGGGTGATGATAGCCCTGCATGCTTAAACGATACTATGTTGGTTCTCATCCCAAAGGTATCAAACCCTACGCACTACTAGGAAAAGGCCTACTAATGGTGCACCAGTTTTGCCTACTAATGGCGCACTACTGGTGCGCCATTAGTAGCACGCCACTAGTATTTTTTACTAATGGCGCACCACTGGTATGCCTAGAGGTGCGCCATTAGTATGCCTAGAGGTGCGCCATTACTATCTGACTTAGTAATGGCGCACCACATAGAAGTATGCCATTAGTAATAATTTTTTTCATTCTTCTAAAAAAAATTCAAAAAAAAATTCATTTTTTTAAAAAAATTCATATTCTTTTTCATTTTTTTTAAAAAAATCATTTTTTTTCTTAATCTCAGGTCACTATGGCTTAATCTCGAGTCAATATGCTTAATCTCAAGTCAAATCGCACTCTGTGGTCAAACTTCCCAAAAGGTCACCCATCCTCACATTACTCCAGCCCAAGCACGCTTAACTTCATAGTTCTATCCAACCCCAGCACCACCTCACTTCACAGGCACTTGTTGATATATCTATCATATCAATCCTATTAAACCTTGCTGATGTCTAGGACTTTGTTCATGTTCATGAGTATGATGAAATTTTGAAAAAATATTTCAAACTTCCCGATCATATTACGTATCATATTTTGAAAAATAATTAAATTTTTTTCTCTTACTAGTGGCGCACCTAGCATACGGTGCGCCACTAGTAAGTTTGAAATTTTTTGAATTTTTTGCCTCCGGATCTTAGAAGCCCGGTAAAAAAATTTCTGTTAGGTTTTTGGGGATTTTGAAAATGTTTAATGGGGTTCCCCCATTTAAATTTGTATGTAACTTTTCGAGTAGATGATTTTTCATATAAAACTTTTTCATCCAAGTTCGTACGCAAAAGTTATGCCCATTTTACAAATTCTCGAGAGATTTCGCATATAAAGTCGAAATTCATATTTGTAAATTTTCACAACAACTAGACCACATATCACATGGGAAACTTATTTTCTTTAATTTTTTTGACATTTCCATTATTTTTTTTATTTTTTTAAAAACTGAAAAGGCGGTCCACGGGGAGTGGGGGTGCATTCGGTGGAAGTGCTGGCCAAGTTACTAATGGCGCACCGTGGGAGTGGTGCGCCATTAGTAGTTTTGAAAATTTTTAATTTTTTTTACTAATGGCGCACCGTGGGAGTGGTGCGCCATTACTAGTTCAACTAGTAATGGCGCACCACTCCCACGGTGCGCCATTAGTAGTTCTGAAGAAAAAAAATTTACTAAATTTTTACTAATGGCGCACCGTGGGAGTGGTGCGCCATTATTAGTCTGTGGGAGTGGTGCACCATTACTAGTTCAACTAGTAATGGCGCACCACTCCCACGGTGCGCCATTAGTAGTTTTGAAAAAAAAAATTAAAAAAAAATTGTTACTAATGGCGCACCGTGGATGTGATGCGCCATTAGTATTTGAACACTAATGACGCACCACATGTCTGGTGCGCCATTAGTGTCATTTCCATCTATAGCCCTTTTCCTAGTAGTGACGTTATTATCTCAATTTCGCCCTATTAGCCTATGTAATGTTTTTTACAAGATTGCCTCGAAGGTCCTTGCTAACCGCCTAAAGGTAATCCTTCCGGACATAATATCAGAGGAGCAATCAACTTTTTTTCCGGGAAGTCTTATCACTGAGAACATTATCTCAGCTTATGAGTGCTTGTATTTCATGAACAAAAATAGATCAAAGAATAATTGTTTTGCTGCGTTGAAGTTGGATATGATGAAGACTTATGACAGAGTGGAATGGTCCTATCTTAGATCTATCATGGAGAAATTGGGGTTTGCGACCCCTTGGGTGGATATTGTTATGAAAATGGTGAGCTCAGTATCCTTTTCTGTTATGTTCAATGGTGTCAAGTCAGAGGAATTTAAACCTACACGAGGTATTCGACAGGGAGATCCAATCTCTCCATATATGTTCTTGTTAGCAGCAGACGGCCTTTCGTGCCTCTTAAAATCCCAGAATCAGTCATCCCAGCTCAGCGGCATTAAGGTGGCTCTGTCGGCGCCGGCGGTTAATCACCTTTTATTCACGGATGACAGCTTGCTGTTTTTCAGGGCGAGTGTTGATGGAGCGAAGGAGGTATCAAACCTATTGGATACTTATTATATGGCTTCGGGGCAAAGAATAAACAAGGATAAATCTTCTATTTTCTTCAGTAGAGGATGTCCGGAGATAGTCCGCAATGCTGTCAAAGGATTCTTGCAAGTTCCTAATGAATCTTTGAGTGATAGGTACCTTGGGATGTCGACTGATGTGGGGCACTCAAAGAAGGGAACATTTAAATATTTGAGTGACCGGGTGTGGGATAAGTTCAAAGGGTGGATGGGCAAATGTCTGTCGGCAGGTGGAAAGGATCTTCTGATAAAATCAATAGCCCAGGACATTCCGGTTTTGTCTATGTCTTGTTTCAAACTTCCGAGGGGATTGTGTGATCATATAAAAACAAACATTAGGAAGTTCTGGTGGGGTTGCAAACAAGGACAACGCAAACCAGCATGGGTATCATGGGACGTGATGACAAGACCGAAACACTTGGGCGGTCTAGGTTTCAGAGATCTTGAGCTTTTCAACTTGGCGTTATTATCAAGACAAGCATGGAGACTTTTACAAGAACTAGACAGTTTCAGTGCAAGAATTTTGAAGGCTTCATATTACTCGGACAACACCATTTTAGAAGCGGACTTAGGTTCACGGCCGTCACAGATTTGGCGGGCGATTTTGGAAGGGCGAGACCTACTGAAGCAAGGCTTAATTCGACGGATTGGCAATGGCGAGGGCATGAATATATGGGCTGATAACTGGATACCAAAGGAGATGACACCACGCCCGATCACTTCTCTCGTGGTAAACATGTTGGGGAACGTGGTAATTTCAAAAAAAAATCCTACGCACACACAGGATCATGGTGATGCATAGCAACGAGAGGGGAGAGTGTTGTCTACGTACCCTCATAGACCGTTCGCGGAAGTGTTATATCAACCAGGTTGATGTAGTCGTACGTCTTCATGATTCGACGGATCCAAGTACCGAAAGCACGGCACCTCCGAGTTCTGCACATGTTTGGTTCGGTGACGTCCTCGCCTTCTCGATCCAGCAAGAGGGGTGAAGTAGTAGATGAGCTCCGGCAGCACGACGGCATGGTGACGGTGTTGGTGAGGAACAATCTCCGCAGGGCTTTGTCGGTGTCAAAACCGGCAGATCTCGGGTAGGGGGTCCCGAACTATGCATCTAAGGCGGATGGTAATAGGAGGCAGGGGACATGATGTTTTACCCAGGTTCGGGCCCTCTTGATGGAGGTAAAACCCTACGTCCTGCTTGATTATTCTTGATAATATGAGTAGTACAAGAGTTGATCTACCACGAGATCAGAGAGGCTAAACCCTAGAAGCTAGCCTATGGTATGATTGTATGTTGTCCTACGGACTAAAACCCTCCAGTTTATATAGACACCGGAGGGGGCTAGGGTTACACAGAGTCGGTTACAAGGAAGGAGATCTGCATATCCGTATTGCCAAGCTTGCCTTCCACGCCAAGGAGAGTCCCATCCGGACATGGGATGAAGTCTTCAGTCTTCTATCTTCATAGTCCAACAGTCCGGCCAAAGGATATAATCCGGCTGTCTGGATACCCCCTAATCCAGGACTCCCTCAGTAGCCCACGAACCAGGCTTCAATGACGTCAAGTCCGACACGCAGTATTGTCTTCGGCATTGCAAGGCGGGTTCTTCTCTAAATTTTGAATGTTTGTTAAGAAGTGTCCGGCCCCATAAATGTTGGACCTCTTGGCTTCTATGCCCAATAAAGGATATCTCGCACGCGTCGAGTGAATATGAGGAGCCAGGGCGTTTTTACATTCGCCCCCCTAGCCAGATAAATAAATTGTCTATTAAAGGGATGGGGATTCTTAGATCCAATCCATATCATCCTCCCCCAGCGAGAATCCATCGGAGCGCGCTTCGGAAAAATCCACTCCAGCATGGCCGACCTCTGCAGCTCCACCTCCCGCCCCCGTAGCCCTAAGCCCGGTGATTGGGAGAGGTGTTCTGTCCCACACAGTCGATTAGTTGAACTGCAGACTAAGGGATTTCTCCCTCCAGCGTATATGGTTCCCGTTCGAGCCGGGCTCGCCACCTACAATGGCGGGGAGCAAGCGGAGAGCTTCCCCAGCCCCTCTACGGGGGAGCGGGTATGCCTTGTTCCTTACTTATTAAGGGGACTCGGATTTCCAATTCATCCGTTCCTCCGCGGGCTCCTGGAGTTTTACGGCCTCCAACTGCATAATTTCACCCCTGCTCCCATATTAGACATCGCCGGCTATGTTGCCCTCTACGAGTTATTCCTGGGCTGCGAGGCTCATTTCAAGTTGTGGAAAAGGTTATTTTGCCTCGTCCCCCGCACACAGGAGGGGTAACTTTATCAAGTGGGCGGAGCTGAAATATGGCGCATCACCGAAATCAGATACCTGTCCGGTACTTCGAAGAAGACGTCCGAGGACTGGCCTTCGAAATGGTTTTATATGGAGGACGTCCCCCTTCCGGACCCTGTTCGGCGGGGTCTTCCTGAGTTCAACAATGCTCCTCTGAAGAAACGCCAAAGGTGGCGCCCACGGAGCCCCCAGGAGGTAGACAACGGAGAAGTCCTTTACCCGATGAACCGGATTAAAGCGCTGGCTCAATCAGGATTGACAGTAATCGAGGTTATGTCAATATGCATAACGCGGGGAGTGCAGCCACTTCAATATCGAGGGAACCCCTTGTGGTGTTTTAACGGGGAAGACGATGCCACCCGTTGCGGGCGTAAGGGTCCGGACAACGCTGCTGCTTTAGCAAAAATCATGTCCGAGTTGTTCAAGGGAGAGGAAGAGGAGTTCATCCGCATCAATCCACGGGATGGATTCTCCATGTACAACCCTCCAAGCTGGGTGAGTTATATCCCCTTACTCCCATTCTTCCCACATTCTTTGTCGTTGGTACTCACCTTGCCATTTTACGGCAGGAACTGTGAAAAGCCATAAGGGAGGTCAACAGCCCATCCCCACAACCAGAGGACCCCGACCGAGCCCTCCGTCCCGGACTCGAAGAAGATTCGGACATATTCGTGGAGCTGATAGACCGGCAGTTCTATCAATTGAGCTGTGATGACGCCATGGTGGCCATTACGGCCGATTATCCCGGACTGCTCCCTGCGTCGCTCGTAAGAAAAACCAAAATCCCAACTCCAAAAACTAGGGTCCCCTTTTAGATACTTCACCTACCATATGCATATAGTGTTTTACAGGGAAGGCATTCGGGACGCCGTGCCGAACCCGCGGCAACTCGCCAACAAGAGGCACCGAGGCCGGGTAGGCCAAAAAGGAAGGCAGTCAGGATGGAGACGCCGGCGCAGAGGTATGACAAAAAACCCGCTCTGTGGTTGTTGTCTTTCTCAAAATATAATGATGTCCATGTTTCTTCAATAGAAAAAACGCTCGCCGGAATATGTCCGATGAGGCTGCCGATCATGCTTCCACCAGTCGGGCTCCAGGACCGGACATAGAGGCGGAAGCCGACATGGGGCGGATGCCGGATACTCCCCCTACAGAGGATGCGAATAGACTATACGCTACAAATTCAGAAGTGGAGAGCGCCATGAATCATAGGCGTCGCCGGGCTGTACTCCGTGATGCTTGCTTCTCACCAGAGGCATTTGATGCCTTCAATTCTGGAGACGCGTACCTCCGTGCTGTTCAAAATGGTCTAGCCAGAGCCACGGACCAATATGTAAGGGATGTACGGGTAAGAAAATCTGACGATTATATGTATCAGTAGCCCTTAAGACTTGAAACAGTTAGCAGAACTGATTTAAGGATCATCTATTGTGCAGGTTCTTACAGAGAAGAATACTCGACTGTCACAGGAGCTGGAGGAATGCAAGACCCAACTTCGGGCCGCCGTTGCCGCATTGAAGGAACCTAAAAAGTCCTCAGCTGGTAACATTTCTTTCAAAGAATGATAGGTACCATATAGCGTGCGGTGTGGCTGCAGATCTAACTATAGATATTGCAGATGAATCCAGAGAGAATCCGGAGGACCAGCATGTCGTACGACAGCTCAAGGCTGGCGAACGCGTGCTGACTGAGGTCAGGCAGGAGAAAAACAATCTCCAAGACGCCAATACCAAGCTGAGTGTGGAACTGAAGGATGTTCGAGCCCAGCTTGCGGACTCCGAGAAGGAGAATAAGCGGCTTTGACGCGGCATTTTCAGTAAGTGCTTGGATGAACCCTTAAAAGGGGGGCGGCGGAGAGGCTGGCTAACAGAATTATGTCTGCAGGTATGCTGATGGGTCGTCTCGCGGAGGAGATGCCCGGATCTGTGGGTGATCTTCTACCTGAGCTCTCACGACTGCATGAACAAGTTCGGCAGATGATGCAAGGTATTGCCCAGGCCTTGTGGCCATCCGTCTCCCTGCCAGAAGGCATTGGAGAGCTTGCGGAGAAGCTCAAGGGAGGACGGCGGTGCTTCCGATTATGGAAGATATCGGCCTGCCGTCAAGGTGTCAGGGAAGCCTGGGCCATGGTGAAGATGCGGTATACCAAGGCTGACCCAAACCACATGGCCGAGGTTGGACCTGTGGGGCCCGATGGGAAAGAGATCCCCGTTAGCTTAGTGCATGGGCAAGTAGAATTAGCCGCAAAGTATTCCCAACAGGATTGTAGGCTAGACAGCCTGTTGGATGGTATAGAAGAGGAATTTAGTCAGTCTACATGACTATGTAATTAAAGTGACATGTATAATGCCTTCTAGCCGGATTGTAAATCATTTGTTATGGCAGACCTTTTCGCTTCAACCTCAGGACCCGATAGTCTAGAGTGTGTCCGAATACCCGCTCAGTTATATAAGAACCGGGGTATGCGTGGAAACCAGGCGTAGGGGTCATTAGTGCTTGAACTGACAAGTATCCAACTAGTTATGTTATATTACATGGGTAGTAAGAAACATCTTCCAGGGAGAATAGTTCCGTTAGGGGTTCCTTTCCCTGGGTACGCATGCCCTAAAGTGCATGTTCGGACTGCGAGAGGAAACGCAGGCAAAAACATCTAGGGGCACATATGGAAAATAAATAAAAATCATCTTTTGTTCACCGACCGAGTATTCCCTTAAGAATGCTAGCTTTCGGCTTCACCCAGTCTGAGGTACACATCCGGCTGACCCGACAGTAACAATCGCAGAGGTGCTCCCCTTATGCCCTAGTCGAATTAATGGGAACGTAGGGCATAAATACAAGAGCCAGGCAACCCAGCTTGGCCAAAACTTAAGTCATATCGATGCATATAATGGTGAAGAAAAGGTACATGCAGAAGAATAACACATGTGCGGGGCATGAAGCCCAGATAAATAATTAAGCTTCTGTGTAAGAAGCCCCCAGGTATAATGGGCGCGGTTAGCGCGTCAATAGTGTGCAAGCGGGGCACAAGTTGGCCCTTGAAGGCCTTGAGAAAGAATAAAAGAAAGAAATAGGAAAAAGACAGATAATGTATATGCAAAAAATGGACAGAGGAAAGAGACGAACATAGAGTCCGACGCTAGGCGTAGAATCTTCGGAGTCTGGCTGCGTTCCATGGGTTCGGCTCAAGTCGATTATTCGATGCATCCCGCAGACGGTACGCTCCGCCGGTCAGAACTTGGTCAATAATGAAGGGACCTTCCCATTTGGGCTCGAGCTTGGTTTTTTTCTTCTCCGGCAGGCGTAGAACTAACTCGCCAACGTTATAAGTTTTGGCCAGTACTTCTATGCTTTGGTATCTGCGAGCCTGTTGCTGATAAAATGCGGAACGGGCTTTTGCCACGTCACGCTCCTCCTCCAGGGTGTCCAGACTATCCTGCCGATCGAGCTCGGCTTCTCTTTCTTTGTACATGCGCACTCGAGGTGAGTCATAAAATATGTCGCAGGGCAGAACCGCCTCTGCGCCGTACACCATAAAGAAGGGTGTGTATCCGGTAGTACGATTCGGTGTGGTCCGCAGCCCCTAGAGTACGGAGTCGAGCTCCTCTACCCAGTGCGTGTTAGACTCCTTTAAGGACCGCACTAGTCTAGGTTTGATGCTGCTCATGATAAGACCATTTGCTCGCTCAACTTGGCCATTGGTTTGTGGGTGATAGACAGAAGCATAATCGATCTTGATGCCCATGTTGCTGCACCAGAGTTCTACCTCGTCGGCCGTGAAGTTAGTGCCGTTGTCAGTGATGATGCTGTGGGGGACGCCATAACGGTGTACAATCCCGGATATGAAGTCTATCACCGGTCCGGATTTGGCCGTTTTAACAGGTTTGGCTTCTATCCATTTGGTGAATTTATCCACCATGACCAGTAAGTATTTTTTATTATGGGTTCCCCCTTTAAGGGGTCCAACCATGTCAAGCCCCCAGACCATGAAGGTCCAGGTAATGGGGATTGTTTGGAGAGCGGTGGGTGGCATGTGGCTTTGGTTTGCCAAAAGCTGGCAATCGACGCAGTGTTGGACCAAGTCCTGTGCGTCTGCCCGGGCCGTCGGCCAATAAAAACTTGTACGGAAGGCCTTGCTTACAAGGGACCGGGCTGTGGCGTGGTGGCCGCCGAGTCCGGCGTGAATTTCTGCCAAAAGCTTCCGCCCTTCCTCTCCGGAGATGCACCTTTGAAGGATTCTGGTAGTACTTTTTTTATACAGCTCTCCCTCGTGGACCCTGTAGGCTTTAGATCGCCGCACTATGCAGCGTGCCTCATTTTGGTCCTCAGGAAGTTCCTGCCTAGTTAGGTAGGCCAGGAATGGTTCTGTCCACGGGGCGATGATGGCCATTATTACGTGGGCTGAAGGTGTTATTTCGGTGGCAGAGCCTCCGATTATGTCAGAGTGTTCGGTATCAGGTATTTTGGTCGGGTCCGGACTATTGTTACCGGGTCCCCTTCCCATACCATGGATGGCTTAAACAACCTCTCCAAAAAGATGTTGGGGGGGGGATCGCATCGCATTTTGCGCCGATGCGGGCGAGGATATCCGCCGCCTCATTGTTTTCCCGAGCCACATGGTGAAATTCGAGCCCCTCGAACCGAGCTGACATCTTTAGGACGGCATTTCGATAGGCCGCCATCTTCGGATCCTTGGCATCAAAGTCTCCATTTATTTGGGATATTGCGAGGTTCGAATCCCCATGCACCTCCAGGCGTTGAATGCCCATGGAAACTGCCATCCGAAGACCATGTAACATGGCTTCATATTCGGCTGTGTTGTTGGAGTCTGTATACAGTATCTGCAGTACGTATTGGACTCTATCTCCGGTTGGGGACGTTAGGACGACGCCAGCCCCTAGACCAGCCAGCATTTTGGTGTTGTCGAAGTGCATGATCCAATTGGAGTATGCGTCGTACTCTTTAGGTAGTTCGGCTTCCGTCCATTCAGCGATAAAGTTGGCCAATACTTGCGATTTAATGGCTCGCCGGGGTTTGTATGTTATGTCGAACGGGAGGAGCTCAATGGCCCATTTGGCAATCCGGCCCGTGGCGTCGCGGTTGTTTATAATATCATTAAGTGGCACTTCTGAGGCTACTGTAATCGAACACCCTTGAAAGTAGTGTCGCACCTTCCGGGATGCCATGAATACCGCATAGGCTATCTTTTGATAATGTGGGTACCATGACTTGCATAGAGTGAGGACAGTGGATACATAATATACCGGCTTTTGAAGGGGGAATTTATGTCCGCCCGCTTCTCGTTCGACGACGAGCACTGCGCTTACAACCTGATGAGTTGCTGCAATGTACAACAGCATTGGTTCGCCGATGTTTGGCACGGCCAGGATTGGGTTGGTTGCAAGTATGGCTTTTATTTCTTCCAATCCGGTTGTGGCAGCGTCCGTCCACTCGAAGTGTTCGGTGCGCCGAAGGAGGCGATAAAGGGGTAATGCATTTTCTCCTAAGCGGGAGATAAAGCAGCTTAGAGCCGCCACACATCCAGTTAATTTCTGGATTTGTTTGAGGTCTGTTGGGGTAGCCAACTGTGACACAGCTTGGATTTTGGCCGGATTAGCTTTAATTCCTCTACTGGAGACAATGAAGCCCAGGAGCTTTCCGGCTGGTATGCCGAAAACACATTTTTCCGGATTGAGCTTGATGTCGTATTTTCGGAGGTTGTCGAATGTGAGCCTCAAGTCGTCTATTAGAGAGTCGACATGTTTGGTTTTGACGACCACATCATCTACGTATGCCTCTACTGTTTTGCCGATCTGTTTCTCCAGACATGTCTGAATCATGCACTGATATGTTGCGCCGGCGTTTTTGAGCCCGAAAGGCATTGTGTTGAAACAGAAGGGGCCTATGGTGTGATAAATGTCGTTGCGGCTTGGTCGGACTTCGCCATCTTGATTTGGTGGTAGCCAGAGTATGCGTCGAGGAAACACAATGACTCGTGTCCTGTGGTAGCATCGATAATTTGATCAATGCGGGGGAGGGGGAAGGGATCCTTTGGGCAGGCCTTGTTGAGGTCCTTAAAATCGACACACAGGCGCCATGATTTGTCCTTCTTTGGTACCATCACCAGGTTTGCTAGCCAGTCCGAGTGTTTTATTTCTCTAATGAATCCAGACTCTAATAACTTGGCTAGTTCTTCTCCCATAGCTTGTCTCTTAGGTTCAGAGAAACACCAAAGAGTCTGCTTGACCGGCTTGAATCCCTTTAGAATATTGAGGTTGTGCTCGGCCAGCCTGCGTGGGATTCCTGGCATGTCTGAGGGGTGCCAGGCGAATATGTCCCAACTCTCGCACAGGAACTCTCGTAGTGCGGCATCCACGGCGGGGTTTAGCTGTGGCCCGATGGAGGCTATTTTTGTAGGGTCCGTTGGGTGGACTTGGAATTTGACTATTTCATCCGCTGGTTCAAAAGAGGTGGACTTGGATCTCTTGTCAAGTATCACGTCGTCCCTGTCCATTGTGGAGCGTAGCGCAGTTAACTCCTCGGCCGAAAGGGCTTCGGACAATGCCTTGAGGGCCAATGTGGTTGTTTTGTTTTCGGCACGGAGTGCTGTGTCCGGATCACTAGAGAGAGTGATGATTCCGTTGGGCCCGCGCATTTTGAGCTTCATGTACCCGTAATGGGGTATGGCTTGGAAGATCGTGAACACCTCCCGTCCTAAAAGGGCATGGTATCCACTACTGAACGGGGCCACTTGGAATGTAATTTCTTTGGACCTATAGTTCTCCGGTGTGCCGAATACCACATCTAGTGTGATTTTCCCAGCATAGCATGCTTCCTGACTGGGGATGATTCCTTTGAAGGTTGTGCTGCTTTGCTCAATGCGGTTCTAGTCTATTTCCATTTTTTGAAGAGTTTCCTCATAGATGAGGTTCAATCCACTGCCGCCGTCCATGAGTACTTTGGTGAGTCGAAAGCCGTCCACAATTGGATTGAGGACCAGTGCAGCTGGTGCTCGGGTTGTTTCGAATTTAGGTTCGTCAGTGGCATTGAAGGTAATAGCCGTGTCACTCCATGGGTTCATTGCTGCCACGTGGCAGATCTCGGCGAGGCTGCGGAGTGTTCGCTTGCTCCTATTATTTGATGCGAAGGTTTCGAAGACTGTTAATACCGTATTGTTATCCACGGCATGATGCTCTGTGGTATTTGGGATGAGAAGATCCTCACCACTTTTGGCCACCTGCCGGAGTACCCAACATGCTCTAAGGTTGTGTGTTGGTGTGGTATCCGCTGTACTATGAATTTTGCAGGGGCCGTTGAGCCATCCCTCCAATACGGTTCCATGCCCCGTAGAGGGTTTTTGTTTATTTGTAACTAACTCGGGTGTCTTATGATAGTGCACCCTTTTACTTCAGACTGGGTGTATATTCCAAGCCGGATTATCCCAAAATTTCGTTTTGGTTTTCCAGGCGCTTTCCATTGCGCAGTACTTTCGTACTATGGACGCCAAGTCAACGAAGCGTGATATGTCACAGTGACTTAAGGCATTAAGGATTCCCTTGTCCGTGCAATTATTGCAAAAAAATGAGACTGCATCTTCCTCGCGACAGTCCTTAACCCTGTTCATCACAAGGAGGAATCTGGCCCAATAATGATGTACTGTTTCATGGGGCTCTTGCCTGATGTGGGAAAGATCGTTTATGTCTAGGTGGGTGGGTGGATTTGAGTCCGAACCCCTACCCGATCTGAGACCCAGGGGCCGAGGAGTTTCCGATCTTGGAAGTTCAGATTCCGGGATGTTGCCCGATAAGTCTGGCCCGCTACCTGACTCTAGGTTCAGGGCTTGGGTGATGTCCTCCCGTAAACGGGTGTACGGCTCGGAGAGTTCAGGAATCCGGACATAGTTAGTCCTCAAGATAGAGGAAGAATCGCCGCATTGTTCCTCCACCACCGCAATATGATGGGTGACCGGTGGAGAGTTAATCTCCCTTTGATCGGGTTTAAGCCCAATCCGGTCATAGTCAGTAGCGACTCCCAAGGCGGCGATACGATCCAAGAGCTCGTTTAGGGAAGAGAGCTCCATTGGATCCATATGCTCGACAAATTCCGAGCCGGCGTGGAGGCTGTTTTTGATGACCCGAGAAGTCGTCATCGGCGCAGCGGCCGAACGGGCGGTCATGATGAAACCGCCTAGCCGGAGAGTTTGGCCGACAGCCAGGGCTCCCTTGGCGGTAATGTTGTTTTTAATAACGAGACGAGGCATCCTTCCTTACGGTGACGGCACAGTGGAACTCTCAATGAAAGCACCAATGTCGGTGTCAAAACCGGCAGATCTTGGGTAGGGGGTCCCGAACTGTGCGTCTAAGGCGGATGGTAACAGGAGGCAGGGGACATGATGTTTTACCCAGGTTCGGGCCCTCTTGATGGAGGTAAAACCCTACGTCCTGCTTGATTATTCTTGATAATATGAGTAGTACAAGAGTTGTCTACCACGAGATCAGAGAGGCTAAACCCTAGAAGCTAGCCTATGGTATGATTGTATGTTGTCCTACGGACTAAAACCCTCCGGTTTATATAGACACCGGAGGGGGCTAGGGTTACACAGAGTCGGTTACAAGGAAGGAGATCTGCATATCCGTATTGCCAAGCTTGCCTTCCACGCCAAGGAGAGTCCCATCCGGACACGGGACGAAGTCTTCAATGTTGTATCTTCATAGTCAACAGTCCGGCCAAAGGATATAATCCGGCTATCAGGATAACCCCTAATCCAAGACTCCCTCAGGCTTCGCCTAAGCACTACGAAAACTATGACGGAGGATAAACTAGAGGGGACGGGGTAGCCAGCACATGGCTTGGTGTTTCTTGATCTGTCTTGGGTGCTAGCCCTACCCCTCTATTTATATGTTGAGCCTTGGGGTCGAAACTTAGAGTAAAAGCCTCCACAAAGTCGGTTTCACCCGAAAGGCAAGAGTCCTTCTCGGACTCCAGGGCCTGACGCCAGGGTTCCCGGTGTCTGGACCCAGACGCCAGGGACCCTCGCGTCTGGCCCCTGGACTCCGCAAAACTTCCTTTTGCGCTTTCCAAAAACCTTGTGGGCTTTCCCCTTTGGCCCAAATAAAGTGTTCTCGTACCCAAACATTTCGGGAAACATCCGGAACCCCTTCCGGTGAATTCCGGAACCCTTCCGGAGACCAAACACTATTATCCCATATATCAAACTTTATCTCCGGACCATTCCGGAGTTTCTCGTCATGTCCGTGATCTTATCCGGAACTCCGAACAACATTCCGTTACCAACATACATAACTCATAGTACTATATCGTCAACGAACGTTAAGCGTGCGGACCCTACGGGTTTGAGAACTATGTAGACATGACCGAGACACCTCTCTGGTCAATAACCAATAGCGGGACCTGGATGCCCATATTGGCTCCTACATATTCTACGAAGATCTTTATCGGTCAGACCGCATAACAACATACGTTGTTCCCTTTGTCATCGGTATGTTACTTGCCCGAGATTCGATCGTCGGTATCTCAATACCTAGTTCAATCTCCTTACCGGCAAGTCTCTTTACTCGTTCCATAATACATCATCTCGCAACTAACTCATTAGTTGCAATGCTTGCAAGGCTAATAGTGATGTGTATTACCGAGTGGGCCCAGAGATACCTCTCCAACAATCGGAGTGACAAATCCTAATCTCGAAATACGCCAACCCAACAAGTACCTTCGGAGACACCTGTAGAGCACCTTTATAATCACCCAGTTACGTTGTGACATTTGGTAGCACACAAAGTGTTCCTCCGGTAAACGGGAGTTGCATAATCTCATAGTCATAGGAACATGTATAAGTCATGAAGAAAGCAATAGCAACAAACTAAATGATCAAGTGCTAAGCGAACGGAATGGGTCAAGTCAATCACATAATTCTCCTAAGTATGTGATCCCGTTAATGAAATGACAACTCATGTCTATGGTTAGGAAACTTAACCATCTTTGATCAACGAGCTAGTCAAGTAGAGGCATACTAGTGACACTCTGTTTGTCTATGTATTCACACATGTATTATGTTTCCGGTTAATACAATTCTAGCATGAATAATAAACATTTATCATGAAATAAGGAAATAAATAATAACTTTATTATTGCCTCTAGGGCATATTTCCTTTAGTCTCCCACTTGTACTAGAGTCAATAATCTTGATCACATCGCCATGTGATTTAACATCAATAGTTCACATCACCATGTGATTAACACCCATAGTTCACATCGTCATGTGAACAACACCCAAAGGGTTTACTAGAGTCAATAATCTAGTTCACATCGCTATGTGATTAACACCCAAAGACTACTAAGGTGTGATCATGTTTTGCTTGTGAGAGAAGTTTAGTCAACGGGTCTGCAACATTCAGATCCGTATGTATTTTGCAAATTTCTATGTCAACAATGCTCTGCACGGAGCTACTCTAGACAATTGCTCCCACTTTCAATACGTATCCAGATTGAGACTTAGAGTCATCTGGATCAGTGTCAAAATTTGCATCGACGTAACCTTTTACGACGAACCTTTTTGTCACTTCCATAATCGAGAAACATATCCTTATTTCACTAAGGATAATTTTGACCGTTGTCCAGTGATCTACTCCTAGATCACTATTGTACTCCCTTTCTAAAAGCAGTGTAGGGTACACAATAGATCTGGTACATAGCATGGCATATTTTATAGAACCTATGGCCAAGGCATAGGGAATGAATTTCATTCTCTTTCTATCTTCTGTCGTGGTCGGGCTTTGAGTCTTACTCAGTTTCACACCTTGTAACACATGCAAGAACTCTTTCTTTGACTGTTCCATTTTGAACTACTTCAAAATCTTGTCAAGGTATGTACTCATTGAAAAACTTATCAAGCGTCTTAATCTATCTCTATAGATCTTGATGCTCAATATGTAAGCAGTTTCACCGAGGTCTTTCTTTGAAAAACTCCTTTCAAACATTCCTTTATGCTTTGCAGAATAATTCTAAATTATCTCCGATCAACAATATTTCATTCACATATACTTATCAGAAATGTTGTAGTGCTCTCACTCACTTTCTTGTAAATACAGGCTTCACCACAAGTCTGTGTAAAATTATATGCTTTGATCAACTCATCAAAGTATATATTCCAACTCCGAGATGCTTGCACCAGTCCATAGATGGATCGCTGGAGCTTGCTCACTCTGTTAGCATCTTTAGGATTGACAAAACCTTCTGGTTGCATCATATACAACTCTTTTTAAATAAATCCATTAAGGAATGCAGTTTTGTTTATCCATTTGCTAGATTTCATAAAATGCGGCAATTGCTAACATGATTCGGATAGACTTAAGCATAGACACGAGTGAGAAACTCTCATCGTAGTCAACACCTTGAACTTGTCGAAAACCTTTTTGCGACAATTCTAGCTTTGTAGATAGTAACACTACTATCAGCGTCCGTCTTCCTCTTGAAGACCCATTTAATCTCAATGGCTCGCCGATCAATGGGCAAGTCAATCAAATTCCATACTTTCTTCTCATACATGGATCTCATCTCAGATTTCATGGCCTCAAGCCATTTCGCGGAATCTGGGCTCATCATCGCTTCCTCATAGTTTGTAGGTTCGTCATGGTCAAGTAACATGACCTCCAGAACAGGATTACCGTACCACTCCGGTGCGGATCTCACTCTGGTTTACCTACGAGGTTCGGTAGTAACCTGATCTGAAGTTACATGATCATCATCATTAGCTTCCTCACTAATTGGTGTAGGAGTCACAGAAACAGATTTCTGTGATCAACTACTTTCCAATAAGGGAGCAGGTACAGTTACCTCATCAAGTTCTACTTTCCTCCCACTCACTTCTTTCGAGAGAAACTCCTTCTCTAGAAAGGATCCATTCTCAGCAATTAATATCTTGCCTTCGGATCTGTGATAGAAGGTGTACCAAACATTTTCTTTTGGGTATCCTATGAAGACGCACTTCTCCGATTTGGGTCTAAGCTTATCAGGTTGAAACTTTTTCACATAAGCATTGCAACCTCAAACTTTAAGATACGACAACTTGGGTTTCTTGCCAAACCATAGTTCATACGGTGTCGTCTCAACGGATTTAGATGGTGCCCTATTTAACGTGAATGTAGCTGTCTCTAATGCATAACCCCAGAACGATAGTGGTAAATCGGTAAGAGACATCATAGATCGCACCATATCTAATCAAGTGCGGTTATGACGTTCAGACACACCATTACACTGTGGTGTTCCAGGTGGCGTGAGTAGTGAAACTATTTCACATTGTTTTAACTGAAGGCCAAACTCGTAACTCAAATATTTTACTTCTGCGATCATATCGTAGAAACTTTTATTTTTGTTACGATGATTCTCCACTTCACTTTGAAATTCTTTGAACTTTTCAAATGTTTCAGATTTGTATTTCATCAAGTAGATATAATCATATCTGCTCAAACCATCTATGAAGATCAGAAAATAATGATACCTGCCGCGAGCCTCAATATTCACCGGACCACATACATCAGTATGTATGATTTCCAACAAATCTGTTGCTCGCTCCATTGTTCCGGAAAACGGAGTCTTAGTCATCTTGCCCATGAGGCATGGTTCACAAGCATCAACTGATTCATAATTAAGTGATTCCAAAAGCTCATCAGCATGGATTTTCTTCATGCGATTTACACCAATGTGACCTAAACGGCAGTGCCACAAATAAGTTGCTCTATCATTATTAAATTTGCCTCTTTTGGCTTCAATATTATGAAAATGTGTATCACCACGATCGAGATCCAACAAACCATTTTCATTGGGTGTATGACCATATAAGGTTTTATTCATGTAAACAAAACAACAATTATTCTCTAACTTACATGAATAATAGTATTGCAATAAACATGATCCAATCATATTCATGCTCAACGCAAACACTAAATAACATTTATTTTAGGTTTAACACTAATCCCGAAAATATGGGGAGTGTGCGATGATGATCATATCAATCTTGGAACCATTTCCAATACACATCGTCACTTCACCCTTAACTAGTCTCTGTTCATTCTGCAACTCCTGTTTTGAGTTACTATTCTTAGCAACTGAACTAGTAAAGTACACATCAATAACATGTATATCAAATATACCTATGTTCACTTTGACATCCTTCTTATCCGCCAATTACTTGGGGTAGTTCCACTTCCAGTGACTAGTCCCTTTGCAGTAGAAGCACTCGGTTTCAGGCTTATGTCCATACTTGGGTTTTTTCACTTGAGCAACAACTTGATTGTGGTTCTTCTTGAAGTTTCCCTTTCTTCCCTTTGTCCCTTTACTTGAAACTAGTGGTTTTGTTTACCATCAACACTTGATGATCTTTCTTGATTTCTACCTTCATCGATTTCATCATCATGAAAAGCTCAGGAATTGTTTCCGTCATCCCTTGCATACTATAGTTCATCACGAAGTTCTACTAACTTGGTGATGGTGACTAGAGATTTCTGTCAATCACTATTTTATCTGGAAGATTAACTCCCACTTGATTCAAGCGATTGTAGTACCCAGGCAATCTGAGCACAGGCTCACTGCTTGACTATTCTCCTCCATCTTTTAGCTATAGAACTTGTTGGAGACTTCATATCTCTCAACTCGGGTATTTGCTTGAAATATTAACTTCAACTCCTGGAACATCTCATATGATCCATGACGTTAAAAACGTCTTTGAAGTCCCGATTCTAAGTTGTTAAGCATGGTGCACTAAACTATCAAGTAGTCATCATATTGAGCTAGCCAAATGTTCATAACGTCTGTATCTGCTCCTATAATAGGTCTGTCACCTAGCGGTGCATCAAGGACATAATTCTTCTCTGCAGCAATGAGGATAATCCTCAGATCACGGATCCAATCCGCATCATTGCTACTAACATCTTTCAACTTAGTTTTTCTCTAGAAACATATCAAAAATAAAACAGAGGAGCTAAACGCGAGCTATTGATCTACAACATAGATATGGTAATACTACCAGGACTAAGTTCATGATAAATTAAAGTTCAATTAATCATATTACTTAAGAACTCCCACTTAGATAGACATCCCTCTAATCCTCTAAGTGATCACGTGACCCATATCAACTAAATCATGTCCGATCATCACGTGAGATGGAGTAGTTTCAATGGTGAACATGACTATGTTGATCATATCTACTATATGATTCACGCTCGACCTTTCGGTCTCTGTGTTCCGAGGCCATATCTGTATATGCTTGGCTCGTCAAGTATAACCTGAGTATTCCGCATGTGCAACTGTTTTGCACCCGTTGTATTTGAACGTAGAGCCTATCACACCCGATCATCACGTGGTGTCTCAACACGAAGAACTTTCGCAACGGTGCATACTCAGGGAGAACACTTATACCTTGATAATTTAGTGAGAGATCATCTTATAATGCTACCGTCAATCAAAGCAAGATAAGATGCATAAAAGATAAACATCACATGCAATCAATATAAGTGAGATGATATGGCCATCATCATCTTGTGCTTTTGATCTCCATCTCCGAAGCACCGTCATGATCACCATCATCACTGGCACGACACCTTGATCTCCAACGTAGCATCGTTGTCGTCTCGCCAACTTATGCTTCTATGACTATCGCTACCGCTTAGTGATAAAGTAAAGCATTACAGGGCAATTGCATTGCATACAATAAATAGACAACCATATGGCTCCTGCCAGTTGCCGATAACTCGGTTACAAAACATGATCATCTCATACAATAAAATAGAGCATCATGTCTTGACCATATCACATCACAACATGCCCTGCAAAAACAAGTTAGATGTCCTCTACTTTGTTGTTGCAAGTTTTACGTGGCTACTACGGGCTGAGCAAGAACCATTCTTACCTACGCATCAAAACCACAACGATAGTTCGTCAAGTTAGTGCTGTTTTAACCTTCTCAAGGACCGGGCGTAGCCACACTCGGTTCAACTAAAGTTGGAGAAACTGACTCCCGCCAGCCACCTATGTGCAAAGCACGTGGGTAGAACCAGTCTCGCGTAAGCGTACGCGTAATGTCGGTCCGGGCTACTTCATCCAACAATACCGCCGAACCAAAGTATGACATGCTGGTAAGTAGTATGACTTGTATCGTCCACAGCTCACTTGTGTTCTACTCGTGCATATAACATCTACGCATAAAACCTGGCTCGGATGCCACTGTTGGGGAACGTGGTAATTTCAAAAAAATTCCTACACACACACACAGGATCATGGTGATACATAGCAACGAGAGGGGAGAGTGTTGTCTATGTACCCTCGTAGACCGTTCGCGGAAGCGTTATATCAACGTGATTGATGTAGTCGTACGTCTTCATGATCCGACCGATCCAAGTACCGAAAGCACAACACCTCCGAGTTCTACACACGTTCGGCTCGGTGACGTCCTCGCCTTCTCAATCCAGCAAGAGGGGCGAAGTAGTAGATGAGCTCCGGCAGCACGACGGCGTGGTGACGGTGTTGGTGAAGAACAATCTCCGCAAGGCTTCACCTAAGCACTACGAAAACTATGACGGAGGATAAACTAGAGGGGACGGGGTAGCCGGCACACGGGTTGGTGTTTCTTGATCTGTCTTGGGTGCTACCCCTACCCCTCTATTTATATGTTGAGCCTTGGGGTCGAAACTTGGAGTAAAAGCCTCCACAAAGTCGGTTTCACCCGAAAGGCAAGAGTCCTTCTCGGACTCCAGGGCCTGACGCCAGGGTTCCCGGTGTCTGGACCCAGACGCCAGGGACCCTCGCGTCTGGCCCCTGGACTCCGCAAAACGTCCTTTTGCGCTTTCCAAAAACCTTGTGGGCTTTCCCCTTTGGCCCAAATAAAGTGTTCTCGTACCCAAACATTTCGGGAAACATCCGGAACCCCTTCCGGTGAATTCCGGAACCCTTCCGGAGACCAAACACTATTATCCCATATATCAAACTTTATCTCCGGACCATTCCGGAGTTTCTCGTCATGTCCGTGATCTTATCCGGAACTCCGAACAACATTCCGTTACCAACATACATAACTCATAGTACTATATCGTCAACGAACGTTAAGCGTGCGGACCCTACGGGTTTGAGAACTATGTAGACATGACCGAGACACCTCTCTGGTCAATAACCAATAGCAGGACCTGGATGCCCATATTGGCTCCTACATATTCTACGAAGATCTTTATCGGTCAGACCGCATAACAACATACGTTGTTCCCTTTGTCATCGGTATGTTACTCGCCCGAGATTCGATCGTCGATATCTCAATACCTAGTTCAATCTCGTTACCGGCAAGTCTCTTTACTCGTTCCGTAATACATCATCCCGCAACTAACTCATTAGTTGCAATGGTTGCAAGGCTTGTAGTGATGTGTATTACCGAGTGGGCCCAGAGATACCTCTTCGACAATCGGAGTGACAAATCCTAATCTCGAAATACGCCAACCCAACAAGTACCTTCAGAGACACCTGTAGAGCACCTTTATAATCACCCAGTTACGTTGTGACGTTTGGTAGCACACAAAGTGTTCATTCGGTAAACGGAGTTGCATAGTCTCATAGTCATAGGAACATGTATAAGTCATGAAGAAAGCAATAGCAACAAACTAAATGATCAAGTGCTAAGCTAACGGAATGGGTGAAGTCAATCACATCATTCTCCTAATGATGTGATCCCGTTAATCAAATGACAACTCATGTCTATGGTTAGGAAACTTAACCATCTTTGATCAACGAGCTAGTCAAGTAGAGGCATACTAGTGACACTCTGTTTGTCTATGTATTCACACATGTATTATGTTTCCGGTCAATACAATTCTAGCATGAATAATAAACATTTATCATGAAATAAGGAAATAAATAATAACTTTATTAATGCCTCTAGGGCATATTTCCTTCAAAACCCGCCACAGTATGTGTCGGAGTTACTTCTGCCGGCATTAGCCTCTTGGGAGCAAAACTCTGATCCGTTCTGTGTTCCTGCCTATCGATGCAAATGCTATTTTGAAAATTCCCATATGCACAGCAAATATAGATGACTTTTGGGCTTGGTATCCTGACAGGAAAGGTGTTTTCAGCGTCAGTTCAGCATACAAGTTTTTGTTGAAAACAAAGATGTAGAGAGAGGAGTGGTTAGATGGAGGGAGCGGATCTTCCAATTCTGCAAGGGACGAGAAGTTTTGGTGCTCTCTGTGGAAGCTAAAAATACCGTCCAAATTAGAATTTCTCTATGGAGATTAGCGCATCACTCTCTACCAACTCTGGACATTTTGAAGAGGAGGAACATGGTTGATCGTGATGTTTGCCCACTATGTGGCTATGAGGACTCATGGAGGCATGCTCTCTTGTCTTGCACTACATCGCGGTGTGTGTGGGCTTTATTAGATGACGAGCTGGTAGCTCAAATGGCAGAGATCATGGAACCAAATGCGAGAATCTGGCTGTTCGAGTTAAATGAGAAATTGGATCAAGCAAACTTCACCAAGATGGTCGTCACACTCTGGTCGGTGTGGTATGCGAGAAGAAAGGCTATCTACGAATCGATTTTCCAGAGTCCCCAACATACAGTGTCCTTTGTCACCAACTTTATTGCCGAGTTCGGCCAGCTACAACCTAGCGGTACTCGCCAGGAGACCAGCTCTGCTCCGCGGCCGCAGGTCAGAAGGTGGCTTCCACCCCCGACGGGATTCGTGAAGGTTAACGTTGATGGTGCTGTTGCTAGATCTCATCATGGCGGAGCAGTCGCAGTTGTGTGTCGGGATCATACTGGCCTCTATCTAGGGTCATCGGCGGTGGTTTTTCGGGGAATCAATGACACTCTGATCTTGGAGACATATGCATGCCGAGAAGCCTTGGCATTAGCAGATGACCTCACGACCCGGGAGATTTGTGTGGCCTCAGATTGCTAGGAGGCGATCAATGACATCAACAGAGGGACGGGAGGTCCAAATGCTTCTATAGTACATGAAATAACGACCCGGTGTACCAATTTTATTTCTAGTTCTTTCATTCACGAGCGTAGGAACTTTAATTTTGAGGCTCATAATCTCGCCAAGTTTGCATGTAATCTTGAAGTAGGTAGATATCTTTGGTTGGGTAATCCTCATGACCCAAACCTTGTACCTATGATCATTGCTTTGGATGAATAAAGAAGGCGAGATTTTACTCCCAAAAAAAACTCGGTGCAAGCGCAACTTGGCTACCAGGCCGAGCCATGCTATGTGGTGCAGTACTAGGTAGAAACTTATATAGAACAATTCCGTCTATCACTGCTATTCCTTATTCCTTAACACATTTTGTACATGTTTTCATTTTCATTTTTTTCAAGTTCCTGTTTAGTTGTTATCATATGTAAATTTTACCATCTAAAAAAATAACCATTACGAAATTATTGTGTGTTTACATTTTATTTATTCTATTTTCATTGTTGTGTACTTTCAAGAGGTAAACATCAAATTTTTCTAAAATTTATGTGGATTTAGACAATTAAATATATATTAAAAATTATTCTGTAATAATAATAAAATCTAGAAATGTACTAACATGTTAATCATGATTTTAGAAATGTAAAAATAATTTCACAATAATTTTTAATATACACTAAACATTTTGTAAAAACACGGTGAACATTTTTGAAATACACATTGTCAAAAAAATGCATGATAAAACACTTTTCACGAACATGTTTACAATATTTTAGTACATGTGAAACATTTTACAAAAACATGTTGGAATTTTTTTTTCAAATGCATTAACACTTTCTTTAAATCTTATGGCTGTTGTAATTTTTTTCTTAAATTTATTTTTTCAAATGGGAAAAATAATATCAAAAAGAAAAAGAACATGAACATGACTTGAGAAAATAAAAGAAAACTTGTGCAGACCCATAGATGCGTCATATGTAAAAATAAAAAATAAAATCATTTTTGCAGGTGAAAATGAAAAAGGAAATCACCAAAAGAGGTAAATAGGTACGGCATATATTGCTCTAACTCTTGAACTAAGCGGATATTGGCGTGTTGCAAGGACTTCACACTTGAGGTGTCTCGCGTATTGGCTAGCATGTGTATAGCTTGCAGATCTGAACCTGTGTTCTAATCCTGTAGGCTCATATTTCTCTCTCGTATTATTTCATCCACCCACACTTGCTGACATGCTGGACCCGCACCTAACAAGTGGGACCAGTCGGCCAGCATCCATATTTGAGATACAATTATATGTAAATAAATAAAACATGAGGGGGTTTTCTAAAAAAATCATCACATCCGGGTCACCCATGTGTTCCCGCTCTCACCGACTGACATGCGGGCCATCAGTACACTGGCAAGCCACATGGGCAAAGTGTACGCTCGGATACGATACGAGCCACCGTATTTACACTACAGGACAAGTTATAACATCAGTTTTATGTATTTTACAACTTTGAGTACCAAAGTGACCGTGCTAGACAAGTTGAGACACCTCCGGTGTATTTAACTTTTTCTTTATCTCTACCACATCGGTACATCTTACCTTTTGTGATGATATATTTTCTTCCATTGCAATGCCCGGACCTATTTGGGATGTCACTAAAATCACATACACCACTCCTCTTCCATCCAGTGATGGTGCCAATCTGAAGTAGGCACCATCGAAGGACATCACTATGACTTTTTCAACTCTATACTCCATGGTCTGAACACCAACAATCTTTTTTTTAAACCACATACAACAAACATGTGCTTTTTTAAGATAAAGAGCTTCTCAAATTGTTCTTGCTTTCAAAAAGTATTCACAGTATTAAAGATGTTCATGCTTTAAAAAAAGCTCAAAATTCCAACACAATGTTCCATTTTTACATGAGTTCAAAAATATTCCCATTGCAATTAGAAATATATAAATATTAAAAAATGTTCATTTTTTAAATAATAATATATTTATTTTTTCCAAAAAAACCGATTGACAGACTATTCCATGCACTACTACTCTTCCATCAGATAGGGTGGCTCCTTCACATCCACAGTTGATGCTTCGAAAAGCGATAATTGGTGTAACCTTATTACCAATGTTTATCAAGATTGGATATAAGAAATGGTGCTTGATGATAGACAGAGCAGGTTTTCTGATATTTTTTTCCGCCCAATGCAACACATGGGCATTTGTACTAGTTATTTCAATATGACAAAAATAATAGATGGGAATGTGAATATTTTGAATATGAAATAATCAATTTTTTAATCAATGAAATATGGCTAAAATATTGTTACTTTTGAGTCTTCTGTTAACTTTTTTGAAATTTCATTGAAAACAAAGATTTGTGAAAAAATAAAACTATCTAAGAAAAAATATAATAATAAATATTTTGAAATTTCCAGATTAAATAGAAAGTGACATTGTTTAAAATTCATCCCAAATGCTAATTTGTAATTCAGCAAATGAAGTTGTCTGGGAATGATAGAGAAAAGCTGAGCAATACAGAAACACCACATTAGGAAAAAAAAACTTATGAAAATGCTGCAAAAAATATACTTGTGAAAACACATGATTGATCCATGTCTGCTTCAGTTATAAATGATTTTGTGTTGTGACGTCTCCAAGCCATTGATACACCTTCACATCCAAATCCAATATTTATTTATTTTTGAAAGTATCCAAATCCAATATTAGTCCATGGACAGGAAGATGCGCGGAACGCCAACGCGTGGTACGAAAGCCAACGCGTAGGAACGAATCACGTGGTACGCAGTGCGCGGCGGTGAGCTCCATTTCTCATGCACGCTGGTCTCCATGCGACGGGCATCCTCAACCGTACGCCCCTTCGAACGAGCAGCCGGAGCGACGCCGGCGCCCGCCGGGGTCAGCACCGCGTCGGCTTGCTCCTGCACGATGCTCCACGCCTCCCGGACGTGCCGCTCCTCCGTCAGCGAGTTCCCGATGGCGCACCGCAGCACGTACATGCCGCCCACCACCGCGCAGCTCATGTACGCGCGCCCCGTCGCGTTCACCGCCTCCAGCAGCCTCCGGTTGAGCTCGTTCGTCGTGGCCTCGGCCGTGCCGTCATCGGCGGCGTCGGTGGCGGGGCGGAGGCGGAAGCAGACGAGTCCGAACCGCGCCGGCACGGGCACCTCGAACCGCGGGTCAGCGCGCACCATGGCCTCGAAGGCCGCGGCCATGCGCACGTGGGCGCGCACGAAGCCGCGGAGGCCCTCCACGCCGTGGCAGCGGAGCACGAGCCACAGCTTCAGCGCGCGGAACCGGCGGCTCAGCGCCACCTGCCAGTCCTTGTAGTCCACGACGGCGGATGCCGCCGCGTCCTTGAGGATCACGTCATCGTCGGTGCCGAGCGCCGCCACGAGCGCCGTGGGATGCCGCACCCACAGCGCGCAGCAGTCCATGTTCGCCAGGAGCCACTTGTGCGGGTTCGTGCTGAACGAGTCCACGGCCTCGGCGCCGGCGGCGATGTGGCTGAACTCCGGGCAAATGCACGCGGCGCCGGCGTAGGCCGCGTCCACGTGCACCCACACGCCGTGCCCCGCCACTGCGGCGCACAGCTCCCGGAGAGGGTCGACCGCCGCCGTCGGAGTGGTCCCCACAGTCGCGCACAGGAAGAGAGGGACCCTCCCCGCCGCCTCGTCGGCGCAGACGGCGGCCTGCAGTGCCGCCGGCGACAGCGTGAAGCCGCTCTCGCGGCACGTCGGTATCACCCGGCAGTTCGCCCGGCGAATGCCGGCGACGTGCGCGGCCTTCTTGAACGAGAAGTGGGTCTGGTCGGAGCAGTAGACGACGAGGTCGCCCATCCTCTCGTCGCCTCTTAGTTCGGCGAGCTTCCGGTCCCTCGCGGCGACGATGGTGCAGAGCATGGCCTCGCACGAAGTCCCCAGCAGCGTGCCGCCGCCGCCACCGCAGAAGAGCAGCTGCTCCGGGAGGTGCAGCGCCTTCCCGAGCCAATCTGTAACAACGGTCTCTAGCTCGGTGGCCGCCGGCGAGGCGGCCCAGGTGAAAGGGTTGATGTTGAGGCCCGCGGCTAGGGCCTCGCCGAGCGCGCCCACATTGCTGGCCGTCGCCGCGAAGTGCGCGAAATGACGGGGGCTCTGCCAGTGGGTGACGCCGGGAAGGATGAGCTCGCGGACGTCGCGCAGCGCCGAGGCGAGCGCGTCGGGCTCCGGCCACGACGGCGCCGTGTCGGGAAGCTGCCGGGCTAGGAACCCGGGAGCGACGGTCGGGCGAACAGGGTACTCGTCAATGCGGTCGTAGTAGTCCGCGATGAAGTCCACAACTTGACGTCCCTGACGACGGAACTCGCCGGCGTCTAGCGGAAGGGGTCCAACTCCGAGCGTAGGCGTAGCAGCCGCAGCCGGGGGTGAGCCGGTGTCGTTGGCGTGGTTGAAGCTTGCCATGGCAGGGGGCAAGAGCTAGAACTTGATCGACTGGAGTGCCTACACTGGGTTATGAGCCTGTGACTCTGCAGAAGAAGGCGTGGAGTGTGGCTCATTTAAAGGCCGGCGTGCATCGCTGCATGCATTTTTTTTCTTCTGATGATAAGTGTCACATTATATTTTTTTCTAAAATAATAAGTACCACATGTGTGACACGCAGCACTCGGGCCATGACGTTTTTTGAACTAAAATTATCGTTCAAAAGAAAAAATAAACCAAAACTTGCCATCCGAAAAAAAAGTTATCATGCTCAACAACTAAACTTGTCATCTCCACGTCACTAAATTTATATCATAAAAAACGTTGTTGCCATGTGTTCATGCCACACGTGTGACAATTGTGAGGATCCTAGTTTTAAGGACTTTGCTACCCCTACATCTTAATAATCTCATATACTAGTACATAGTACTATACTCAGGATCCTATTATTATTAGTGAGGAGTTGATAGGGAAAGTACCCTTCTGAGTTCGAGCTCAAATTAGTTCAGATGAACAGTAAAAAATCAGAAAAATTTGTGATAAACTTTGACAAAGGTTCTAAGTGTTTGCAAATTTTTATCATGAGATCATATTTGTGGAAGCCGTGGCAATTAAAATAAAACCATTGCTCCAAAATGCTTTCGAAGGTAGCATTTTCGGAGCTTCAATTGTTTTGTCACACCTTCCACAAATGTGATGTCTGATGAAAATTTGCAAGCACTTATAACATTTATCATAGTTTACCAGAAGAAAATTTCTGTTTTTACTGTTCATCTGAGATAATTTGAGCTTGAGGTCAGAAATGCCATGTCCCCGCCTTACTGGTTTAGTTTCGCCTCACCTCTCAGCCCCTTCATGCTGGTTTTTTCTCGCTCCCGCTAGGACTAAATCGATTTGCGTGAACTTTTTTGTTTGTTTTTTTCATGCTTGTTTTAGGGCATCTCCAATGACAACCCACAAAAAGCCTCCCGCATTTGTCCGCGGACAGAGGTGTCAGTCCGCGGACACGGATGCGGGAGATCGTCATCTAACGCTAGCCACATACATTTTCACAACTCAAAACAACCGGACGAAATTCGTGCAAACACGGCGGATTTTATTGAAAATGGGATAATTTGTACATAAAACCGGATGGTATTTCATCTGGTGAACTAAAACTCTAAAACTAAAATCCTAAACTGTCATATACTTCACAGTGACCTCGTAGCCAATGTCGGGCTGGCCGGTTACTCCTCCTTCGTCATTGTCACCCGATCGCCGTCGGAGTCGTCGTCGTCGGGCTTGGGGCGGCGGAAGGTGGTGGCGCCACAACAGGGTTTCCTAGCAGCCGCCCGACGCTCGCGGCGTCCACGGTGGCCGCGGCCGCAGTGTGCACAGCGCAGGAGGATGCGGAGAGTGGCACTCCTCCTTCATGACGCGTCAGGGCGGCGAGCGGCGCTCGTCATTGACGACGCGGCAAGGTGGCGGCGAGCGGCGCTCCTCCTTCACGACGCGTTGGAGCCGCAGTGAGAACCGCTCTTCCTTGACGCGGTGTCCGATTTGGACGCCGTGGCTGCGCGGCGGTGGAGAGCGTGGAGGGGATGTCGGCTCCTGCTTCACGGGAAGGAGCGCCCACGGCGACGGAGCTGGCCCGTTGGTGTGGACGATGGAGCGACGGAGCATCAGCTTCATCTACTCCTCAAACTCCGTGTCGGTCCCGGCGTAGACCTGGCCCGGCACCGCTGGTGCGGACTGCAGTGGCGGCGACTGCTAGTCCTCCTCATCACCGGAGGAGATGAAAATCTTCGCCGGCGTCGAGTCGCCGCCACCCGACGAGGAGGACAGCCCCAGAGCTAGAGGGCGGCGTCTCCACGAGCTAGCCACCAGATCCCGCCCCAGAACCGCCTGCCGGCGCCGACGCCCAGAACTTGCCCATCGCCGGAGATGTGGAGGAGGGGGTGCGGCGAGGAGGAGGAGGACGAAGGAGGAGGATGCGATGTGGAAGGCGCATGAGCACGACTTAAATAGCGACGGCCAGGCCATGCGAAGGGCCGATTATCCACTTTAATGAGGCACAGTGCCGGAGTTTGTTCCTCGGGAACCTGCGTCCGCATTGAAGTGGTGGCTGCCGAGAGGTCGCGTCGGTCAGCGCCGCCCTCCCTCCCTCCGGTCACATCGCGGCATCAATGCCGGCCTCCGCGTGCTCTGGGCCGGCATGAATTCGGCACGGTAAGCGGCGCGTGCATCAGAAAGGAAAGCGCGAGAGGAGCGGGTGACGGGTTTCTGATGGGCCAGGGCGGTCAGGAGCGGGCTTGGGAGTGGTCCAGACTCCCGCAAAACCTCCCCCACTTTTATCTCCGGTTTTCGGAATAAATCACGTCCGGACTGCTCCGCGAACCGATACAAGTAGGCGTTGGATAGCTTCCGCATTCCGAACAGTCACAGGAGGTTTACGGGTCCACCTTGAAGATGCCCTTAGCAGGTGACGATTCAATTCAATCACATAAAAATTTAGGTAATTAAGAATTAAAAAAATTGCATCATACATGCGAGATCATCTTCCTAAAAAACAAAATGAAGTTTTTCCCCAACAACCTTCCAAAGCGAAATAAGAGCTGATTCTAAAAAAAAAACCGAAATAAGGGCATGTCACTATGGCCACAATAATACGTACTCCCTCTGTCCGAAAATACTTGTCACCAAAATGAATAAAAATGATGTATTTAGAACTAAAATACGTCTAGATACATCTTCTTTTATCCATTTTTATAACAAGTATTTCCGGACGGAGGGAGTACTAGTACCCGTTTCATTTGTCCTTCGTGAAAATACAGAAAAGGAGAGGCGCTCACACCATATGCACACATCTGCTACCTAATACGAGTCTTGAAAGAATTCACATATATGGCATGGACCTCCAATGCGGCGGTGGTGACGGGTGCCGTGCCAATGGGGTCATCGGATCTGGATGCCGGCACGTCCACTTGGCGCCGGGGCTTTGTCCGGCGACCGGCGGGGTCTGCTCCACCTCCACAATGGTGTGGTGTGTGTGGTCAAAATAAAATAAAATGGTGTGGTGTGTATGCAAAAACAAAACAAAGGTTCGTTTCCTCTCAAGCTGCATCCTCCCGACATCTTGTTTTACGTCGCCGTTGATTCCCACATGACATGACGCGCGAGATCGACACGTACACCTCGTCGTCCTTTCATCAGGTGCCGTTGCTATTCTAACGGACGCGACATTTTTTGTACGATTTGGCCACGCATGACACGTTTCTGAGCATGACACGTTTCTGAGATCCTCCACACGCTCGCTAGCCCTCGTGTGGAAAATGCGCATAACGGCAATTTTTCATGTTTTGACCTTTTTCTGAAACCTATTCAAGATTTGATCCTAATTTGAAAAAATTTCAAAATCTGATCCTTTTGCTACCGTCAGAGTTCATGGCGGTGGGGTCTAACAGTCTACCGTCAGAGACTTTGATGGTAGGAAATATCGCTACCGCCAACCGGGCTGGCGGTAGCCTGCACAACCCTACTGCCAAGATGCTTGGCGGTAGGCACGAGCACGCACTGTATTCAATACTTAGAAAGTTTTTGGCGGTAGGGCATGCAACCCTACCGCCAGGGACCTTGGAGGTAGGCTGTTATACCCTACCGCCATGGTCCCTGGCGGTAGCAAAAGGATCAGATCTCGAATTTTTTTCAAACTAGGGTCAAATCTCGAATAGGTTTCAGAAAAGGGTCAAAACACGGAATTTAGCCACGCATGACACGTTTCTGAGCACTACTACTCCATATGGGCCATGACACGCAGGTGTGACTTCTTCTTCTTCTTCTTCTTTGCATCGTTCTTCTTCTTTGTTTGTTTGGGTACGCATGTGCACGTGAATGTATTCGGACCATGATGCACGCGTCTTGCATCCTACCGTGCGAACAAACTCACACGGTTTTCGCATCTTGCATGCAGATGTTGGCCTTCCCGGAAGAGGCTTCGCTGTTATTGATTGGCCGGTAACTCCTTCACCGTTACGCATTGATATGTACTACTCCCTCTGTTCACTTTTGTAGATTGTTTAAGTCAACTGAACTTGAATTATTTTAGATGTTATCTTAAATGTCTAAAAAGTTTTACAAAAATGAACGAAGGGAGTACTACACTGCGTGAGTGTGATGGATGCATTATTTGCCTAGAGTAGATCTTGTAACTGTTAGCCTTGGGAAGAAGATAATCGTCCCAACACATAGCTGCTTAACAAGAAAGGAGAAAAACGGTATCAAAAGAAGATGGTAACTCAAGTCAATCCGACAAAGTGGTTGTGTGCAGGCATCCGGAGTCGAAGGAGCGCCGGGCGTGCACCGATGAACAAATTCCACCGGCCATCCATGGCTTCGGAGCCTTAGAACGACCCAACCCTGTTTTTTTGGGGGGCAGCTAGAGTGGTCTCGTCGGAAACTCTATCCATTATACTTAGAGCATCTTCAACGCTGACCCGTAAATTTGCTCCCTCATCTGTCTTCGGTCACAGACGAGGGAGCTGGCCATCCAACACTCCCCGCATATATTTCAAGTTGGGATTCAATTAACCAAACAAAATTCATGAAACACGGCGGATTTTCATATAAACCAGACAAAATTTATTACATTTCAAACATTTTTCAATTAAAAAAGTGGCTGGACCCAAAACCTATCCTACAGCGGCAATTATCGTCCACTTTCTTTGTATTCTGCATCGGTGACCACGTCCTCCATCTGCCGTCTCCAGGAGTGGTGGCGGGGTTTAAGACCCGTGAAGTAGAGATGTGGTCTCCGGCAAGAAAGATTAGAACATAAGAGACGGACCGGCCCACTTAGGACATAGTGCCCTGCCGCCTCCTGTGTCCTACTCATCCAAGTAGGATTTCGCTACCTGTCCATCACCGGTCCAGTGGACGTAAGGTCGATGATGGACGTGAACGGTCCGTCACTGTCCACCTGCCACACGCGCCCTCGAAAGTTGTACGGCTGCGCTTAGTACGCGCAGTTGGCGGCGTTCCCATCCTCGGCCGCCTACGCTGCCATCGCTTGTGCGGCCACCTCTTATGTGTGTGCATACTTTAGCTGACAGACAAATGTAGTTAATCACTTTGACCATCCAAACAAGATTTGACATTCAACATTAATATCAAGTATAGGTTCTAAATTGTTGGGAACGTTGCAGAAAACAAAAAAATTTCCTACGTTTCACCAAGATTAATCTATGAAGTCAACTAGCAACGAGAGGAGAGTGCATCTACATACCCTTGTAGATCGCGAGCGGAAGCGTTCAAGAGAACGAGGATGATGGAGTCGTACTCGCCGTGATCCAAATCACCGATGACAAAGTGCCGAACGGACGGCACCTCCGCGTTCAACACACGTACGGAGCGGATGACGTCTCCTCCTTCTTGATCCAGCAAGGGGAAAGGAGAGGTTGATGAAGATCCAGCAGCACGACGGCGTGGTGGTGGATGCAGCAGTGATCGCAGCAGGGCTTCACCGAGCTTCTGCGAGAGGGAGAGGTGTAGCAGGGGAGAGGGAGGCACCAAGACTTGAGGTGTGGCTGCCCTCCCTCCCCCCTTTATATAGGCCCCCTAGGGGGGTGCGCCGGCCCTAGGAGATGGGATCTCCTAGGGGGGGCGGCGGCCAAGGGGTGGAGTACCCCCCAAGGCAAGTGGAGGCGCCCCCTCCCCTAGGGTTCCCAACCCTAGGCGCATGGGGGGCCCAAGGGGGGGCGCACCAGCCCACTATGGGCTGGTTCCCCTCCCCACTCCCCTCCCCACTTCAGCCCATGTGGCTCTCCGGGATGGGTGGCCCCACCCGGTGGACCCCCGGGACCCATTCGGTGGTCCCGGTACAATACCGGTGACCCCGAAACTTTCCCGATGGCCGAAACTAAACTTCCTATATATAATTCTTCACCTCCGGACAATTCCGGAACTCCTCGTGATGTCCATGATCTCATTCGGGACTCCGAACAATTTTCGGATTACTGCATACTCATATCTATACAACCCTAGCGTCACCGAACCTTAAGTGTGTAGACCCTACGGGTTCGGGAGACAAGCAGACATGACCGAGACGACTCTCTGGTCAATAACCAACAGTGGGATCTGGATACCCATGTTGGCTCCCACATGCTCCTCGATGATCTCATCGGATGAACCACGATGTCGAGGACCTAATCAATCCCGTACTCAATTCCCTTTGTCAATCGGTACGTTACTTGCCCGAGACTCGATCGTCGGTATCCCAATACCTTGTTCAGTCTCGTTACCGGCAAGTCACTTTACTCGTACCGTAATGCATGATCCCGTGATCAACCACTTGATCACATTGAGCTCATTATGATGATGCATTACCGAGTGGGCCCAGAGATACCTCTCCGTCATACGGAGTGACAAATCCCAGTCTCGATTCGTGCCAACCCAACAGACACTTTCGGAGATACCTGTAATGTACCTTTATAGTCACCCAGTTACGTTGTGACGTTTGGCACACCTAAGACACTCCTATGGTATCCGGGAGTTGCACAATCTCATGGTCTAAGGAAATGATACTTGACATCCAGAAAAGCTACAGCAAACGAACTACACGATCTTTGTGCTATGCTTAGGTTTGGGTCTTGTCCATCACATCATTCTCCTAATGATGTGATCCCGTTATCAATGAAATCCCCATGTCCATAGCCAGGAAACCATGACTATCTGTTGATCAACGAGCTAGTCAACTAGAGGCTCACTAGGGACACATTGTGGTCTATGTATTCACACATGTATTATGATTTCCGGATAATACAATTATAGCATGAATAATAGACAATTATCATGAACAAGGAAATATAATAATCATTTTATTATTGCCTCTAGGGCATATTTCCAACAGTCTCCCACTTGCACTAGAGTCAATCATCTAGTTACATTGTGATGAATCGAACACCCATGGAATTCTGGTGTTGATCATGTTTTGCTCTAGGGAGAGGTTTAGTCAACGGATCTGCTACATTCAGGTCCGTATGCACTTTAAAAATCTCTATGTCTCCATTTTGAACACTTTCACGAATGGAGTTGAAGCGACGCTTGATATGCCTGGTCTTCCTGTTAAACCTGGGCTCCTTGGCAAGGGCAATAGCTCCAGTGTTGTCACAGAAGAGAGTCATCGGGCCCGACGCATTGGGTATGACTCCTAGGTCGGTAATGAACTCCTTCACCCAGACTGCTTCGTGTGCTGCCTCCGAGGCTGCCATGTACTCCGCTTCACATGTAGATCCCACCACAACGCTTTGCTTGCAACTGCACCAGCTTACTGCCCCACCATTCAAAATATACACGTATCCGGTTTGTGACTTAGAGTCATCGAGATCTGTGTTGAAGCTAGCATCGACGTAACCCTTTACGACGAGCTCTTCGTCACCTCCATAAACGAGAAACATTTCCTTAGTCCTTTTCAGGTACTTCAGGATATTTTTGACTGCTGTCCAGTGTTCCATGCCGGGATTACTTTGGTACCTTCCTACCAAACTCACGACAAGGTTTACATCAGGTCTGGTACACAACATAGCATACATGATAGACCCTATGGCCGAGGCATAGGGGACGACACTCATATTTTCTCTATCTTCTGCCGTGGTCGGGCATTGAGCCAAGCTCAATCTCGTACCTTGCAATACAGGCAAGAACCCCTTCTTTGACTGATCCATTTTTAACTTCTTCAAAATCTTGTCAAGGTACGTACTCTATGAAAGACCAATGAGGCGTCTCGATCTATCTCTATAGATCTTGATGCCTAATATATAAGCAGCTTCTCCAAGGTCCTTCATTGAAAAACACTTGTTCAAATAGGCCTTTATGCTTTCCAAGAATTCTATATCATTTCCCATCAACAGTATGTCATCCACATACAATACAGAGCTCCCACTCACTTTCTTGTAAATGCAGGCTTCTCCATAAGTCTGCATAAACCCAAACGCTTTGATCATCTCACCAAAGCGAATGTTCCAACTCCGAGATGCTTGCACCAGCCCATAAATCGAGCGTTGGAGCTTGCACACCTTGTCAGCATTCTTAGGATCGACAAAACCTTCCGGCTGCATCATATACAATTCCTCCTTAAGGAAACCATTAAGGAATGCCGTTTTGACGTCCATTTGCCATATCTCATAATCGTAGAATGCGGCAATTGCTAACATGATTCGGACAGACTTCAGCATCGCTACGGGTGAGAAAGTCTCATCGTCGTCAACCCCTTGAACTTGTCGATAACCCTTAGCGACAAGCCGAGATTTATAGATGGTCACATTACCATCCGCGTCTGTCTTCTTCTTAAAGATCCATTTATTTTCTATGGCTCGCCGATCAACAGGCAAGTCAGTCAAAGTCCATACTTTGTTTTCATACATGGATCCTATATTGGATTTCATGGCTTCTAGCCATTTGTCAGAATCCGGGCCCGCCATCGCTTCTTCATAGTTCGAAGGTTCACCGTTGTCTAACAACATGATTTCCAAGATAGGGTTGCCGTACCACTCTGGTGCGGAACATGTCCTTGTGGACCTACGAAGTTCAGTAGTAACTTGATCTGAAGTTTCATGATCATCATCATCAACTTCCTCTCTAGTCGGTGCAGGCACCTCAGGAACATTTTCTTGAGCTACGCCACTTACCGGTTCAAGAGGTAATACTTCATCAAGTTCTACCTTCCTCCCACTTATTTCTTTCGAGAGAAACTCCTTCTCTAGAAAGGACCCATTCTTGGCAACAAAGATCTTGCCTTTGAATCTGAGGTAGAAGATATACCCAACAGTTTCTTTAGGGTATCCTATGAAGACGCATTTTTCCGACTTGGGTTCGAGCTTTTCAGGTTGAAGTTTCTTGACATAAGCATCACATCCCCAAACTTTTAGAAATGATAGCTTAGGTTTCTTCCCAAACCATAATTCATACGGTGTCGTCTCAACGGATTTCAACGGAGCCCTATTTAAAGTGAATGCGGCAGTCTCTAAAGCATAACCCCAAAATGATAGCGGTAAATTGGTAAGAGACATCATAGATCGCACCATTATCTAATAGAGTGCGATTACGACGTTCGGACACACCATTACGCTGAGGTGTTCTAGGCGGTGTGAGTTGTGAAACTATTCCACATTTTCTTAAGTGTGTGCCAAATTCGTGACTCAAGTATTCTCCCCCACGATCTGATCGCAAGAACTTGATTTTCCTGTCACGTTGATTCTCAACCTCACTCTGAAATTCCTTGAACTTTTCAAAGGTCTCAGACTTGTGTTTCATTAAGTAGACATACCCATATCTACTCAAGTCATCAGTGAGGGTGAGAACATAACGATAGCCACCGCGAGCCTCAACACTCATTGGACCGCACACATCAGTATGTATGATTTCCAATAAGTTGGTTGCTCGCTCCATTGTTCCTGAGAACGGAGTCTTGTTCATTTTACCCATGAGGCATGGTTCGCACGTGTCAAATGATTCATAATCAAGAGACTCTAAAAGTCTATCTGCATGGAGCTTCTTCATGTGTTTGACACCTATGTGACCAAGGCGGCAGTGCCACAAGTATGTGGGACTATCATTATCAACCTTACATCTTTTGGTATTCACACTATGAATATGTGTAGCATTACGCTCGAGATTCATTAAGAATAAACCATTCACCATCGGAGCATGACCATAAAACATATCTCTCATATAAATAGAACAACCATTATTCTCGGATTTAAATGAGTAGCCATCTCGTATTAAACGAGATCTTGATACAATGTTCATGCTCAAAGCTGGCACTAAATAACAATTATTGAGGTTTAAAACTAATCCCGTAGGTAAATGTAGAGGTAGCGTGCCGACGGCGATCACATCGACCTTGGAACCATTCCCGACGCGCATCGTCACCTCGTCCTTCGTCAGTCTCCGCTTATTCCGCAGCTCCTGCTTTGAGTTACAAATGTGAGCAACCGCACCGGTATCAAATACCCAGGAGCTACTACGAGTACTGGTAAGGTACACATCAATTACATGTATATCACGTATACCTTTTGTGATGCCGGCCTTCTTGTCCGCTAAGTATTTGGGGCAGTTCCGCTTCCAGTGACCACTTCCCTTGCAATAAAAGCACTCAGTCTCGGGCTTGGGTCCATTCTTTGGCTTCTTCCCGGCAACTTGCTTACCGGGCGCGGCAACTCCCTTGCCGTCCTTCTTGAAGTTCTTCTTACCCTTGCCTTTCTTGAACTTAGTGGTTTTATTCACCATCAACACTTGATGTTCCTTTTTGACTTCTACCTCTGCTGATTTCAGCATTGCAAATACTTCAGGAATGGTCTTTTCCATCCCCTGCATATTGAAGTTCATCACAAAGCTCTTGTAGCTTGGTGGAAGTGACTGAAGGATTCTGTCAATGACCGCGTCATCCGGGAGATTAACTCCCAGCTGAGTCAAGCGGTTATGCAAACCAGACATTTTGAGTATGTGCTCACTGACAGAACTATTTTCCTCCATCTTACAGCTGAAGAACTTGTCGGAGACTTCATATCTCTCGACCCGGGCATGAGCCTGGAAAACCATTTTCAGCTCTTCGAACATCTCATATGCTCCGTGTCGCTCAAAACGCTTTTGGAGCCCCGGTTCTAAGCTGTAAAGCATGCCGCACTGAACGAGGGAGTAATCATCAGCACATGTCTGCCAAGCGTTCATAACGTCTTGGTTCTATGGGACGGGTGCGTCACCTAGTGGTGCTTCTAGGACATAATCTTTCTTGGCAGCTATGAGGATGATCCTCAGGTTCCGGACCCAGTCCGTATAGTTGCTGCCATCGTCTTTCAGCTTGGTTTTCTCTAGGAACGCGTTGAAGTTGAGGACAACGTTGGCCATTTGATCTACAAGATATATTGTAAAGATTTTAGACTAAGTTCATGATAATTAAGTTCATCTAATCAAATTATTCAATGAACTCCCACTTAGATAGACATCCCTCCAGTCATCTAAGTATAACATGATCCGAGTTGACTAGGCCGTGTCCGATCATCACGTGAGACGGACTAGTCAACATAGGTGAACATCTTCATGTTGATCGTACCTTCTACACGACTCATGCTCGACCTTTCGGTCTTCTGTGTTCCGAGGCCATATCTGTACATGCTAGGCTCGTCAAGTCAACCTAAGTGTATTGCGTGTGTAAATCTGTCTTACACCCGTTGTATGTGAACGTTGGAATCTATCACACCCGATCATCACGTGGTGCTTCGAAACAACGAACTGTCGCAACGGCGCACAGTTAGGGGGAACACTTTCTTGAAATTATTATGAGGGATCATCTTATTTACTACTGTCGTTCTAAGTAAACAAGATGCAAAAACATGATAAACATCACATGCAATCAAATAATAGCGACATGATATGGCCAATATCATATAGCTCCTTTGATCTCCATCTTGGGGCTCCATGATCATCTTGTCACCGGCATGACACCATGATCTCCATCATCATGATCTCCATCATCGTGTCTTCTTGAAGTTGTCTCATCATCTATTACTTCTACTACTATGGCTAATGCTTTACCAATAAAGTAAAGTAATTACATGACGTTTATGTTGACACGCAGGTCATAAATAAATAAAGACAACTCCTATGGCTCCTGCCGGTTGTCATACTCATCGACATGCAAGTCGTGATTCCTATTACAAGAACATGATCAATCTCATACATCACATATATAATTCATCATTCATCACAACCTTTGGCCATATCACATCACAAAACACTTGCTGCAAAAACAAGTTAGACGCCCTCTAATTGTTGTTGCAAGTTTTTACGTGGCTGCTATAGGTTTCTAGCAAGAACGTTTCTTACCTACGCCAAAACCACAACGTGAATTGCCAATTTCTATTTACCCTTCATAAGGACCCTGTTCATCGAATCCGATCCGACTAAAGTGGGAGAGACAGACACCCGCCAGCCACCTTATGCAACTAGTGCATGTCCGTCGGTGGAACCGGTCTCACATAAGCATACGTGTAAGGTTAGTCCGGGCCGCTTCATCCCACTATGTCGCCGAATCAATATAAGACTAGTAACGGCAAGCAAATTGACAATATCAACGCCCACAACTACTTTGTGTTCTACTCGTGCATAGTAACTACGCATAGACCTAGCTCTGATACCACTGTTGGGGAACGTTGCAGAAAACAAAAAAATTTCCTACATTTCACCAAGATCAATCTATGGAGTCAACTAGCAACGAGAGGAGAGTGCATCTACATACCCTTGTAGATCGCGAGCGGAAGCGTTCAAGAGAACGGGGATGATGGAGTCGTACTCGCCGTGATCCAAATCACCGATGATCAAGTGCCGAACGGACGGCACCTCCGCGTTCAACACACGTACAAAGCGGATGACGTCTCCTCCTTCTTGATCCAGCAAGGGGAAAGGAGAGGTTGATGAAGATCCAGCAGCACGACAGCGTGGTGGTGGATGCAGCAGTGATCGCAGCAGGGCTTCGCCGAGCTTCTGCGACAGGGAGAGGTGTAGCAGGGGAGAGGGAGGCGCCAAGACTTGAGGTGCGGCTGTCCTCCCTCCCCTCTTTATATAGCCCCCCTAGGGGGGTGCGCCGGCCCTAGGAGATGGGATCTCCTAAGGGGGGGCGACGGCCAAGGGGTGGAGTACCCCCCAAGGCAAGTGGAGGCGCCCCCTCCCCTAGGGTTCCCAACCCTAGGCGCATGGGGGGCCCAAGGGGGGGGCGCACCAGCCCACTATGGGCTGGTTCTCCTCCCCACTTCAGCCCATGGGGCCCTCCGGGATGGGTGGCCCCACCCGGTGGACCCCTGGGACCCATCCGGTGGTCCCGGTACAATACGGGTGACCCCAAAACTTTCCCGATGGCCGAAACTACACTTCCTATATATAATTCTTCACCTCCGGACAATTCCGAAACTCCTCGTGACGTCCAGGATCTCATCCGGGACTCCGAACAACTTTCGGATTACTGCATACTCATATCTATACAACCCTAGCGTCACCGAACCTTAAGTGTGTAGACCCTACGGGTTCAGGAGACAAGCAGACATGACCGAGATGACTCTCTGGTCAATAACCAACAGCGGGATCTGGATACCCATGTTGGCTCCCACATGCTCCTCGGTGATCTCATCGGATGAACCACGATGTCGAGGACCTAATCAATCCCGTACTCAATTCCCTTTGTCAATCGGTATGTTACTTGCCTGAGACTCGATCGTCAGTATCCCAATACCTTGTTCAGTCTCGTTACCGGCAAGTCACTTTACTCGTACCGTAATGCATGATCCCGTGATCAACCACTTGATCACATTGAGCTCATTATGATGATGCATTACCGAGTGGGCCCAGAGATACCTCTCCGTCATACGGAGTGACAAATCCTAGTCTCAGTTCGTGCCAACCCAACAGACACTTTCGGAGATACCTGTAATGTACCTTTATAGTCACCCAATTACGTTGTGATGTTTGGCACACCCAAGGCACTCCTACGGTATCCGGGAGTTGCACAATCTCATGGTCTAAGGAAATGATACTTGACATCCAGAAAAGCTACAGCAAACGAACTACACGATCTTTGTGCTATGCTTAGGTTTGGGTCTTGTCCATCACATCATTCTCCTAATGATGTGATCCCGTTATCAATGACATCCCCATGTCCATAGCCAGGAAACCATGACTATCTGTTGATCAACGAGCTAGTCAACTAGAGGCTCACTAGGGACACATTGTGGTCTATGTATTCACACATGTATTACGATTTCCGGATAATACAATTATAGCATGAATAATAGACAATTATCATGAACAAGGAAATATAATAATCATTTTATTATTGCCTCTAGGGCATATTTCCAACATAAATATCTAAACATCCGAACAGAAATATTAGCATTCAATCTCAATATCAATATCTTGGGAAATTGACATTCAAGCAAATACAATGTCAAGCCTCCCAATGCAAACATCCAAACGGAGCATTAAGGTAGTGACAATCTATTGCGTGTTAGTAGGACAGGGGTAATGAGGAATATTTCTGAAATAGTTTCATTAATATTCGAAATAGTTTTTAGAGGAACCGAAAGTGTTTCGGGGTCACTGGAAGGGTTTCGGGATTTACAGGGTAATACCGGTAAATAATATACAGATGGAAAATGTTTCTGAAGATGTTAAATTAATAATAAAATGCTCTAATAATAGTCATGAGACTTTTATATTTAATTAAATATCAACGGGTCTTAAAACACCAAGGGGTGGAAAGCATATTGGGCCCAAGAAGCCAAGGGAGGCCAAATTGGAGATGGACTCACCCTCCTATGATGGCGCAAGGGAGGGGGGCTTTCCCCCTTGTGTAGTGCCCCCTCCCCTCCCTCCAACCTTTATATATACTTTAGGATTTTGCCCTTGTAGATAAGTTTTGGAGTCTCCTCTAGTTGTCTAGTTCTAGTTCTAGTTGATCCAGCTAGAGTTAGATCTAATCATCTCTAGTATTCATAATTAGAAGTCTGGTGTGGTTCTAATCTCCTCCCTCTAATTCTCCGGTGACGATTAGCTCTAGAACGCGAAGCGCTGCCGGATCATGAACATCATACGCTTGCAAATTTTGGAGAGGTCGTGCTTTTGGTCTTCCGTTCGAGGGATCATTTGTGAATGTTTCGAGGGACTTCAAGTAGTATCTACACTGACTCGTCTTTTTCCGCTGCAACTCGGAGTTAGTAATGATCTAATCTAAACCATCATTGCATCTTCACAGTGTTCCTAGTTGATCGTAGGACGATTTTTTTGTTTTCTACTATGTTTCCCAACAGAAGGCGTCCGTTCCTCTTTCCCGTCCATGGCGATGGCAAGGGGAGAGTCCAAATTCTCTACGCCAAAACCTTAGACGCCGTGAGCGTATGTGGCATCTCCACTACCTCGCCCAACTCTCCCACGAGTCCGCTCTCTCACAGACATGGAGCACGATGCGAGCCTGTTTCCTTGCACCATGGCCTAGATGACGGCATCGTGGACGACTGGGTGCGCAATGGTGTAGAGCCCTACCATTACTATGACGCTGAAGACTTTGATATGTTGTTATGACGAACCGATTCATGTAGCCTTCTGCTTCAGTACAACCAAACACTTGTTGTTTTTCATGTTCTTCTAAAAGATCTTTCTTGAGTCTGATTGTAGCTTTATGATTCCCTTAAGATTTTAAATTTGCAAAAACAACACATCTTTAGTCTATCTATTAGTTTTAAATGGCTAAAATTAGCATTTGATGTTTACTATGTATGTTTTTTTGTGGTACCAGGACGAGCATGGTTATGGCAACCCGCAAATGTCCTCTCGCATTCATCAAGGAGAGGGTACCAGTCCGCCAATACGTATACAGGAGGATGCCATCCAACCATAGCCGCATACATTTCAAACCCGCATTTAAACCAACCGGACGAAATTCATGCAAACCGGCCGACATTCATCAAAGTTAGGATAGAAAATAGTACAAATCATCCATACATAGCATGTATATTAAGTCAAGTACAAGAATGTCTCAAATTCGAGTAGATTACGGATGTCCAACAAATTTTTCATCCACAGATCATGTCGTTACACACATACTCCCTCTTCAGCTTCATCCAATAGTGTGTGCACGTAAATGGACATCCCTCTATCCTATGGTACATCACGATAGCGCGTGCGGGATATGTATAATGTGTAGACCAATATCAAGTGAATGAATCAATCAACAGGTTGAGCAAGAGGAAGCAAAACTTATGATCTTGTCCTCTGCCACGTGCAACGTCCACCTTGCCTCGAGCTGACGAACCAGCGATACGACAACGACCTCACGTTGGGTTTTTGAATGATGTACATGTTGTAGGGCGCATTGTACTTTTGTGCGTGAAACGTTTCATGCACTTGCGGCCAGAAGGCCTCTCCTCTGCTCCTGCGTACGAAATCTGCGGATACGACCAACCATGCATCGCACAACAACTCATCCTCCATGGTCGAGTAGCTCACCATCCTTCATACTCTAAAAAACGACATAACATTTGAAAATAAGCTCAATGGCATTTGACCGAACATCTGTCAAGCATGGTGTCCGCCATGGAGGTCATCGACAGAGGGGGGGGGGAGTGTACCTGTGTATAAACGGCTCCAGTGTGGACAACTCGGTCGTAAAGGCGAGCGGGCACGTCGGTGCTGGTTGCAGGCATTCGACAATGCCTTTGTGGCGGCCGGAGTTGTATAGTAGCGGCGACAAAGGTGGAGAGTGCGGAGGCAAAGCAAGGGGGGAGAAGGGTAGAGTGGAAGAAATGGGACCGAGAGAGGGGATTGGGTGGGCCCGGGTTGCCGGAGCCCTACGTGTATGCTGTCCGAACTCCCGTAAACCTCCCCTACTTTGTCTCCAATTTGCGCGCGAAAATTCGTCCGGACTGCTTCGCGGACCGATACAGGACCAAGTTGGATGGTTTCCGTGGTCTAGACGGATGCGGGCGGTTTGTGGGTTTGCCTTGAAGGTGCCCTTATGTCTATTTTAGTATCTCTTACATCTGAGAGACTACGTGCAAGCTTCTTTCTTGACTAGAACAATGCCCGTGCATTGCAACGGGATATAAATATTCTAGTACATTAGCTTGTGATTTACATGTCAATAATAATGCGATTGTGTATATAAATGTTCATCAAATTCTTCCCATGAATTACCTTATATTTTTATTAAAAGTTTGGTAAGTAAATTAAAGTGAAATTGGTTTAGAAGCTAAGTAAATTAAGGTGATTGGTTATCATATACATGAAAGATTGGACGAAGGGGTGGTGAGAAGAAAGGTAAAATGGAAACCTTACATTCTTTTTAAGTAGTAGAGAAGTAGAGAAGAGTGGTTAAGGAGATACAATGATTACACGAAGGTTGGTTAATTAGTGCCTCAATATATTTCTCGCTACCTGTGGTAACACGTGGTTACTTATCTACTCTCAAATAATGTGAAAGTCGCCAAGTATGTCATGGATTTTCTTTACCCCAAAATACCGCAAGACGACCATATGTATCATCTCTACTACTTAAAAGAAACGCAAAGTTTCTCTCCCGTCTTACGTTTTGTCCAACCTCCCATTCATACCTATCAGTACCGACTTTCCTATCACACCTGATTTTTCTCACATCTTCAAATTTTCTAGCATGCTTTAATTGTTTATTTGTTGGCCTACCAAATAAATGATGATACAACACAGTTATATATATATATTAGCAATAACTGGCAATTGACAATCAACGGGTAAATCTTATGGCAAGTGGCAATCACTGGCTAAATCTTATGGCAAGTAGCAATCATATAAACAATACTCCCTCCATTCCTTTATATAAGGTACATTTGTTTTTCGATAAAATTCCACAATGTAAGGTGCATTTTTCTAATTCCTCATTCTTCTATTTTTAGCCCTCCATAAGAAGGATAGTATTTCTTTCCTAGTTGTATATATCTCTCCTTGTAGCAAAAGAAGAAAAGAATCTCTCTCTCTCGTTTGCATGTATCCCCTACTTTTCTGGACTTACTGATTTACTTGCCACAAACCAACAAATTTGCCAAGGGTAATTTCGTTCTATCATGTCTATAATTATGTGCGTTAGTCACTATGCTGAAAATAATATACCTTACATAAAGGAACGGAGGAAGTATATGGTAATTAGTGATTCTCTACTACCTAAAAGAAATGTAAGGTTCCCTCTCTCGTCTTACGTTTTGTCCAACCTTCCATTCATACCTCTCAGTATCGATTTTCCTTTCCCTCCTGATTTTTCTCACATCACCCGATTTTCTACCGCGCTTTAATTGTTTTATCTATTGTCCTACTAAATAAATGATGATACAAAGCAATTATATATATTAGCAATAACTGGCAATCGGTAATCAACGGCTAAATCGTATCGCAAGTGGCAATCAGTAGCTAAATCTTATGGCAAGTAGCAATCATATAAATAGTATATGGTAATTAGTGATTCTCTACTACCTAAAAGAAACGTAAGGTTCTCTCTCTCGTCTTGCGTTTTTTCCAACCTTCCATTCGTACCTCTCGGTACTGATTTTCCTATTCCACCCGTTTTTTCTCACATTGCTGGATTTTCTATTGCGCTTTAATGGCTTTATTTATTGACCTGCCAAATAAATGATGATATAACGCGATTATATGTATTCGCAATAACTGACAATCGCCAATCAACGGCTAAATCTTATGGCAATTGGCAATCACTAGCTAAATCTTATGGCAAGTAGCAAACATATAAACAATATATGGTAATTAGTGATTCTCTACTACCTAAAAGAAAAGTAAGGTTCCATCTCCCATCTTACGTTTTGTGCAACCTTTCATTCGTACCTCTCAGTGCCGATTTTCCTATCCCACCCGATTTTTCTCACATCGCTGGATTTTCTACCGCGCTTTAATTGCTATATTTATTGGCCTTCTCTACTACATAAAATAAATGTAAGGTTGCCGCTCCCGTATTACGTTTTGTCCAATCTTCTATTCGTACCTCTCTGTACCGATTTTCCTATCCCGCCTAATTTTTCTCACATCGCCGGATTTTCTACCGAGATTTGATTTTTTTATTTATTAGCCTACCAAATAAATGATGATATAATGCGATTATATATATTAGCAATAACTGGCAATCAACAATTAGTGGCTAGATCTTATGGCAAGTGGCAATCACCTGCTAAATCTTATGGCAAGTAGCCAACATGTAAACAATAGATGGTAATTAGTGACTGTTGGGGACATAGCTTCGAGGTATGACCCGCCCAGGAGGGGCCGGGTTATACCATTGGCGGTTTAACCTGAAGGAGGCCCAGGGGGAGTTAAGAAGATGACGGCTTATGGAGGCGGGCATGTTGAAGGCCCAGGACCAGGGCTGTGAACCGCCATAGTAGGACTTTCTATGTAAGGCGTGACTATTTAGAAGCCGAGCCGATCATGTTGTCTGAGCCGGATGGGACTCTGTAAGCCTCCGGGTCTTTGCCTGTGTATATAAAGGTGAGACCCGACGGCGGGTTAACTCAAGAAACAATCGATCGAGAACTAGGTCAAGCGTATTCGCTCCCTTGTAATCGAAACTCAAGCAATACAACTAGAAGTGGGACGTAGGCTTTTACCTCATTGAGAGGGGCTGAACCTGGGTAAAATCCTTGTGTCCTTTTGTCCCGTTCAACCCCTTCAAGCTAACCTAGTTGCGATGGCTCCACACCTAAGTCCTTTCACTAGGACATTTGTCGTGACAAATCCATGACAGTTGGCGCCACCATGGGGCCGGAGCACGGTGTTTTCGAGTTCTTGAAGCGCAGCTTCCCAGAGATCAAGGGATACACCGTGGGCCGGATGACCAAGAGTTGCCACGGTAAGATATACATCGACGACGCTGGCTAGAGTCCCAAGGCCGATTCAATCGAGTACGGGTACCGGGTCCCCTTCGGTGGAATTCACGTCTTCATCGGCAAGATTGGAGAGTCGGGGCCTGAGCCGGACATTTTGTAGCGACTAGACCTCAAAAGGCCCGATCTCTGTGCTTCAGTGTCATCCCTGGATCAGTAATGCTGACACGCACAGTACTTGAAGGATTTATAACAGAGTAGCAATCACACACTTATTACAACGAGTGTCTCAAAAGAGAACTTATTACAAGTAATATGGCTTAAGGCCATCTAATAACGATAACAGCGGAAGGATTGGAAGATAAGTGAGTCCATTAACTCCAACGACATCACTAAGTATAGAACCACGACCTAAAGGCACCTTACTCGTCGTCTGAAAAGTCTGCAACATGAACGTTGTAGCCCGAAAACGGGTCAGCACATGGAATATGCTGGCAATGTAACACATAGAGAGTAATGAACAAAAATAGACTATACTACATGCATATTTGGCTGGTGGAAAGCTCTATGGTTACAGTTTTGCGTAAAGCCAGTTTTTCCCTACTACAAAGGAATATATTTTATTTAACTATCATGGTGGTTGTTAAACATTGAGAGTGTAGACACCCTCTCAATCCCAATTAAGCATCATCATTAAAAAACCCAACAAAATTAATTAAAGTAACATGATGAGATTCAAATGATAATCCAAGTACTAGATACTCAAGATGTCCATAACCGGGGAAACGGCTAACCATGATTAATTTATACACTCTGCAGAGGTTTGTGCACTTTTCCCCACAAGACTCGATCTCCTCCGTTGGATTTCTCGCACTACATGGTGTTTGAGAAACGGATGACCGAGACATAGTCTTTCAGAAGTGCTAGCACCTTACGATCGGGTAGAATGTTACACCTACTTTCCCCTACATCTGCTAGTCTACCACTGTAAGAGTTCGCACGACTTAATCAACTATGCTAGAGCCCATAGTAGCTTGTGGCTGCACACGGAAGTTTCTAGTATGAATAAACTCATGATCCCTTTGAGCCTGGGTAGCGGTCCATAAAAAACAGGCAATCGGTGGAATACCCAGGTGCCTCAATCCACCCAGATGTGTATTAAAGTTGCCACCTTAAATAAACCATTAATTAACAATCTCACATCTGTCATGGATACACTCACTCAATCCACGTCTAGTAGCATAGCATGGCAATATAAGCAAACATTGAAGTAACTCCCAAGGGTTTGATAATGAAACAGGTAATAGGTACTACCTCATCTACTATCCCAAAACCCACAATTTAATTAGATCCTAATCATGCAATGTTTGAGGATTGATCTAATGCTATAAAACTGGGTAGTAAGAGGTATGATCAAAGTGTTACTTGCCTTGCTGATGATCCGTGAAACCTAGAGATTCGAAGTAGCAAGCGGCGCACTCCAGGTACTCTAACGCAAACAAACAAACAAGAATACAATAAGTACTCATCTAATGCACAGGTAAAACTCAAATAAGAAAACTAACCAAAACGTTCAACTTAAGAACTCCGGTTTTCAAAAAGAAACAAATCAAACGAAGAGACGAAAGGCAAACGGCGAAAGAAACAAGCTTCGTTTACTAATCTGGATCTAAGTCAAATTTTACAGAAGCTAAAACTTGTTTGAGTTGGTTAAATGGAAAGAGGGTTTCGAGACAAAACTCTAGGCGCTTGAATCGCCTGATTCCGATAAATGAGCAAAAAGTTATACTAAAACGAAAATCGGATCAGAAATCGCGATCAGAAATAATCGCGGAAAATCTAAGAAAAAGAAAAAATAACGACGAAATTGCTGTAAAGCCGACGGTCACCGGACGAACTTTGGAGGATTAGAGGATTCAACGGCGCAGTCCATACCTAGAATCACATCCAAACCTTGCGACTCCAGAATGATTAAATCTGAGGGGAAGACATGCCTACCTATACTCAATGTCACTTGAAAACATCCTCGGCTGGCCATATACTCCGCTCCTGGTGAGCTTACTAACATAGGTGTTCTAAGAACCTTGGTGGGCAGGTTATACTTATCCACGAATCCCCTTGATATGTATGAATGCGATGCACCAGTATCAAAAAGAATGATTGCAGTAAAAGACTTAACAAAAACTTACCGATTACTGCATCTGGCTGGGCTTCAACCTCCTCCACGTTAACGTGGTTCACCTGTCCCCTGTTGAAAGGGTTCGGCTTCTTCCTAGAGCTTCCATTGCCATTTCCATTCTGGGCTTCAGGACATTCATTGGCATAATGTCCGGTCTTCTGACACTTAAAGCAAGTGACTTGGCTCAGGTCTCTCTTGGCTGGGGTTGACGGGTTGGTACGGTTCTAGCCGTTGCTTCCCCCATTCCCATTACCATTCTTGGGGCCATTATGATTATGCGAACTTCCTCCTCCATGGGTATGCTGAAAATGTCCTCCTGATTTCGGGGTAAAACGTGGCTTCTGCTGAGCTCCTGTATTGTACTTCCCTTGTCCATACTTCCTCTTGCGGTTCTCAATCTGCTGCTGCTTCCCTTCAATCATAAGAGCACGATCTACCAACTCCTGGTAGTTGTTGAAGGTTGCTACCATCAACTGCATGCTCAACTCATCATTCAGTCCTTCCATAAACTTCTCCTGCTTAGCTGCATCCGTAGCAACGTCATCCGGGGCATAACGCGCTAACTTACTAAAGTCATCCACATATTGGCCAACTGTCCGTCCTCCTTGGCGCAAGTTGTGAAACTCACGCTTCTTCATGGCCATAGCTCCTGCTGAAACATGGGCAGTACGAAAAGCTTGCTGAAACTGATCCCATGTGACAGTGTCTATAGGATAAGTGGCTGTGAAATTCTCCCACCATGATGCTGCGGGTCCTTCGAGCTGATGTGCGGCAAAACACACCTTTTCCGCATCTGTGCATCCTGCAGTGGTCAATTCCCTCCCTGTCTTGCGGAGCCAATCATCTGCCACTACCGGCTCAGTGCTATTGGAGAACACCGGCGGATTTAGTCTAAGAAAACGGGTTAAGTGATCAACAAGTGGTGGTGGTGGTGGGTTGTTGTTGTTGTTGTTGTTCCCCTGATTCTGATTCTGGACTAGCAACTGCATCAATGCATTCTGCCGCTGGATCAATTGAGTGAGCTCCGGTGGGAAAGCAAATCCATTATCACATCTCGGAGGCATATGAAGGTTTAGAAAAGATGAGAATATAGAATAGATTGAGGTCTAGAGAGAAAGCACTACCCATATGCACATGAGGCAAATGTAAACAAAATCACTTCATTCAATTCAAACAAGGGCATACAATCTGTCTATAACTATCGTTACAAAAGTGCTTGGGCTATGCTATATACATGGTGGGATTCTACTACTGTTAAGGTGGTCTACTAGAAAAACTTCTCCGATGAAGACTCCATGATATCCTCTCCAGCTTCGTCAACATAGTCTTCATCGCTTAGGTCAGAGTCGGTGTCGTCGATGATGATGTAGTCTTCCGGGCGAATCTCCTTGGGTTCTTCGTCTTCTTCTACTGGCGTGGGGTCTCCCATGAATATTCCAATCTTCTTAATCAGGTCGTCATTCTTCTCCACTAGTACGATGATTTCCTCCTCATAATCTTCACGTGTAGCCTTGAGTTCTTCCTCCAGTTCCGTGATTCTTGTCATCGCCTTCTTCAGATCTATCATGTCTGCGCACATATGGTTCTCCTGACGTCGAATGTGCTGGTTTAACTCCTAGATAAAAGCTGCGATTGATCTATCCTTCTTGGTGCTGATCATCTCCCAATGCTCATCTCGGCGCCCACAAATCTGGTAGCTAGTATCCTTGAGATCATTGCGGTAAACTTCTCCAATACGTCCCATGGTGATGTGGGCTGCCATGCTCTTTCCTAGACTCCAGGTTGGTGCATCAAAGGAAAACTCTATGGGCTCGGTGACTGGCACAAACGTCCTTCCTGGAACTTGAACTTGAATCATCCATCGCTCCTCTTTGGGTAAAGTGGCATTGTAGGTCCCGATGAAGCTTGGTACTCCGATGTTCAGGTACTTAGTGACTTCCTTCAGATGGCGTCCAAAGGGTGTATTTTCATCCGGTTGAGTGAACTTGTTCCTTGTATCCGCCATCCTAAAAGAGTAGAAAAGATGAGAAGTCAGAAATGAGAAGAGAGTAGTGATCTAGGTCTTTTAGCTTAGTGGTCGTGTCCTACAGTCAGCATGTGCTCTGATACCATGTTGTAGCGACTAGACCTCAAACGGTCCGATCTCTGTGCTTCAGTGTCATCCCTGGATCAGTAATGCTGACACGCACAGTACTTGAAGGATTTATAACAGATTAGCAATCACACACTTATTACAACGAGTGTCTCAAAAGAGAACTTATTACAAGTAATATGGCTTAAGGCCATCTAATAACGATAATAGCGGAAGGCTTGGAAGATAAGTGAGTCCATCAACTCCAACGGCATCACTGAGTATAGAACCACGACCTAAAGGCACCTTACTCGTCGTCTGAAACGTCTGCAACATGAACGTTGCAGCCCGGAAATGGGTCAGCACATGGAATATGCTGGCAATGTAACACATAGAGAGTAATGAACAAAAATAGACTATACTACATGCATATTTGGCTGGTGGAAAGCTCTATGGTTACAGTTTTGCGTAAAGCCAGTTTTTCCCTACTGCAAAGGAATAAATTTTATTTAACTATCATGGTGGTTGTTAAACATTGAGAGTGTAGGCACCCTCTCAATCCCAATTAAGCATCATCATTAAAAAACCTAACATAATTAATTAAAGTAACATGATGAGATTCACATGATAATCCAAGTACTAGATACTCAAGATGTCCATAACCGGGGACACGACTAACCATGATTAGTTTATACACTCTGCAGAGGTTTGTGCACTTTTCCCCACAAGACTCGATCTCCTCCATTGGATTTCTCGCACTACATGGTGTTTGAGAAACGGATGACCGAGACATAGTCTTTCAGAAGCGCTAGCACCTTATGATCGGGTAGACCGTTACACCTACTTTCCCTTACATCTGCTAGTCTACCACTGTAAGAGTTCGCACAACTTAATCAACTATGCTAGAGCCCATAGTAGCTTGTGGATGCATACGGAAGTTTCTAGTATGAATAAACTCATGACCCCTTTGAGCCTGGGTGGCGGTCCATAAAAAAACAGGCAATCAGTGGAATACCCAGGTGCCTCAATCCACCCAGATCTGTATTAAAGTTGCCACCTTAAATAAACCATTAATTAACAATCTCACATCTGTCATGGATACACTCACCCAATCCATGTCTACTAGCATAACATGGAAATATAAGCAAACGTAGAAGTAACCCCCAAGGGTTTAATAATGAAACAGGTAATAGGTACTACCTCATCTACTATCCCAAAACCCACAATTTAATTAGATCCTAATCATGCAATGTTTGAGGATTGATCTAATGCAATAAAACTGGGTAGTAAGAGGTATGATCAAAGTGTTACTTGCCTTGTGATGATCCATGAAACCTAGAGATTCGAAGTAGCAAGCGGCGCATTCCGGGTACTCTAACGCAAACAAACAAACAAGCATACAATAAGTACTCATCTAATGCACAGGTAAAACTCAAATAAGAAAACTAACCAGAAAGTTCAACTTAAGAACTCCGGTTTGCAAAAAGAAACAAATCAAACGAAGACACGAAAGGCAAACGGCGAAAGAAACAAGCTTCGTTTACTAATCTGGATCTAAGTCAAATTTTACAGAAGCTAAAACTTGTTTGAGTTGGTTAAACGGAAAGAGGGTTTCGAGACGAAACTCTAGGCGCTTGAATCGCCTGATTCCGATAAACGAGCGAAAAGTTATACTAAAACGAAAATCGGATCAGAAATCGCGATCAAAAATAATCGCGGAAAATCCGAGAAAAAGAAAAAACGATGAATAGGCTAACGAACGAACGTTCGCTGTCGCTAAACAACGAAAACCATTCATTAAAACGAATGTACGGACGAACGTCCGCTAAATAAACTAAACCGGGGAAAAACCGATCTAAAAAATAAACCGGGTTCCTAGAAAAAAAAATAAACCGACAGTTTTCTCGCGAAAACCGCGGAGGCAATGGGGTCTACCTTCGGCGGGTCAACGGGCGGCGGCGACGGTCGGCTCCGGCGGGGCGAGTGGCTCTGGCGGCGGTGGCGCGGATCGCAGGCGGCGGCGGCGGCTGGCTAGGGCGGCAGCTGGGCTAGGGTTTGAGGTGGGCTGGGGTGGGCTCGGGCGCTATATAAAGGGGGCAGGCCAGGGGAGTCCTGGCCGAATACGGCCCGAGGTCGGTTCGCGTTCTTTTTAAAACAATACGCACTGAAAAACAAATAAAAGAAATACTAAACAGACTCCAAAAATCCCGAAATAAATTTTCCCCGGCTTCTAAAATCAAGAAGGACAAGGTGAACATTTATTTGGGGCCTAAATGCAATTTTGGAAAACGTGCATTTTTCCCAAATTCAAATAAAACAACAGAAAACTCCAAAATAAATTCTTATTTGATTTTTTATGAAATCCTCAATATTTTTTTATTTTGGGAAAGTCATTTTATTCCCTCTCACTTATTTTTATAATTGAAATAATTGGAGATAAAATAAATAAAATCAAATGATCCTATTTTCAAAATTTGAGAAAACTCAAATATGAAAATAACGAAATCCCCAACTCTCTCTGTGGGTCCTTGAGTTGCGTAGGATTTCTAGGATCTAGCCAAAATGCAATAAAACATGATATGCAATGATGATCTATGTATAACATTCCAAATTGAAAATTTGGGATGTTACACATTTGGACCGACACGATCGAGATGGCTCAGCGCGCACGACCCGCCAAGATCCAACCCGCCAGGAAACTGGCCTTAAATGGCTTTGTTCATGGGGCGGATCTCGAAGAAGGTTCTATGTTAGGTAGAGAGACATCCATCTATTGAGGTGATGAGTCCTCAATCGGTGAAACTGAATCAATCTATCAATTGCAAGATGGCGGGCTTGGGGGCTGTTCCGATGGTGACAGTATTCTGCACCCCTATGAGCCGCCGAGCCGGGTGGCTATCTTCATGGCCGGCACGCAACAAATATTGAATTCATCGACGACTGCAGCTATGACCTCTAGTTCAATGACTGTGGCGGCGGCCGGGGCAAGCGGCCTTGTGCGCCCGCCGGCTCAAGTTTTGTCTGAGCTCTTGGATGCTTTGGCAACATTGTTAGCCGCAGAAGTAACCTCGGCGACTCAAGCACAACATAATGTGGAGGTCGCAAAACTGCGAGATGAAATAGCTCAGGCAAGGGAGGAGCTTAATGCTGAGAATGCTAGGATGGTAATAGAGCGAGCCGCGTTGGAGGCCGAGTCACAGTGGATTCAAGCAGAGGCTTTTCGGTTAAGCTTGGACCAGAATGCATCAAATGCTGTCTTGCGCAGATACCAGAGCCGTCTTCCTTCGCAGTTTGAGGCAAGAAATCTTTTCAATACACCTGGGGCAGGACCAAGTAACCCGCCCGGTGTGACCCGGGCTGTTGAGGCGCCCGTAACCAGGGTAACAGCTCAGCTGCATGTAACAGACCCACCTCGTTTGAACACAACCCCGCCTCAGCAGGTGATAACACCGCCAGGTCATTTTTCCAATCCTCTGGATAACATGATTTCCGCAGCTTCGTGGCTGGCGGCTCTTCCAGTGGAAGGCGAGTCTCCCGCTGCAGTCGAGACCCGGAAGGCGGTGGAGCTTCTTCAAACAGATGTAGTTCAGCAGGCGGCTTACTCATATAGCTGCGAGCGAATTCATTCAACTCCACGCCCCAGCCGAAGTTATAGCCAGCACATCGAGTCGTTGACGGTTTCCAACAGCGAGCGGCGTCAGAATCAACCACGCGGGTATGACCCGCCGCGTGATGACAATGTTCAAGCTTTGATGGATCAGGCTAGGACACGTCAAGAGGCGGAGCTGGCGGCTCAATTAGCGGCTCATCAACAGCTCCATTGTGACTCGTCAGCATCTGTGGAAGCTGGGATGATCTCTAGGACAGTGGGGGTGCCTTGCCTAGCACCAGCTCTTCACAACGAGCAGCTGCCTAAGGACTTCAACGGTCCTCAAAAGGTCCCCAATTACACTGTTGATCAGCCTCCAGAGGCTTGGATTGAGAGCTACGAATTGGCTATGGAGATGCTAGATGTGAATGACGTCGTGTGCGCCAAGTACTTCACCATCATGCCGGATGGGCCGGCTAGAACCTGGTTGAAGGGATTACCCCCTAACTCTATCAATTCATGGGCAGAGTTGAAAGTGCATTTTATCCAGAATTTCAAACACATGTGCAAACAGCCTCCATCGATCATCGATTTAGATGCTTGTGTCCAGCGCGAGGATGAGTCGGCCCACCATTGGGTCCGACGGGTTTCAGCTATTGTCCACTCATCGGATAGCATCAACGCCGACTCTGTTGTTCTGATTTTGGATAAAAATTGCCGTTTCAACCCTCTCAAGCAAAAGTTAGGGGGCTCAAACGTCACTGCAATGACATGGGGGAGCTCATGGCGGCTCTCATCAAATATGCTGACTCTAACAATACTAAGGACCCTGGGTCTGATGAGGAGAAGAGCAACAAGGGGAAGAAAAACGGCAATGGAAAAGGGCCGCAATCAAACATGACGGGTCATAACCTGGGTAACAACGGTAAGCGCAAACACACTAACGGCGGGTCAAACTTTATGGCCAACACTAATACACAGAGCAACGATCACTGTCGTAGAGGAAAGCTACAAACCCAGTTTGGAGGGACGAAGTTTAACTTGGAGGCGATGTTGAACCAACCTTGCCCAAAGCATAGTCGTCCCGATAAGCCGTCGACTCACATGTGGAAAGATTGTTATATCACGAGGGAGTACAAGAATTCAAGCTTTCACCAGGACCACAATGACACTAATGTCCCTCACAACGGGTCAGGATCTGGCTCTCATGGGCCCGACTTTGGAGATGGCGGCTCAAATTCTGGATTTCAAGGCCAGGGTAATCAAAGTGGTTTTAATCAACAACATAGTAAAGGCAATTGGCAATATCAGTCTGGGTATCAGAGTAATCCAAAGCAGCTAAATAGTGGCCCATATCATGTTTTCACCTCAAGGTTGTGCAAGCGAGATTAGAAAGTTCATAAACGAGCGGTAAGTGCGGTTGAGCTGGCGATCCCTCGATACTTACGATGGTCAGAGCAGCCAATTGTATGGAGCCATGGGATCACCCGCCCCGGATTGATAACCTGGGTCAAATGCTTTGGTGGTAGCTCCTTGGGTTGGAGGTTACAAGTTCACTCGGGTGCTCATGGATGGAGGCATCAGTATCAATATCCATTATTATGATACTTTTTGCCGGATGAATTTAACTGACAAGGATCTTAAGCCGTCCTCTATAGTCTTTCATGGGGTGGTGCTTGGTAAGTCGGCTTATCCAGTGGGTAAGATAGCCTTGGAAGTGGCTTTTGGTAATGAACATGATTACAGGGTTGAAACGTTGAATTTGGTCGGCCGGCTTATGCCAAGTTTATGGCGCGGCCGTGTTATGTGTATTTGCAGCTTAAGATGCCGGGTCGCAAAGGAACCATCACAACACATGGTGACAGGAAGATAGCCTTGGAATGTGAGGAAGGTGATGCTGCTTATGCTGAGTCTGGTTGTGCTACGAAAGAGCTTAAGTTTTACAAAGACAACATTGACCCGGCTGATATGACTCCATTGAAGAAGCCAACTACATAGCATGACCCTTTGTTGAAGTTTAAATCGGTGGATGATACCAAGCAGGTTGACTTTGTCCCTGGCGACTCATCTCAGCAGTTCACTATCAGTGCCAACATGGATCCGAAATAGGAAAGCGCACTCCTCGAGTTCATTCGTGAGAACCGGGACATCTTTGCGTGGAAGCCTTCAGACATGTCAGGTGTACCGAGGGAACTCACCGAGCACACTCTCAATATTGATCCTAAGTTTAAACTGGACAAACAATTTCTTCGCCATTTTAATGAGGAGAGGCACAAGGCCATTAGAGAAGAGGTGGCTCAGCTCTTAGCAGCCGAGTTCATCGTTGAAGTTTTTCACCCAGAGTGGTTGGCTAACCCGGTGCTAGTACTTAAGAAAAGCGACACTTGGCATATGTGTGTGGATTACACAGACCTTAATAAGGTCTGTCCAGCTAATCCTTTTGCTCTCCCCCATATTGATCAGATCATTGATGCTACGGCGGGTTGTGAGCATTTGAGCTTCTTGGATGGTTATTCTAGTTATCATCAGATCAATATGGCAGTTAAGGACCAAGAGAAAACATCTTTTATCACGCCCTTTGGAGCTTTCTGTTATGTGTCTATGGCTTTTGGGCTCAAGAATGCCCAGGCGACTTATCAGCGTTGTATTCAGAATTGTCTTCACAATCAGATAGGACGCAATGTTCATGCTTAGGTGGATGATATTGTTGTAAAGTCCAAAAGAAGGAGACCCTGTTAGATGATTTGAAGGAGACCTTTGATAACCTCCAGGTCTACGAGATGATGCTTAACCCGGCCAAATGTGTTTTTGGTGTGCCTGTAGGCAAACTCTTGGGTTTTCTAGTCTCTGAGAGAGGTATTGAAGCTAACCCAGAGAAGATCAAGGCTATCACTTCATTGGCTAAGCCGACTGCTACCTCTTGAGCATGTGTTGGTTTTCCCTTGAAGAGGAAAGGGTGATGCAGCAAAGTAGCGTAAGTATTTCCCTCCGTGTTTTAGAACCAAGGTATCAATCTAGTAGGAGGTAACACGCAAGTCCCTAGTACCTACACAAACAAAAAATAACCTCACAACCAACGCGATAAAGGGGTTGCCAATCCCTTCACGGTCACTTATGAAAGTGAGATCTACTAGAGATAATAAGATAAATATTTTTGGTATTTTTATTTTATAGATTGGAAAATAAAGATTTCAAAATAAACAACGATAGAAATAGCAAGTAGATAGGAAAATATTATGATGGAAGATAGACCCGGGGGCCATAGATTTCACTAGTGGCTTCTCTCAAGATAGAAAATTCTACGGCTGGTGAACAAATTACTGTCGAGCAATTGATAGAAAAGCGCATAGTTATGACAATATCTAGGCATGATCATGTATATAGGCATCACGTCCGCGACAAGTACTTCTGCATCTACTACTATTACTCCACACATCGACCGCTATCCATCATGCATCTAGAGTATTAAGTTCATAAGAACTGAGTAACGCATTAGGCAAGATGACATGATGTAGAGGGATAAACTCAAGCAATATGATATAAACCCCATCTTTTTATCCTCGATGGCAACAATACAATACGTGCCTTGCTGCCCCTGCTGTCACTGGGAAAGGACACCGCAAGATTGAACCCAAAGCTAAGCACTTCTCCCATTGCAAGAAAGATCAATCTAGTAGGCCAAACCAAACTGATAATTCGAAGAGACTTGCAAAGATATTAAATCATGCATAAAAGAATTCAGAGAAGAATCAAATATTGTCCATAGATAATCTCGATCATAAACCCACAATTCATCAGATCTCGACAAACACACCGTAAAAAGAATTACATCTAATAGATCTCCAAGAGAATCGAGGAGAACTTTGTATTGAGATCCAAAGAGAGAGAAGAAGCCATCTAGCTAATAACTATGGACCCGAAGGTCTGTGGTAGACTACTCACACATCATCGGAGAGGCTATGGTGTTGATGTAGAAGCCCTCCGTGATCGATTCCCCCTCCAGCGGAGCGCCGGAAAAGGCCCCAAGATGGGATCTCATGGGTACAGAAGGTTGCGGCGTTCGAAATAGGGTTTCGTGGTGCTCTCGGCTGTTTTCGGGGTATATTAGTATATATAGGCGAAAGAAGTAGGTCAGCGGAGCCACGAGGGGCCCATGAGGGTGGCGGGTGAGGGAGTCCTGGACTAAGGGGTCCTCGGGCGTCCGGCCTGTTATCCATGGGCCGGACTGATGGGCTGTGAAGACATGAAGGCCGAAGACTGTACCTGTGTCCGGATTGGACTCTCCTTGGCGTGGAAGGCAAGCTTGGCGGCCGACTATGAAGATCCCTTCTTATGTAACTGACTCTATGTAAACCCTAGATCCCCCCGATGTCTATATAAACTGGAGGGGTGAGTCCGGAAAAGATATATTCATTACCATAGTCATACAGGCTAGGCTTCTAGGGTTTAGCCATTATGATCTCGTGGTAGATCAACTCTTGTAACACTCATATTCATCAAGATCAATCAAGCAGGACGTAGGGCATTACCTCCATAGAGAGGGCCCGAACCTGGGTAAACATCGTGTCCCCCATCTCCTGTTACCATCGATCCTAGACGCACAGTTCGGGACCCCCTACCCGAGATCCGCCGGTTTTGACACCGACATTGGTGCTTTCATTGAGAGTTCCACTATGCCATCAACGAAAGGTTTGATGGCCCCCTCAATCATCCATAGTGACGCTGTCCAGGGAGAAACCTTCCTCCCCGGAAAGATTTTCGTGTTTGGCGGCTTTGTACTGCGGGCCAACTCGCTTGGCCATCTGGAGCAGATCGATAGCTACGCACCTGGCCACCAGGTCAGATTTGGAAGCTTGAACTACGTCACGGATACCCATGGAGACTTGATCTTCGATGGATTTGAGACCGCAGCGGTCGCTCCCACTCGTCCCGATGAACATGAGTTAAATCTATCATCAGATCACATCCAGGAGATGGTCCCTGTTGCTGCAACGGCCTTAGAACCAGAGCAGATTGTGCCATCCAAGGCCACAGAGTCCGCGGTGTTGGAGCCGCACACGGGCTCGGCACCCTGCAATATTTGCGTAAATGGAACTCCGGACTCGTCTTCGGCTATAAGTTCCGGACCATGTACGCTTGCAGACACCGAGCTAGATCGGTTGTCGATCTTTGAATTCAGCGCCGCAGACGTTTTTCAGCACTCACCTTTGGGCGATGTGCTAAAATCTTTATAGAATTTGTCCTTGGAGAAGGACTCACAACCGAACTATGTTCGGTTCGAGCTAGAGGCCGATGACGGGAAATTTTGCTTCTCACCCGCCACCCACTTCATAGCCACTATTGATGACTTAACCGACGTGCTTGATTACGGCTCCGAGGACATCGACGGTATGGACGATGATGCCGACAGGGAGCAAGGCCAAGACTCACCATTTACTGGAGTTGGACGGCCACCTCTTCATACGATGTGCACATGGTCGACACACCTAAAAAAGCTAGCAACGATGACAAAGGAGACCCAGTTGCGAATAAACCTCCCGAGACACAGTCCAAGCGCCGGCACCCTAAACGCCTCTCTAAGCCTCGTCGCTCAAAAGATGACAACATGGCACCAGAGAAAATAGTACTCCGGGCGACGCCGAAAACAATGAAGACCCTGTCGAGGCTGCATCCGAACAGGAGGAACATGACAAGGGGCAAGATAACCCTGATAAATAGGCCATGCCCAATGACCTAGATGATGGTAGTTATCGTCCAGTCTTCGAGGATGATGAGAGCCTCGGCAATGAGGACTTCATCGTGCCTGAGGCACCCCTCGAGCAGGAGCGCTTCAAGCGCCAGCTAATAGCTACTGCAAGAAGCCTGGAGAAAAAGCAGCAACAGCTCCTAGTCGATCAAGACCTACTCATTGACAGATGGACCGATGTCCTGGCAGCCGGAGAAAACAGCCTCAAGCGCCCAACCAAGAGTTACCCAAAGCACAGACTGCTACCTCAGTTCGATGAGGAGGCACCAGATCCCATACCTCCCTCACGCAATGCGGACCGACCACCACGTGTCGGGATAGTACGGCGGACCGACCACCCCGCGGTCGGGATACAACGGCAACTCAGGCCGAACAATAGCCCGCCCCACCGCCTCGCAAAAACAGGGACAGTGCAGCTCGGGACCATACATACGACCTTCGGCAGGATCTGGACAATAGAGCAGGACACACCAAATCAATTTATGGATCGCGAGGACGCTTCCTGGCTCGGGATGACGGCTACCTATTCGGACGTCACAAACCTAGTCACACCCGGGCCAATAACCGCAGATGGACTTCATCGGAGGTGCGCCATGACACGGCCCGATATAGAGGCGCCGCACACCCTCTCTGCTTCACAGATGAGGTGCTAGATCACGAATTCCCCGAGGTGTTCAAGCCCGTCAGTATTGAATCATACGACGGAACAACTGATCCCACAGTATGGATTGAGGACTTTATTCTCCACATCCACACGGTCTGTGGAGACGACCTCCACACCATCAAATACCTCCCACTAAAGCTCAAAGGGCCAGCTCAACATTGGTTAAATAGCCTACCCGAAAATTCCATGGGCATCTAGGAGGACTTGGAAGAAGCCTTCCTTGACAACTTCCATGGTATATATGTCCGGCCACCCGATGCCGATGACTTAAGCCACATAGTTCAACAACCTGGAGAATCAGCCAGAAAATTCTGGACTAGGTTCCTAACCAAAAAGAACCAGATCATTGACTGTCCGGATGCTGAAGCCCTAGTGGCCTTTAAACACAGCATCCGGGACGAATGGCTAGCACGCCACCTTGGCCAAGAAAAGCCGAAGTCCATGGCGGCCCTTACGATACTCATGACCCGCTTTTGCACGGGTGAGGACAGCTGGCTGGCTCGTAGCAAAAACACAGCCAGTGAGATAGGCCCCTCCGAGGCCAAAAACAGCACCGACAAGCTCCGGCGCAATAGACACAAACACCAAAGCAATGTCGACAACACCGATGACACCACCGTTAATGCCGGATTCAGCGGCTCCAAGTCCGGCCAGCGAAAGAAGCCCTACAAAAGGAACAGTGAGGGACCATCCAGCCTGGATTGCTTACTCGATCATCCGTTCCAGATACATGGTACCCCAGATAAACAAGCCAATCACACCAATAGAGACTGTTGGGTTTTTAAACAGGATGGCAAGTTAAATGCCGAAAACAAAGAAAGGGGATCACAAAGCGAGGACGAGCACGAAGAGCCCCGGCAGCCGAACACTGGGGGGCAGAAGAAATTTCCCCCTCAAGTCAAAATGGTGAACGTGATATACGCTACACACATCCCCAAAAGGGAGCGCAAGCGAGCACTTAGGGACGTCTACGCGGTAGAGCCAGTCGCCCCAAAATTCAAACCGCGGTCGTCGTTTCCGATCACCTTCGATCGTCGAGATCACCCAACTAGTATCCGCCAAGGCGGTCTAGCTGCACTAGTCCTCGACCCAATTATCGACGGGTTACACCTAACATGAGTCCTGATGGACAGTGGTAGCAGCCCCAACCTGCTTTATCAGGACACAGTGCAGAAGATGGGCATTAACCCCTCATGAATCAAACCAACAAAGACTACCTTTAAAGGAGTCATACTAGGTGTAGAGACCCGCTGTACAGGCTCAATCACGCTGGAGGTGGTCTTCAGTTCTCCGGACAACTTCTGAAGCAAAGAGTTAATCTTCGATATCGTCCCCTTCCGCAGCGGCTACCACGCACTGCTCAGATGAAGTGCGTTTGCTAGATTCAACGCAGTGCCACACTATGCTTATATCAAGCTCAAGATGCCCGGTCCACGCGGCGTCATAACTGTCAATGGCAATACGGTATGCTCCCTCCGAATAGAGGAGCACACCATCGCTCGAGCAGCAGAGGTACAGAGCGGCCTTCTCAAGCAACACCATAGTACTGCTGCCGAGCCCCTGGACATCATTAAGCGGTTCCGGACTACACTGCAACAGGACAGCGCGGCTTGTCAAGAGCTCGATTAGCAATTCGGCCTCCGTCCCAGTCCCGATGAAGTAGCAGCATTCGTACCACGCGTACACAATTACGCACTCAAAATTCCATGGACATCGATGGAGGCACAAGCTAGCCCGGGATCTACAGTTCGGCTAGACCGATCCCGGACACACATATAACTTAACCATTTCCTTTTTCCCTTTTTTCACAGGTTTCTCTTATGCGCGCCTCCATCGACGGCCTGATTAATGGTCCTGTCAAAGGATAAACACACCGGATTGACACGGAGTACAGGCGTACATGGGAAGGCCTAGAGGCTAACTCAACGATTACTCTATCCATTTTCGGGACCCACACGCAGCTCGCCTCCGGTTGTGGCATGTCAAATGGAGGGTTGCTTATAGTATTTATTTTTTTAGCAATGTGCTTGGACGCATTAACCCAACTATAATGGAAACAGTTCATAATCCAAGTTCAAGGCCCCAGATCCTACCTCTGTTCTCCCTTTGTTTTCCTTTAAATTACTTATTTCCTAGCAACCGTACACTCTGGTACATTTCATATTTGCCACGGCCTCCACATCACCCCACGATACGACAACAAAGTCCGAACACTCCTTAAAGATAAGTTCGGCACCCCGAATTTAGCATTATATGCATTGGCTCCGAATCATGTCTTTGCTCAATAGTTGGGTTGCCCGGCTCCTGTGCTTGCTACCCTACATTCCGCTAAATCGGCTAGGGTAGTAAAGTGAGAACTACTGCGATTGTGCCCTGGCCTTGACCAGATGAGCGCCTCAGTAGAGAAAGCCGAAAACTGACTGTCATGGTACGACGAGAGCCGGTCAGCTGTTCGAGGGTTACAAATCGTTGGAGATTTTTTCCGCATTATGCGAAAGATCGACACTTCCCGATTAGATGCTGACAACACTCTGGTTTGAACCAAGGGTTGCGCCCATGCTTTATTATAAAACTCCTATGGCTAAGTGAGCGCGTTTTAGCCGCATAGTCTGATTGCCTTGTTCGTTGCGCTAAACAACTCCTTCAAGGACCATATAATTGGATCAAGATTGTTTAGATCCCATCCCGAACACCTCCGTACTACCTATGTGAGGGCAGAAGCCGATGAATGGCCAACCCTCAAATTACATACAACACGGCCGCACGGGAGGAAACAATTAAAGCATAACAAAATTATATTACAAACATGCTTTGTTTTCATAATACAAGGAAAGGGCAACACAAATACATTTATTCAAATACAACGTCCTGCGAGCATTGTGCTGCCGCTAGGCGAGACCCCTCCAGGACATCCGCAAAATACCGTTCGGGTGTGGGGTGCTCCTTGCACTCAGGTGGCCCTCTGGTCACCTCGACGGCGTCCATCTTCGCCCACCACCTCTTGCAACGGGCGAAGGCCATGTGCGCACCTTTAATGCAGGCCGAGCACATGACGACGTCCAGCCAAGGACATGCCTTCACCATCCGCCTCACGAGTCTGAAGTAGCTGCCTGGCATAGCTTCGGCTGGCCATAGCCGAATTATCAAATCCTTAATGGCTAGTTCGGCCACCCTATGCAGCTCCACCAGCCGTTTCAGCTGATCGGTGAAGGACACAGGATGCTCTGGCGCCGCATATCGTGACCAGAATAGCCTCTCCGTAGAACCCCCTCCTTCGGCGCGATAGAACTCCGCGGCGTCTGATACACTGTGTGGTAAATCCGCAAAAGCTCCTGGGGAACTCCGAACCCGGTTTAGTAAAAGGTACTGCTTCTCCGCATACTTGCTTTGCATCTTAAATGCCTTACCCGCCGTGATCTTCTTGGCCTCCTGGATCTCCTGGAGGGCAGCCTGGGTCTCATACCGTGCGGTCTCCGCACTCTGACGAGCCTTGGCGAGTTCGGCCCCTTGAACCAATGAATCATGCTCCAAGGCCTCACATTTTTTCACCACATCCTGGAGCTCCTGCTGGACTTCTTTGACCTGGGCCCTGAGCTTCTTACGGGCGGCTTGCTGCTGGGCAGCCTTCTCCTTAGCCTCGCCCAGGGCTTTCCTGAGGGCCTCGACCTCGGTCGCGGCTCCTGCACATATTACGACACCACAGTCAAAATACATCACCTACTCCTTCCGAACATACATCAAGTCGTCACTCACCTTGCTTCTCCTGGAGCCGAACCCTAACCTCGCCGAGCTTGTTCTCGGTCCGCTCTAGCCTCTGCCTCAGTTCAGAGACTTCGGCAACATGCGAGGTTGCGGCCAATAGCGACGCCTGCTTATCCATCCATATTACGTTAGTCTCCTATAACAAAAGATTGATCCTCTGTTCGGTTCTTCTTGCCGAACACCGGACAGTGTCTCAGGGGCTATTGTCTACATGGGTTTTTTCTCTTTCTTATCTCGAAACCTGTCAATAGGCTGCTGCAGGCTTCATTCAGTCCACTCTTGGTGGACTGAATCTTCTCGTTCACCGCACCCATAAGGACACGGTGCTCGTCCATGACGGAGGCGCCTTGAAGTGCCTCTATGGGGGTCCTGGATTAGGGGGTCTCCGGATAGCCGGACTATCTCCATTGGCCGGACTGCTAGACTATGAAGATACACGATTGAAGACTTCGTCTCGTGTCCGGATGGGACTCTACTTGGCGTGGAAGGCAAGCTAGGCAATACGTATATGGATATCTCCTCCTTCGTAACCGACCTTGTGTAACCCTAACTGAGGGAGTCCTAGATTAGGGGGTGTCCGGATGGCCGGACTATACCTTTAGCCGGATTCCTGGACTATGAAGATACAAGATTGAAGACTCCGTCCCGTGTCCGGAAGGGACTTTCCTTGGCATGGAAGGCAAGCTTGGCGATACGGATATGTAGATCTGCTACCATTGTAACCGACTTTGTGTAACCCTAACCCTCTCCGGTGTCTATATAAACTGGAGGGTTTTAGTCCGTAGGACAACATACACAACAATCATACCATAGGCTAGCTTCTAGGGTTTAGCCTCTCCGATCTCATGGTAGATCTACTCCTGTACTACCCATATCATCAATATTAATCAAGCAGGACGTAGGGTTTTACCTCCATCGAGAGGGCCCGAACCTGGGTAAAACTTCGTGTCCCTTGCCTCCTGTTACCATCCGGCCTAGACGCACAGTTCGGGACCCCCTACCCGAGATCCGCCGGTTTTGACACCGACATTGGTGCTTTCATTGAGAGTTCCTCTGTGTCGTCGCCATCAGGAAGGATGGCTCGCCCCGTCTTTAAAGACGGCACCGTTGCTAAGGGAGCTTTGGCTATCGGCCAAACCCTCTGGCTAGGTGGTTTTCTTATGACCGCCGGTTCGGCTTCTGTGCCGATGATGAACTCTCGAGCCATCGAAAACAATCTTCATGTCAACTCGAAACTCGCCGAGCAGTTAGATCCAATGGAGCTCTCCTCCATAAACGAGCTCTTGGATCACTTCGCCACCCTGGGAGTCGCTACGGATTACGACTAGATTGGGCCTAAACCCGATCTGAGAGAGATTAACTCTCCCCAAGTCACCCATCATGTTGCCGTGGTAGAGGGACAGTGCGGCGACCCTTCATCTATCTTAAGGACTCGCTATGTCCGGATTCCCGATCCCTCCAAGCCAGATACCCGCGGAGGGGAGGATATCACTCAAGACCTGAACATAGAGTCAGGCGACGGGTTGGATTCATTGGACAACATCCAGGAATCCAAATTTTCGAGTTCAGAAATTCCTCGGCCTCTGAGCCTCAGATGGGGTGAGGCTTCGGATTTAATTCCACCCACCCACCCCAACATAAGCGATCTATCCAAAATCAGGCAAGAGCCCAATGAAACAGTACATCATTACTGGGCCAGATTCCTCCTGGTTAAGAACAGGCTAAGGGACTGCCGCGAGGAAGACACAATCTCAATCTTCTGCAATAATTGCACGAACAAGGGAATACTCAACGCCATAAGTCGCCGTGATATTACACGCTTAGCTGACTTGGCGTCCATTGTATGAAAGTACTGTGCGATGGAAAGCGCCTGGAAAACCGAAATAAAATTTTGGGACAATCCGGCCCTGAATACAAACCTAGTCCGAAATAAAGGGGTGCATCATCACCAGACACCCGGGTCAAGCACTAAAAAGCAAAAACCCTCTACAGGGCATGGAACCGTACTGGAAGGATGACTCAATGGACCCTGTAAAATTCATAGTACAGAGGACGCCACACCAACTCACAGCCTCAGAGCATGTTGGATACTCCGGCAGGTGGCCAAAATTGGCGAAAATATCCTAATTCTGGAGGCCACAGAAAGCCACCCCAGAGACACCAGTACGGTATTAACAGTCTTCGAGACTTTCGCATCAAATAATATGCGAAAAAGGACACTCCACAGCCTTGCCGAAGTCTACCAAGTAGCAACAATAAACCCATGGAGTGACACGGCTATTACCTTTAACGCCAGTGATGAACCTAAATTCCGAACAGCCTGAGCACCAGCCGCATTGGTCCTTAGTCCAATAGTGGAGGGATTTCGTCTTACCAAGGTACTCATGGACGGCGGCAGCGGATTGAACTTCATTTATGAGGAAACCCTTCAAAAAATGGAAATAGACTGGAACCGCATTGAGCGAAGCAGCACAACCTTTAGAGGAATAATCCCCAGTCAGGAAGCGCGATGCACAGGAAAAATCACACTAGATGTGGTGTTCGGCACGCCGAACAATTACAGGTCCGAAGAGGTCACGTTCCATGTGGCTCCGTTCAGCAGCGGTTATCACGCTCTACTAGGGCGGGAAGCGTTTACAATCTTCCAAGAAATACCCCATTACGGGTACATGAAGCTCAAGATGCCCGGGCCTAACGGGATCATCACTCTTGCTAGTGATCCGGACATAGCACTCCGGGCCGAAAACAAGACAACCGCACTGGCCATCGAGGCACTATCTGAAGCCCTAGCGGCTGAGGAACTGACTGCGCTGTGCTCTATGGTGAATAGGGACGATGAGGTACTCGACAAAAGATCCAAGTCCACCTCCTTTAAACCGGCGGACGAAATAGTCAAATTCCAAGTCCATCCAACGGACCCCAATAAAACAGCTTCCATCGGGGCACAATTAAACCCTGATGTAGACGCCGCATTGCGATAGTTCCTACGAGAGAACTAGGACATTTTTGCCTGGCACCCTTCAGACATGCCAGGAATCCCACGCAGGCTGGCCGAGCATAGCTTAAATATCCAAACAGGATTCAAACCTGTCAAACAGGCTCTTCGGCGTTTTTCTGAACCTAAGAGACAGGCCATGGGAGAGGAGCTAGCAAAGCTATTGGAGGCCGGATTCATCAGAGATATAAAACATCCGGACTGGCTAGCAAACCTGGTGATGGTACCAAAGAAGGACAAATCCTGGCGCCTGTGTGTTGATTTTAAAGACCTTAACAAGGCTTGCCCAAAGGATCCCTTCCCCCTCCCCCGCATCGATCAAATTATCGACACTACCGCAGGACACGATTCGTTGTGTTTCCTCGACGCATATTCCGGCTACCATCAAATCAAGATGGCAGAACTAGACCAAGCTGCAACGGCATTTATCACACCATACGGCCCATTCTGCTTCAACACGATGCCCTTCGGGCTCAAAAACACCGGCGCAACATATCAGCGCATGATTCAGACATGTCTGGCAAACCAGATCGGCAAAACAGTGGAGGCATATGTAGATGATGTGGTCGTCAAAACAAGACATGTCGAATCTCTAGTAAATGACTTGAGGCTCACATTTGATAACCTCCGAACATACGACATCAAGCTCAACCCGAAAAAATGCGTTTTCGGTGTTCCAGCCGGAAAGCTCTTGGGCTTCATTGTATCCGGTAGAGGAATTGAAGCAAATCCAGCCAAGATCCAAGCTTTGTTGCAACTGGATATCCCAAAGAACCTCAAACAAATACAAAACTTAACCGGATGCGTGGCGGCTCTGAGCCGCTTTATCTCCCGCTTGGGCGAAAAGACCCTCCCCCTTTACCGCCTCCTTCGGCGCACCGAACACTTCGAATGGACGGATGCAGCCATGGCCGGACTCGACGAAATAAAAGCCATACTGGCAACAAACCCAGTCCTGGCCGCGCCAAACATTGGCGAGCCAATGCTATTATACATTGCAGCAACACATCAGGTTGTAAGCGCAGTACTTGTCGTCGAACGAGAAACGGACGGACACAAATTCCCCCTTCAAAAGCCGGTCTATTATGTGTCCACTGTCCTCACTCCCTGCAAATCACGGTACCCGCATTATCAAAAGATTGCGTACGCGGTATTCATGGCATCCCAGAAGCTACAACACTACTTTCAAGAGTGTTCAATAACAGTAGCCTCGGAAGTACCACTTAACGATATTATAAACAACCGTGACGCAACGGGCCAGATTGCAAAATGGGCCATTGAGCTCCTCCCATTCGACATAACTTATAAGCCACAGCGAGCCATCAAGTCGCAAGTCTTGGCTGACTTCATCGCAGAATGGACGGAGGCCGAACTCCCTAAAGAGTGCGGCACATATTCAAATTGGATCATGCATTTCGACGGCTCCAAGATGTTGGCCGGACTGGGGGCTGGCGTCGTTTTGACGTCCCCCACAGGAGACACAGTTCAATACGTACTCCAGATTATGTACACGGACTCCAACAATGCAGCCGAATATGAGGCCCTTTTACATGGTCTCCGGATGGCAGTATCCATGGGCATTCAATGCCTAGAGGTGCGCGGGGACTCGAACCTCACAATATCCCAAATAAATGGAGACTTCGATGCCAAGGATCCAAAAATGGCAGCTTACCGCAACGCCGTCCTAAAAATGTCAGCTCGGTTCGTAGGGCTTGAATTCCACCATGTAGCCCGGGAAAATAATCAGGCAGCAGATGTCCTGGCACGCATCGGCGCAAATCGCGATGTAGTCCCCCCCAACATCTTCTTGGAAAGGCTGTTCAAGCCATTCGTAGTATGGGAAGGGGAGCCAAACAATAATAGCCCGGACCCAACCGCACTGCCCGACACCAAACATTCCGACACAATCGGAGGCTTTGCCAATGAAATAACACCTTCATCCCACGTAATAATGGCTGTTATCGCCCCATGGACGGAACCATTCCTCGCCTACCTTACTAGGCAGGAACTCCCCGAGGACCAAAATGAGGCACGCTGCATAGTGCGGCGATCCAAAGCTTACAAAGTCCACGAGGGAGAGCTTTATAAGAAAAGCACTACCGGAGTCCTTCAAAGGTGCATCTCCGAAGAGGAAGGGCGGAACCTCCTGGCTGAAATTCATGCCGGACTCGGCGGTCATCACGCGGCAGCTTGGTCCCTTGTAAGCAAGGCCTTCCATACAGGCTTTTATTGGCCGACGGCCTAGGCAGACGCCCAGGACTTAGTCCAACGATGCACCGGTTGCCAGCTCTTTGCAACCAAAGCCATATGCCACCCACCGCCCTCCAAACTATCCCCATCACTTGGCCCTTCCCGGTCTGGGGGCTTGACATGGTTGGACCCCTTAAAGGCGGAACCCACAAGCAAAAATACTTACTGGTCATGGTGGATAAGTTCACCAAATGGATAGAAGCTAAGCCTGTTAAGACGGCCGAATTCGGTCCGGTGATAGACTTTATATCCGGGGTTATACACCATTACGGCGTCCCCCACAGCATCATCACGGATAATGGCACGAACTTTACGGTCGACGAGGTAAAACTCTGGTGCAAAAACATGGGCATCAAGCTCGATTATGCTTCCGTCTATCACCCACAAACTAACGGCCAGGTCGAACGTGCAAGTGGTCTTATCATGAGCGGCATCAAACCCAGATTAGTGCGGTCCCTCAAGGAATCTAACACGCACTGGGTGGAGGAGCTTGACTCCGTACTCTGGGGGCTGCGGACCATGCCGAATCGCACCACCGGATACACACCATTCTTTATGGTGTACGGTGCAGAGGCAGTTTTGCCTTGCGACATAATTCATGACTCACCTCGAGTGCGCATGTACGAAGAAACAGAAGCCGAGCTCGATCGGCAGGACAACTTGGACGCATTGGAGGAGGAGCGTGACGTGGCAAAAGCCCGTTCCGCGTTCTATCAATAGCAGGCTTGAAGATACCAAAGCAAAGAAGTACGAGCCAAAAATTACAACGTTGGCGAATTAGTTCTACGACTACCGAACAAGAAAAAGGACAAACTCAAGCCCAAGTGGGAAGGTCCCTTCATAATTGACCAAGTCCTGACTGGTGGAGTGTACTGCCTGCGAGATGCATCGGATAACCAACTCGAGCCGAACCCATGGAACGCAGCCCGTCTCCGAAGATTCTATGCCTAGCGTCGGACTCTGTGTTCGTCTCCTTCCTCTCTCCATTTTTATATACTTTCTGTCTTACATTCCTCTTCTTCTCTCTCTCTTATAGCCTTTAAAGGCTCATAAAGTGACGCGCTATCCGCGCTCATCAAACCTGGGGGCTTCTTTAAACAGAAGCTTATTTATATGGGTTTCATGCCCAACACATGTGTCACACTTCTGCATGTACCTTTTATTCACCATTATATGCATCGATATGACTTAAGTTTTGGCCAAGCTGGGTTGCGTGGCTCCTGTGCTTACCCCTACGTTCCCGATTGTTCGGCTAGGTGGTAAAGGGAGCACCTCCGCGATTGTTACTGCCGGGTCAGCCGGACGTGTACCTCAGACTGGGTGAAGCCGAAAGCTAGCGTTCTTAAGGGAATATTCGGTCGGTGAACTAAAGATGATCTTTTTTTATTTATCTATACGCCCCCAGATGTTTTTCCTGCGTTTCTTTTTGCAGCATGGACATGCACTTTACGGCATGCCTCCTAGGGAAATGAACCCCTAACGGGACTATTCTCCCTGGAAGATGTTTCTTACTAACCATGTAATATAACATAACTAGTCAGGCACTTGTCTATTCACGCACTAATGACCCCTACGCCTGGTCTCCATGCATTCCCCGGTTCCTATATAACCGCATGGGAATTTGGACACACTCCGGACCGTCAGGTCCCGAGGCTGAAGCAAAAAGGTCGGCCATGACAAATGATCTACAATCCGTCTAGAAGGCATTATAAATGTCAATTAAATTACATAGTCATTTTGACTTATTGTATTACTCTTCAATACCATCTAACAGTCTGTCTAATTTATAGTCCTGCTGGGAATACTTTGCGGCCAACTCTACTTGGCCGTATACTAAGCTTACAGGGATCTCCTTCCCATCGGGCCCTACAGGACCGACCTCGGCCATGTGGTTGGGGTCAGCCTTTGTGTACCGCGTCTTCACCATGGCCCAGGCCTCCCTAGCGCCTTGACGGCAGGCCGATATCTTCCACAATTGGAAGCGCCGCCGTGCTCCCTTTAGCTTCTCCGCAAGCTCTCCAAGATCTTCGGGCATGGAGATGGATGGCCACAGGGCCTGGGCGACGCCTTGCATCGCCTGCCGAACTCGATCGAGCAGTTGCAAGAGCTCGGGAAGAAGGTCACCCGTAGAACCGGGCATCTCCTCTGCAGGACGACCTATTAGCACACCTACAGACATTGCTCTGTTAGTCGACTTCCCCGCCGAACTTTCTTTCAAAGGTTCGTTCAAGCACTTACTAAATATGCCGCGCCGAAGCCGCTGATTCTCCTTCACGGAGTCTGACAGCTGGTCATGAACATCTTTCAGCTCGACGCCCAGCTTGGTGTTGGCATCTTGGAGATCGTTCTTCTCCCGCCTCACCTTTGTCAGCACCTTCTCACCAGCCTTTAACTGGCGTAGGAGGTGTTGCCTTTCCAGATTCAATCCAGCGCCATCTGCAATTTCATTTGTCAGATTCTCACCCATGCCGTGCTTCGCAAAATACTTATCTTTCGAAGTGTATATTACCAGAGGGGGTCTCCTTGGGCTCCCCTGCTGCGGCTAGTGCGGCCTCAAGTTGGGCTTTGCACTCTTCCAGCTCCTTGGACAGTAGGGAATTCTTTTCTGTAAGAACCTGCATAACAAATGATCCTTAAATCAGTTATTCTAACTGTTTCAAGTCTCAGGGGCTACTGGTATATATATATATAATTACCAAAATTTTCTTACCCGTATGTCTTTTACATATTGCTCCGTGGCTCTGGCTAGACCATTTTGAGCGGCACGGAGGTACGCATCTCCCGAGTTGAAGGCATCTAACGCCCCTTGGGAGAAACAAGCGTCGCGAAGAATTGTCCGGCGACGCCTGTGGTTCATGGCACTCTCCACCTCAGAGTTGGTGGCAGACAACCCGTCCACATCCTCCGCCGGAGGAGCGTCTAGCGCGCGCCTTGCGTGCGCCTCCGCCTCCGGACCAGGCTTTGGAGCCTGGCTGGTGGAGGCGCAATTGGCAGCCTCTCCGGATATAGTCTGGCGAGGTCTCTTTGTCCTAAAGAGAGCACGAGTGTCAATGTGCCTCGAAGGTATAACACCTGGGATAAGGGGGCGCGCCAAACCTTTGCGCTGACGCCTCGGTTCAGACTGCACTTCTTTTCTGCCCACGGGGCCCTGCGGCCCCTCGTTGGCTTGTCGCCGCAGGTTCGGCCTTCCGCCTCAAAAACCTCCCCTGCAAAGTTCGGTTGTAATCAGGAAACTGGAAACACGAGAGGGCGGACACCTATTCGTGGTACTGGGGCTTCGATCTCAGTTACCTGGGAGGCCAGGATTAGCCCTAGGTAATCGGCTGTAATGGCCACCAAGGCGTTGTCCTTGCTCAATTGATGGAACACTCCATCAATCAGCTCCACAGATATGTCCGAATCCTCTTGAGAGGCCGGGTCGAGGGACCGTCTTGGGTCCTCGGGTTGTGGAGGAGGGCTGCTTATTTCCTTAATAGCCCGGCGGAGTTCCTGCGTTGAAGTCGTCATACTGAATATTTAACAATGGGAATACAAAACGGATGGGCAAGTAAATGTGACCGCTTACCCAGCTTGGGGGATTGTGCATAGAGAATTCACCTGTGGGTTGAAGCGGAGAAATTCCTCCTCTTCTCCCTTATACAAAGTGGACAAGATCTTTAGTAGAGCGGCAGCTGAATCCGGCCCCTTACGGCCGTAGCGGGTGGCGTCGTCCTCCCCATTGAAGTCCCACATGGGGTGGCTTCTATACTGAAGCGGCTGCACCTCTGCATGATGCATTTGGCCATAACCCTGATCATGGTCAGTCTGGAATGGGCTAACAATCTTATTCCGCACATCAGGTAAATGATGTCCCTGTCACTTTCCCTCTGCTCCGTGGACGCTAGCTTAGGCGCTTATTTAAGGAAGCACTGTCGAACTCGGGGAGGCCAATCTGAACAGGATCCGGCAGCGGGACATCCTCTATATAAAACCATTCCGAAGGCCAGTCTTCGGATGCCTTCTTTGGAGTTCTGGATAGATATCCGGTCCCGGCGATGCACCACACTTCGGCTCTGCCCACTTGATACATTGACCCCTCCTTAGAGCAGGGCACAAGGCAGAATAACCTTCTCCATAGCCCGAAATGAGCCTCGATACCCAAAAACAGCTCGCAGAGGGCTACGAAGCCCGCGATATGCAATACGGAGGCAGGCGTGAGATTGTGTAGCTGGAGGCCATAGAACTCCAGCAGCCCCCGGAGAAATGGATGGATTGGAAACCCGAGCCCCCTTATTAAATAAGGGACAAGGCATACCCGCTCTCCTTTGGAGGGATTTGGGGCACTCTCCGCTTGCTTTCCGCTGTTATAGACGGCAAGACCGGCTCGAACCGGGATCATATAGGCCGGGGGGGGAGAAATCCCTTGGTCTGGAGCGTCACTAGCTCGTTATGCGAGACGGAGCATCTCTCCCAATATCCAAGCTGAGGGCTAGAAGGGCAAAAGGAGGAGTTGCGATGGCTGGCCATGGTGGAATGGACCTTTGTCGGATGTGCTCTGATGAACACTCGCGAAGGGGAGAAGGTGCGGTTTGGATCTAAATCCTCGTCCCCTTAAATGGGCGGCTCATTTACGCAGCTAGGGGTGTGAATGTAAAAACACTCAGACTTTTCATATTCGTTTGACACGTGGGAGACGACCATTATTGGGCGTAGAAGCCGAGGAGCGCAACATTTACAAGAAGCCGGACTTTATTCAATAGGTACACGGAATTTGGAGGAGAACCCGCCTTGCAATGCCGAAGACAATCTGCGCGCCGGACTCATCGTCATTGAAGCCTGGTTCGGGGGCTACTGAGGGAGTCCTGGATTAGGGGGTGTCCGGATGGCCGGACTATACCTTCAGCCGGATTCCTGGACTATGAAGATACAAGATTGAAGACTTCATCCCGTGTCCGGAAGGGACTTTCCTTGGCGTGGAAGGCAAGCTTGGCGATACGGATATGTAGATCTCCTACCATTGTAACCGACTTTGTGTAACCCTAACCCTCTCCGGTGTCTATATAAACCGGAGGGTTTTAGTCCGTAGGACAACATACACAACAATCATACCATAGGCTAGCTTCTAGGGTTTAGCGTCTCCGATCTCGTGGTAGATCTACTCTTGTACTACCCATATCATCAATATTAATGAAGCAGGATGTAGGGTTTTACCTCCATCAAGAGGGCCCGAACCTGGGTAAAACTTCGTGTCCCTTGCCTCCTATTACCATCCGGCCTAGACGCATAGTTTGGGACCCCCTACCCGAGGTCCGCCGGTTTTGACACCGACACTAACCCTCTCCAGTGTCTATATAAACCGAAGGGTTTTAGTCCATAGGACAAAAATCACAACATACAATCATACCATAGGCTAGCTTCTAGGGTTTAGCCTCTCTGATCTCGTGGTAGATCTACTCTTGTAACACCCATATCATCAATATCAATCAAGCAGGACGTAGGGTTTTACCTCCATCAAGAGGGCCCAAACCTGGGTAAAACTTCGTGTCCCTTGCCTCCTGTTACCATCCGTCCTAGACGCACAGTTCGGGACCCCCTACCCGAGATCCGCCGGTTTTAACACCGACAGCCTCCATCAGGTTAGCTGGCGGCCCTGGATGGACAGGGGCCACCGGTGGAAGCGGCGCACCCCCCTCCTTCAAAGGGGGCTGCTCGCCCGACTCTGGAGCCATATGGGTCTCTGGAATCGTATTCGGCTGAGGGCCGAACTGGACGGGGCCTCTTCTCTAGTATCCATGGGGATCGGCTCCCCTATTTGTCCGGTAGTGAAGATCTCGCCTTGTGGCGTCTCCCGGACGGTGTCCTGGGCTCCTCCCCAGTTTGGAGCGGTCCTCCAGGATAACACTTCCGTGTCGTCCCTGGCCCCGGGGGAATAAGCAGGCGGTGGTGACATGCTCACTATCTCCGGCGGAGCCAACGAGCCTCCAGATGAGGATTGCTGGATATGGTCGCGGGCTGGACTGCAATAGTACAGTTAACTATGTCAAGGTAACGAAGAGAAAGGGCCGGATGCGCGCATGAGTGAGCCGTGTCACTTATGATGCGGCATGGGGCTTAGTGCGGGGGCGTCGTTCCAGACTACTGTCAACATCCCATGCGGTGTTGACCGTTGGGACGCCCTTCCCATTCTTGGGAGTTTCCGCCTCTAGATGCGCCAAAGCCGCCCTCTTCTTAATCCTCTCCTCAGGGGGAGGGTTGTTTTCCTCCTACTCCTCCTCTTCCTCGCCATTATCCTCAGGGACAGAGGAATGAGCTTCGTCGTCTTCGGACGTCACGTCCGAAGTGCCCTTGCGACGGGGGCCACTCTTGGCCCCCTTGGCCTTCTTCTTGGCCTTCTTCTCCGGCGCCTTATAGGGTGCCGGCGCGAGCATCTTCGCCAGATGTGGGATGACTGGTTCTTCGGGTAGCGGGGCCGTACACTGGATCCGCTTCGCCCTCTCCATCTAATCCTAAAAAAGCAACAATAAAAGCTCAGGCATCATCCTTAAAACAGACAAGTGGAGAATGCATCAAAAATGACATACCTCGCTAGCGAGGCGTTTAGCCTCGTGCCCGCGATCTGAATCTGCGGCCAGTGGTTTCTCATTGCCCTTAAAGAGCAACTTTCATGCACCTTCGTGAGTAGTCTCGAAGAGCCTCACCAGGGTCTGGTGCTTGTTCGGGTTGAACTCCCACAGAGGGCGGCTTGAGCGTTGGCACGGAAGGATCTGGCGAACTAGCATCACCTGGATCACATCAACGAGCTTGACGTTCTTGGTTACCATGCTTTGAACGCGCGTCTGCAGCACTATCAGCTCGTCAGATGAACACTAGTCCGGACTCTTCTCGACCCAGGAGGTGAGTCGCATGGGAGCGCCGGAGCGGAATTCGGCAGTTGCGGCCCAGGTGGTGCCGCGAGGTTCTGTGATGTAGAACCATTGCTTCTGCCACACCTTTACCGTGTCCACAAAAGTACCTTTGGGCTAGGAGACGTTGGACAGCTTGCTCACCATGGCTCCTCCGCACTCCGTGTGCCGGCCATCCACCACCTTCGGCTTCACGTTAAAGACTTTGAGTCATAGCCCGAAGTGGGGTTGGATGTGGTGGATGGCCTCACACACGACGATAAACACTGAAATGTTGAGGAAGGAATTCAGGGACAAATCATGGAAATCTATCCTGTAATAATACATCAGACTGCGGACGAAAGGGTGGAGTGGAAACCCTAGCCCACGGAAGAAATGGGGGATGAACACTACCCTCTCGGTGGGCTTCGGCGTCGGGACAACCTGTCCCTCGGTCGGCAGGCGGTGAGCGACCTCCTTCGCCAAATATCCAGCCGCCCGAAGCTCAGTAATATCCTCCTCCTTGACGGAGGAGACCATCCACTTGCCCTGGCTCCGCATCCGGCCATGGTTGCTTGAGTGGAAAGGAGATGAGAACTTGGGCGCTGGAGCTCGAGATTGGAAAGGCGGAGATAGAGAGAGGGCGTGAGAGAGGAAGAGGGAATCCTTATCCCCTTATAAAGGCAGCGAATATTAAACGCCTCCTCACTCGCCTTAAGATTCGCCTATTCCCAAGGGCTGTATAAACGGCACGGTTGGGTTACCCATGCCCGCATTGATGAGAATCCCGCGATAAGGGGACACGATCTCTGCTTTTACAAGACGTGCCGATGGCATCCATGTCTCGGGACATGGGGCGTTGAATATGAAAGCGGTTTGGAATTATGGCCGGTCAGACGTAATATCGTGCTACGAAAAAGTTGTCAGCAGATGGGACTCGTGTAAAAATATATCCTCTTTGCGGTTATGTATGGTGTGTGTGACAGGTCCGGATACTATCATCGCATCCGAAGACTATCTTGAAGTTCGAATAGAAGGGAACCCGCCTTGCAATGCCAAAGACAATCTGCACACCGGACTCCTCGTTATTGAAGCCAGGTTCAGGGGCTACTGAGGGAGTCCTGGACTAAGGGGTCCTCAGGCATCCGGCCTGTTATCCATGGGCCGGACTGATGGGCTGTGAAGACATGAAGGCCGAAGACTGTACCTGTGTCCGGATTGGACTCTCCTTGGCGTGGAAGGCAAGCTTGGTGACCGACTATGAAGATTCCTTCTTATGTAACCGACTCTATGTAAACCCTAGATCCCTCCGGTGTCTATATAAACTGGAGGGGTGAGTCCGGGAAATATATATTCATTACCATAGTCATACATGCTAGGCTTGTAGGGTTTAGCCATTACGATCTCGTGGTAGATCAACTCTTGTAACACTCATATTCATCAAGATCAATCAAGCAGGACGTAGGGTATTACCTCCATAGAGAGGGCCCGAACCTGGGTAAACATCGTGTCCCCCGTCTCCTGTTACCATCGATCCTAGACGCATAGTTTGGGACCCCCTACCGAAGATCCGCCGGGTTTGACACCGATAGGGGGTGCGCCCTCCTGCCTCGTGGCCGCCTCGTTGCTTCCTTGACATCCACTCCAAGTCTCCTGGATTGCCTTTGTTCCAAAAATAACTCTCCCAAAGGTTTCATTCCGTTTGGATTCCGTTTGATGTTCCTTTTCTGCGAAACACTGAAATAGGCAAAAAATAGGAATTTGCACTGGGCCTTTGGTTAGTAGGTTAGTCCCAAAAACAATATAAAAAGGTATATTAAAGCCCATTAAACATCCAAAACAAATAATATAATAGCATGGAACAATCAAAAATTATAGATACGTTGGAGACGTATCACCGACATGCATTTATGATGGCCAGCGGTTGGCGGGTCGTATTGCGGCGTTAAGCCGGTTTATAAGCCGCCTGGGATAAAAGGCTGTTCCTCTCTATCAGATGATGAACAAAACAGATCATTTTGTCTGGAGTGATGCTCCTAATGAGGCATTTGAGGCACTTCAGAAATAGTTGGCTGAGCCGCCCGTCCTTGCAGCTCCTGTTGAGAAGGAGCCCTTGATCTTATATGTGGCTGCTAATAGCAGAGCCGTCATGTGGCGGTTGTAGTGGAAAGGAAGGAAACAGGTAAATAATATTCGGTTTAGAGGCCGGCTTATTATGTCAGTGAAGTTTTAATTGAGTCTAAGCAAAGGTACCCGCATTGGCAAAAGCTGGTCTATGGGGTGTTCATGGCTAGTCGCAAGTTGAAGCATTATTTCCTTGGTCATCCCATTACTATGGTCATTTCTACTCCTCTAGGGGATATTATTCAAAATAGAGAAGCCACGGGTCGAGTGGCCAAGTGGGCTATTGAGCTTGGACCACATGGTTTGAAATATATGCCTCAGATAACTATCAAATCTCAGGCTCTTGTGGATTTTATCAATGACTGGACAGAGTTGCAGATGCATGAGGAGAAGCCTGATAATACATATTGGACTTTTCATTTTGATGGGTCCAGACAGTTGGAAGGCTCGGGGGCTGGAGTTATTTTGACTTCCCCGCGAGGTGACAAGTTTTGATATGTTTTAAGGCTGATGTTTCTTTGTACTAATAATGCAGCTGAGTATGAGGCCCTGCTCCATGGTCTTTGGATGGCCAAAGAGATGAACCTAAGCGGGGTAGGTGCTTTGGTGACTCAGATTTGGTGGCTCAACAAGTTTTAGGAACTTGGGATTCTAAGGACCCGCTCATGGCGGCTTATCGCCGGGCGGTTGATAGTATTGCTGGTCATTTCGAAGGTTATCAAGTGGAACATGTTGACCACGGAAAGAATGAGGCGTCCCATGCTTTAAGCCGGCTGGGGTCTCAGCGTAAGCCGGTACCACCAAACAATTTTCTTGATATATTACATAACCGTTCAGTCAAGCTACCCGCGGAGGATGATCTTGCAATTCCTGACCCGGAGGCACATCTGGTGCGGCCCTTCATACTATTCCTAATTGGACAGTTCCTTATTTGGCTTATATGACCCGGGGAGAGTTACCTGAGGATGAAACTTTGGCCAGGCAAATAACCTGGCGGTCTAAATCGATGACTATTGTCAATGGCGAGTTACACCGATGCAGTGTCACAGGTGTGTTCCAGCGTTGTGTTTCTCCTGAAGAGGGACGTGAGATTCTAAGGGAGATTCATGAAGGAGATTGTGGCCATCACGCCGGCTCTAAATATCTTGTGGCCAAAGCTTTTCGTCATGGGTTTTATTGGTTGGCGGCTCATGCTGACGCAGAAGATCTGGTTAGCAAGTGTGACAGATGTCAAAAGTTTTATAGACGAGCTCATGTGCCGGCTCAAGAATTGAGGATGATTCCAATTACTTGGCCGTTGGCAGTCTGGGGGCTGGATATGGTTGGACCTTTCAAGATATCCTGGGACAAAAAGACCCACCTCTTGGTGGCGGTGGATAAGTTTACTAAATGGATTGAGGCATAACCGTTCAGCAAGTGTGATGCGGCGACGGCGGTTCAATTCATTAAGAAGGTGATCTTCCGCTTTGGCTACCCTCACAGTATCATAACTGATAATGGCACTAATTTGTCTAAAGGTGCTATGAAAGAATTTTGTCAATGAGAGCATATTCGTCTTGATGTTTCATCAGTGGCTCACCCCCAGTCCAATGGTCAAGCTGAAAGGGACAATCAGGAAATCTTGAGAGGCATAAAACCCCGGCTTATGGTCCCTTTGCAGAGGACGCCAGGTTGTTGTGTTGAGGAATTTCCCTCGGTGCTTTGGAGTATAAATACCACCCCAACAGATCAACATGTTACACGCCCTTCTTCATGGTCTACGGGGCAGAGGCGGTTCTTCCAAGCGATATCCGTCATGACTCGCCCCGGGTGGCAGCTTATGTTGAAGCTGTCAATGAAAAGGCACGTTATGATAGTCTTGATATGCTGGATGAGGAGCGTGACCTTGCGGCGGCTCGTTCGGCGATATACCAGAAAGATCTATGTCATTATCACAGGCATCGGGTCAAGACTTGAACCTTTCAAGAAGGCGACTTGGTGCTCCAGCTCATCCAAGATCAAAAAGACATGCACAAGTTATCCCCACCTTGGGAAGGGCCTTTTGTGGTCAACAAGAATTTGAACAACGGGTCATACTACCTCATGGATATTAGAGAACACAAGTATTCACACACATTAGAGGAAGATACCCACTGACCTTGGAACATTGCTCATCTTCGGCCTTATTACACTTGAGCCACCGGCTCTTGTGTTGTACATACCTTCATCAATGTATATACTATGATCAGTATAATAAAGAGGGCATCCCTGATAATTCGGGGCCTTTGTCGTTTCATTTCAAAGTATTTGAGTCTTTATTGTCTGTTCATAAGATCACTTGGGGGCTTCCTGCTTAATGAGCATAGCTATTCATACCCTCTTGATCCGGTTTATAAGCCATCTTATTGGTCACTTGGGGGCTTCCTGCTCAAAGAACATTGCTATCCATACCCACTTGATCCGGATTCCATGCCAAAGGTCGCTTCGGGGCTTCTTACTCAATGAGTATAGGTTTCATACCCACTTGGCCGGCTTCCATGCCAAATCTGAGTTAGACCTGCCTGTTTGCAACTTGCTACTCCACCAGGTGATCCGCCGAACTCTTGACAGTTACTCTTTACAATAAGACCCTGAACTTGTCAAGGTTAAAACGGCGGCTTTTGTCACGTGAGAGTCGGCTTACAGAGAGCTAGGATAAACTCACTTGTTGTCGTAGTCTCTCCGCTATGTGGCCCGTGCGTACTCTTGACAGTCAATCTTTTCAATAAGACCCTGAACTAGTTAAGGTTAAAACGACGGATTTATGTCATGTGAGAGCCAACTTATAGGATAAAAGGCTTTCATGCCAAGCTCCTTTGAAGCAAAACCGGAATTTAAAAAAAACAAAATAGAGCTAGTCTCATCTAGTCCTGTATAGTTTCTGGCTTACAGATTTCAAGTTGGCAGGGTAATTTACCTTCAAAGAATTCAAGTCATGATTTTTCATGTTTACGGGTTAAAAACCCATGCTAGATTACAATCATTGCAGTGTCATTGTGATATCAGCGTACATGTACGATTTTAATATTTGAATAAAATATTTCGGGTTTCTTCTAACCCGCCCAGCCTTCGACTTTAAGTCACCAGTATATTTCTGGCTTAAATAGCCTTTTAGTCTTTTTTATCAAAGACCATATATCAGGGTTTTTCAAAGATATTTGTGACCCGCCCTAGTGTAGACCGCCAGGGCATATGTTGTTTCCTTGTGTATAGGAAATATGATGATGCTTGATCCGATTCACATAATTGATAGTGTTATTGCACAAGTGGCGGGTGATAAAAATCAAGCACGACAGTCCAAAAATTCAAAGGATAACACATGCACGATGGCATGTCAGAGTATTGTTTCAACTAGCCTATTACAAGGCTTTCAAAAGCCCAGAATTTTCAAAGAAAGAATGCGACGTGATACGTCTCCGTCGTATCAACTTTTCCAAACACTTTTTCCCTTGTTTTGGACTTTATCTTGTATGATTTGAATGGAACTAACCCGGACTGACGCTGTTTTCAGTAGAATTACCATGGTGTTGTTTTATGTGCAGAAAACAAATATTCTCGGAATGACCCGAAACTCCACGGGAGGTCTTAGAGAAAATAATAAAAAATCCTCGCCAAAGATGAAGACCAGGGGCCCACACCCTTTCCACGAGGCTGGGGGGGGGGGGCGCCCCCCTAGGCGCGCCCCCTACCTCGTGGGCCCCCTGTTGACCCTCCAACACCAACTCCAACTCTATATATTTGCTTTCAGAGAGAAAAAAACCAGAGAGAAGAAATCATCACGTTTTACGATACGGAGCCGCCGCCAAGCCCTAAAACCTCTCGGGAGGGCTGATCTGGAGTCCGTTCGGGGCTCCGGAGAGGGGGATTCATCGCCGTCGTCATCATCAACCATCCTCCATAACCAATTTCATGATGCTCGCCGCCGTGCGTGAGTAATTGCATCGTAGGCTTGCTGGACGGTGATGGGTTGGATGATATTTATCATGTAATCGAGTTAGTTTTGTTAGGGTTTGATCCCTAGTATCCATTATGTTCTGAGATTGATGTTGCTATGACTTTGCTATGCTTAATGCTTGTCACTAGGGCCCGAGTGCCATGATTTCAGATCTGAACCTATTATGTTTTCATGAATATATGTGAGTTCTAGATCCTATCTTGCAAGTCTATAGTCACCTACTATGTGTTATGATCCGGCAACCCCGAAGTGACAATAATCGGGATCACTCCCGGTGATGACCATAGTTTGAGGAGTTCATGTATTCACTATGTGCTAATGCTTTGTTCCGGTTCTCTATTAAAAGGAGGCCTTAATATCCATTAGTTTCCAATAGGACCCCGCTGCCACGGGAGGGTAGGACAAAAGATGTCATGCAAGTTATTTTCCATAAGCACGTATGACTATATACGGAATACATGCCTACATTACATTGACGAATTGGAGCTAGTTCTGTGTCACCCTATGTTATGACTGTTACATGATGAACCGCATCTGGCATAATTATCCATCACTGATCCGGTGCCTACAAGTTCTCCATATACTGGTTTATGCTTATTTACTTTCCCGCTGCTACTGTTACAATTACTACAAAATACCAAAAGCATTACTTTTGCTGTCTTTACTTTTGTTGCCGCTACCACCACTATCATATTACTTTGCTACTAAACACTTTGCTGCAGATACTAAGTTTCCAGATGTGGTTGAATTGACAACTCAGCTGCTAATACTTGAGAATATTCTTTGGCTCCCCTTGTGTCGAATCAATAAATTTGGGTTGAATACTCTACCCTCAAAAGTTGTTGCAACCCCCTATACTTGTGGGTTATCAAGAACCTTTTTCTGGCGCCGTTGCCGGGGAGCATAGCTCTATTCTTTGAGTCACTTGGGATTTATATCTGCTGGACACTATGAAGAACTTGAGAGGTCCTAAAACCAAGATCTATCCCTCAACTACGAGGGGAGGTAAGGAACTGCCATCTAGCTCTGCACTTGATTCACCTTCTGTTATGAGTAAGTTTGCGACACCTACACCTGCTTCTACTATTCGTTCTGATATGTCGCATGTTATTGATGATGCCACTTCTGCTATGCATGATACTTATGATGAAACTGCTTCTATGCCTGATACTACTGTGCCCCTTTGTAAATTTCTAGATGAACAAATTGCTAGGGCTAGAGAAAGAGAAATTATTGAATCTGAATACGATGATGATAGTGATGATGAAAACATGCATGTTCTTCCTAAAGGTTATCTTTTTGATAGAGATGCTTCCTTAGCTATTTTAGCTTGCAGAGATAGATATGAGCTTAAGAGGTTATTAATGAAATGGAACAAAGAATCACTTGGAGATAAAATAAAACCCGACCCTGCTTTTGCTACTTCACCTATATGTGTTCCTGATAAGGATTATGAATTCTCTGTTGATCCTGATATAATTACTTTGGTTGAATCTGATCCATTTTATGGCTATGAATCTGAAACTGTCGTGGCACATCTTACTAAGTTAAATGATAGAGCTGCTCTGTTCACTAATAATGAGAGATCACGTTACCTCTATTTACTCAAAATATTTCCATTCTCATTAAAGGGCAATGCTAAGATATGGTTTAATTCTCTTGATCCTGGTTGTGTGCATAGTCCCCAGGATATGATTTATTACTTCTCTGCTAAATATTTCCCCACTCATAAGAAACAAGCTGCTTTGAGGGAAATATATAACTCTATGCAAATTAAAGAAGAGAGTCTCCCACAAGCTTGGGGGAGGCTTCTCAAGTTACTTAATGCTTTGCCTGATCATCCTCTTAAGAAACCTGAAATACTTGATATCTTTTATAATGGACTAACCGATGCTTCCAGAGATTACCTAGATAGCTGTGCTAGTTCTCTTTTCAGGGAAAGAACACCGGATGAAGCTGAAATTCTATTGAATAATATGTTGACAAATGAAAATAATTGGGCACCTCCCGAGCCAACTCCCGAGTCAACTCCTGCTCCAATTATTGAGCCTATTCCTAAACCAACTCCGAAGAAGAGAGGTGTTCTATTTCTCAGTCCCGAAGATATGCAAGAGGCAAAGAAATCTATGAAAGAAAAAGGTATTAAAGCTGAAGACGTTAAGAATTTACCTCCTATTGAAGAAATACATGGTCTTAATTCACCGCCTGTTGAGGAGACTTATGATCTCAATTATTTATTTACCGAAGAACCTCCTGATCTCGATATCCCGACATAGGTAGTAAAGGTAAATTCTCTCTATAGATATGATAAAGCTGAAGTCCCTCCTACTAAAATTGCTAGTCAATGCTTGGATGAGTTCGATAGCTTTATGTATAAGCAAGATGACTTCAATGCTTATTTTGGTAGACAATTAAAATAAAATGCTTATATGATTAGATGCTTGGGTGATTATATGGCTGATATTAAAGGTGAACTTAAACTTATTAGCAAACATGCTTCTATGGTTACCACTCAAGTAGAACAAGTACTTAAAGCTCAAAAGGAAGTGCTTGATGAAATAGATAGTAAGAAAAATGGTTATGCTGTTAGAGTGGCTACTAGAACTGGTAGAATGACTCAGGAACCTTTGTATCCTGAAGGCCACCCTAAGAGAATCGAGCAAGATTCTCAAAGAAATAACATTGATGTTCCTAGTTCTTCTAAAAAGAAGAAGAAGAAGAAGAAAAATGATAGAACTGTGCAAACTTCTAGTGAACCTATTGCGGAACCACCTGATAATCCAAATGATATATCTATGTGTGATGCTGAAACACAATCTGGTAATGAACATGAACCTAGTAAAAATATTAATGATGATGTTCATGATGATGCTCAACCCAGTAATGACAATGATGTCGAAATTAAACCTGGTGTTGATCTTGATAACCCACAATCAAAGAATCAACGTTATGATAAAAGAGACTTTGTTGCTAGGAAACATGGTAAAGAAAGGGAACCTTGGGTTCAGAAACCCATGCCTTTCCCTCCAAAACCATCCAAGAAAAAGGATGACGAGGATTTTGAGCGCTTTGCTAAATTGATTAGGCCTATCTTTTTGCGTATGAGATTAACTGATGTGTTCAAAACAAATCCTTATGCTAAATATATGAAAGATATCATTACGAAGAAAAGAAAGATACCGGAAGCTGAGATTTCCACCATGCTTGCTAATTATACTTTTAAGGGTGGAATACCAAAGAAACTTGGAGACCCCGGAGTACCTACTATACCTTGCTCCATTAAAGGAAATTATATTAAAACTGCTTTATGTGATCTTGGAGCTGGTGTTAGTGTTATGCCTCTCTCTTTATATCGTAGACTTGACTTGAATAAGTTGACACCTACTGAAATATCTTTGCAAATGGCTGATAAATCAACTGCTATACCTGTCGGTATCTGTGAGGATGTGCCTGTTGTAGTTGCAAACGTTACTATTTTAACGGACTTTGTTATTCTTGATATTCCCGAGGATGATAGTATGTCTATTATTCTTGGAAGACCTTTTCTTAATACTGTAGGGGCTGTTATTGATTGCAACAAAGGCAATGTCACTTTTCATGTTAATGGTAATGAGCATACGGTACACTTTCCGAGGAAATAACCTCAAGTTTATAGTATTAATTCTATTGGAAAAATTCCATCGATTATATTTGGAGGTTTTGAATTTCCTCTCCCTACTATCAAGAAGAAATATGATATACTTATTATTGGGGATGTGCATATCCCCGTTGAGGTAACTTAGTGTTATTCGAAATTTCTCCGGTTTCATGATTATCGGAATGAGTTTGTTAACAAGACTTGATCAACCTTGTTAGTGGATTCTTTTTGATGGGCATGAGATGGATGAAACTAGAAGCACAAACTTCTGTACCCTCTTTATACTCCCTGTTATTTATATTAAATAAAGTAAAAATAGTATTTTTCTGTCTGTTTCCTGACTTATCCGTGCAATATAAAAATATCCCAAAAATAAAAGTCCTCAGAATGCCATGCCAATTTAATATGATTTTTTCGGGAATATTTGAGGATTTACTGTGCAAAAATTACCGCGGGAAGAGCTGCCACCTGGCCATGACGGTGGTGGGCGCCCCCCTATAGGGCGCGCCCCTGCCTCGTGGGCGCATGGTGGCCCTCCTCCACTTATCCCAGCACCCTTCTTCTTCCTCTATCTCACACAAACCCGAAAAACCAACTCAAGCACGAGTTCCGGCCACTTTTGCTGCGATTTTCAATCTCCTTGCTCAAAGCACCTCTCACAAAACTGCTTGGGGAGATTGTTCCTTGAAAAATGATGAGGAGATTATTGAGGGGCTCATCAAGCCAAAGCTCAAAGGAAAAGGCACCTAAGCCTAAGTATAATTTGCCACGCACCTCGGAGATTCGGGCGTGTGAATGGCCTTCTGAAGATTTCTTGAGAGCAGCCGGTATCTGTGAAGATTTTCATGAATTGGCTCACAATGCAGGCCCCACCGCTTTCCTCCACGACCAATGCGATCAGTATCTCTTACTCACAAATACCTTTGTGCAAAACTTTTATTTTCATCCTAGGAACTCACCACCTACGGTGGAATTTCATTTATATGATGAGCCTAAGGAGATGTCACTTTATGATTTCTGTCAGATTTGTTTAGTCCCTTTTGGGGGCAAGACAGAAGAACCACATCGTGATGATGTGGCTGGGTTTATTGATAATATCACTGTAGGAGAAACCAGGAAGGTTTCCGATGCACGAATCACTAGCATACATTTTCCTGTTTTGCGTTACTTTGCATTATTTGCTAGTCGTTGTTTAATTGGACATGGAAATTCTGGAAACCTTAGTATCCCTGATTTAATTATTCTGCTCCAAGGTTTATATAGTGATAACACTTTTAGTTTGGGCGGTAATATTGCTAGACGGTTAAATATGAACCATACTAAGGGCCCCATCTTTGGAGGCATTTATGCCACACGCCTAGCTGCACATTTTAACATACCTATTAGGCATGCTGAGAAGGAAGAAAAAGTGCTACCTCATATTTATCTAGATCATAAAAGTATGGTGGCACATGATTTTATTGTTAAGAATAGGGCAGGGGGGCTTAGATTTCAATTGTTCTTTAATAAACATCATCCTGAGACTATTACCTTGCCTGCTCCTTCTTTGTTTGATTTGACTGTAGGCACGTACCTTGTTCCGTTGACGGCTATTCACGCCTACCGAAACCCTGCACCAGTCGAGGAGCCAGAACAGGAACCACAAGATGAGCCTCCGCGACAATCTGTTTATTCTTGGGATCCAGAGATGACTGTCAGGCAGTGGCAGTCAGAGTCTTCTTCCTCATCACAGTACGACCCCAACAACTATTATTATGGATATCCACCAGGCCAGCCGTGGCCATAGACCAACTTAGGCCAAAAGCCTAAGCTTGGGGGAGTACGTATTTCTCACCGACATTACATTTATGCTTACACACACTCATTGCTAGGTGTCGGTGCTCATACCGTTTCGCTGTAATATCCATGCTAGTTTATTTTCTTTTTCCTGCTTTCTTCTTGTTTGCTTGTTAAACCTTAAGAAAAACCAAAAAAATTAGTTGTAGTTTATTTTTCTGCTGCAGTAGTAATAATTAAAAAGAAAACCCAAAAATATTTCCCGTTCTTCTCTTGCTTGTTGGGAGCTTTCCCGCGTAAATAGTTTTTAATTCTTTTCTTTTATTTGGAGGTTAGTAGGAGAGGACCATAATTAAATTGCTAAAGTAGCTCTTATATGCATTATTGTTGATTTAACCAAGAGCCCATATTGCCTTGTCTTCTCCTGTTTATTGAATGCTCGCAGATTCCAGCTTAGTACAATGCACGTGCACTCTTATTATTATTCACACCGTTCGGTCGTGCAAGTGAAAGGCAATTATGATGATATATGATGGACTGACTGAGATGAGAAAAGCTGGTATGAACTCGAACTCTTTTGTTTTTGTAAATATGATGAGTCCGTCGTTCTTGATTCAGCGTACTATGAATAAACATGTTTGCAATGACAATTAGAGATCAGAGTTGCTTGTGCCATGCTTGATTAGCTATGAGTTATAATGGTTTACCTTGTGTGCCAACATGCTATTGAGATGGTTATGATGTGGTATGATGGGGTGGTATCCTCCTTTGAATTATTTAAGTGACTTGACTTGGCACATGTTCACGCATGTAGTTGAAACAAAATCAACATAGCCTTCATGATATTTATGTTCATGGTGGATTATATCCTACTCATGCTTGCATCCAATGTTTATTAATTTTAATGCATGTACATGGCTGTTGTCGCTCTCTAGTTGGTTGCTTCCCAGTCTTTTGCTAGCCTTCACTTGTACTAAGCGGGAATACTGCTTGTGCATCCAATCCCTTAAACCCCAAAGTTATTCTAGATGAGTCCACTATACCTTCCTATAAGCGGTATCTACTTGCCGTTCCAAGTAAATTTGTATGTGTCAAACTCCAAACCTTCAAATAAACATTCTGTTTTCTATGCTCGAATAGCTCATGTATCAACAAAGGCTGTCCTTATCTTCCGTGTTAGGCGGGTTATTCTCAAGAGGAGTGGAATCCGCTCCTCACTCACAAGAAAATGGCTAGTCACCGGGATGCCCAGTCCCATGCTTTACGCAAACTAAATCAAAATTAATTGCAAACAAAACTCCCCCTGGGACCTGATGTATGTTGAAGGCACTCGTTGTTTCGAGCAAGCCATGGATTGATGCCTGTTGGAGGAGGGGGAGTATAAACTTTACCATTCTGTTTGGGAACCGCCTATAATGTGTGTAGCATGGAAGATATCGCCATCTCTTAGTTGCTACATTGACAATGAAAGTATACCGCTCAAAATACAATTTATCTCTATTTCAAAACCGAGCTCTGGCACCTCTACAAATCCCTGCTTCCCTCTGCGAAGGGCCTATCCATTTCCTTTTATGTTGAGTCATCACCCTCTTATTAAAAAGCACTAGCTGGAGAGCACAACCGCCATTTGCATTCATCACTGTTAATTTATATTGGGTATGACTATGATTGGATCTCTTTTACCATGAATTACAATGTCTAGTCAGTCCTTGATCTTTAAAGGTGCTCTGCATTTATGTTTTGCAGCCTCAGAAAGGGCTAGCGAGATACCATCTTGTTATATCATATTATGATTGTTTTGAGAAATTGTTGTCATCCGAGATTTATTATTATGACTTGCTAGTTGATTATGCTATTGGTATGAGTAATGATGAGACCTGAGAATTATTGCAAGTGTGGTTAGTTATGATGTGTGCTGAAAATTTGAATGCTGGCTTGACATAGTTACAACAACAAGAGCAAACCGAGTTTGTAAAAGTTTTTCTTTCTTTCTTTCAGTTTGTCAACTGAATTGCTTGAGGACAAGCAAGGGTTTAAGCTTCGGGGAGTTGATACGTCTCCGTCGTATCTACTTTTCCAAACACTTTTGCCCTTGTTTTGGACTCTATCTTGTATGATTTGAATGGAACTAACCCGGACTGATGCTGTTTTCAGCAGAATTACCATGGTGTTGTTTTATGTGCAGAAAACAAATATTCTCGAAATGACCTAAAACTCCACAGGATGTCTTAGAAAAAATAATAAAAAATCCTCGCGAAAGATGAAGACCAGGGGGTCCACACCCTTTCCACGAGGGTGGGGGGCGCGCCCCCCCTAGGGCGCGCCCCCTATCTCGTGGGCCCCCTGTTGATCCTCCGACGCCAACTCCAACTCTATATATTTGCTTTCGGAGAGAAAAAAAACCAGAGAGAAGAAATCATCGCGTTTTATGATATGGAGCCGCCGCCAAGCCCTAAAACCTCTCGAGAGGGCTGATCTGGAGTTCGTTCGGGGCTCCGGAGAGGGGGATTCGTCGCTGTCGTCATCATCAACCATCCTCCATCACCAATTTCATGATGCTCACCGCCGTGCATGAGTAATTGCATCGTAGGCTTGGTGGACGGTGATGGGTTGGATGAGATTTATCATGTAATCGAGTTAGTTTTGTTATGGTTTGATCCCTAGTATCCATTATGTTCTGAGATTGATGTTGCTATGACTTTGCTATGCTTAATGCTTGTCACTAGGGCCCGAGTGCCATGATTTCAGATCTGAACCTATTATGTTTTCATGAATATATGTGAGTTCTAGATCCTATCTTGCAAGTCTATAGTCACCTACTATGTGTTATGATCCGGCAACCCCGAAGTGACGATAATCGGGACCACTCCCGGTGATGACCATAGTTTGAGGAGTTCATGTATTCACTATGTGCTAATGCTTTGTTCTGGTTCTCTATTAAAAGGTGGCCTTAATATCCCTTAGTTTCCAATAGGACCCTGCTGCCACGGGAGGGTAGGACAAAAGATGTCATGCAAGTTCTTTTCCATAAGCACGTATGACTACATATGGAATACATGCCTACATTACATTGACGAACTGGAGCTAGTTCTGTGTCACCCTATGTTATGACCGTTACATGATGAACCGCATGCGGCATAATTATCCATCACTGATCCGGTGCCTACGAGTTTTCCATATGCTGGTTTACGCTTATTTACTTTCCCGCTGCTACTGTTACAATTACTACAAAATACCAAAAACATTACTTTTGCTGTCTTTACTTTTGTTGCCGCTACCACCACTATCATATTACTTTGCTACTAAACACTTTGCTGCAGATACTAAGTTTCCAGGTGTGGTTGAATTGACAACTCAGCTGCTAATACTTGAGAATATTCTTTGGCTCCCCTTGTGTCGAATCAATAAATTTGGGTTGAATACTCTACCCTCGAAAGCTGTTGCGATCCCCTATACTTGTGGGTTATCACAACGCCATGATCTGAAAGTTGGCCCTCGGATCAGTTCTGGTCTTGACGAGTTGAAGCTTCCGGGTTATCCTGCGCTGGTTCTTCTTCTTCCTCCATCGTCTGGAAGTCAGATGAGGTCCAGTCGATGTCGGTTAAAGCTTGGAACATAGCCTCGTCATCTATGAGGTTGGACGGATCAACATCAAGAGAAAAAGTGTGCTTACGTATTGGAGGAATGAGCTCTACAAATTCATAAGCCAGCGCTTTCACTTTTTCGTTCTCCTGGGTATAAGGCGCCTGATACATGGAAAAGTCTGTCTCTTCAGCCAATTTTCTTGCTAGAGTGCGCATCTCTTTAATACATTTAGTAAAGTCACTGGCATCGAAGGGAGACCTGTCTTCTTTGAGGCTCGGGCAGCCAGTTGCCAGCTCCATCGGGTCTAACTCAGCCTGCCATGCCTTGGCCCGGCTTAAAGCAGTAAGGGCACCAACTCGGGCTGATGATCGCTTGATCTCTTCAATCCTCTTGGGCATGACAGATAGTTTATCAAGCACCTCCCTGATGAGTGAAGGTGGTTGTTTGCTGTGCGAGATGGCCACTATGGCTCATTGAGTGCCTGTGTACAGTTGTTCAACCAAAGTATAGACTACCTTCAACTTCACTAACATGTCTGGACCAAGATTGGAGCTTCTGGGGCCTGCTTGTGTAAACATATGATAAGTTGCCCGATGGGTCAAAATGAATTACTAGTATAAAATTGTGATGCGATGTCACTTACCAAAGATGGCGGCTATCATCTGATTCACATGCCGCTTTAAACCGGATAACTCTTCCGTCACCGGCTTAAGAGCAGCTTCAGCATCTTGAGCTCTCTTCAATAGAGCTTCCTTCTCGGTCTCCCAGCCGGCTCTCTGTGTGTGGAAGTCCATCTTAATTTTGTCTGATACTTCCAAGGTGGCTTTGAGTTCGGATTTGGCCTAGGACATCTCCGATTACTGCAATTTAATGTTTTGATGCAAATCGACCACGTGAGACTCCTTTGTGCTCAGTTCGGCTAGCAAAGGTAATCACGTAGTACTTAAAAATATGATATTCCTTCTATTGAAGTCCCAAGCACAGTACAAGTACTCTACTAGGCACTTGGGGTGCTAATGTGGATCATTTTTTATATAAGAACTAGCGGGGTAACCCGCGCATTTGCGCGGCTAGGATCAATACATATTGTTTTGTCTAGATGATGTTACAAAAGTCAGTCCATACTATTTTACTTGTAGTTATATTCTCTTGAAGCTATTTTTGTTCTCGTGATTAATTATCAATGAAAAATATGTCTATAATATATGTCTTGCGGAAATATGATTGCATTTTGATATAAATGTACTGATGATCGTTTAGTGTTTTTGGCAAGGCCGATGATGAAAATTGATGTTATTTGAGTTTGTGACCTACCATGTGAAACATTTACTTTCATATTGATCTCTAACCTCCCTCCTCCACTCCACCTCGCATGCAGTGAATTGCAAATCATATACAAACTCTTATTCAACTGGACTTACTGCTCTAGACTTTTACAATTTCCCCTTCATTCCAATCCAAATTTGTATTTTTATATGCCTAACATTGATTTTATGATCCATGGACCCACCATATACTTAATAGGGCAGATTATCTAGTTTATGTGCATGAATATGCTCGTTCGTGCACATTGTGGCCTGTTGGAATTGATCTTCTGTTTTGCTTGCTCATATTGTACATCGAATGTACACATCTGATAACATTTTATCCTTCCTAGTTAAGTTTGTCTCTATTTCTCCCTAATAATCATGAAATTTGCTGGTTACCATTGATTCATCCACACCTTTGTTCGTCTTTGTTGTACTCTCGCGAGTGCATATCAATCTGTTTTGTATTTTACACATTTATTATTGCACTGAGTTGTTAGTGTGTCATTAATTTGACATTCGAAACTATGGAAAACTTTCTAACAAAACTACAAATTGGAAAGAAATAAAAAATGGAGTTGTTTCCAATCTAACTATTTGCCACAATGCCAAATTTATTTTACTATAGCACCAAGATATAAAAAAATAACGCTTCTAACACATGCACACTCAGATATATGTTAGAGAAAAAAAATTCATGCATTTGATTTCCTTCTGTTGGTTGGCGTATAAAATTTGAGACATGGCCATCGGATATGGCCTTGATTTTTTTTTGAGAAAACACATGGCCTCAATTGATACACACTTCTCATCTTTTGCCAAAACATGTGCTAATTAAACTGATATGTGAATCTGAATTACGGATTTTGCCTTCGCGAACAACTAAAATCTTCTCGATAGAAAAAGATAAAACATATATGGCGTTGGAAAAAACCATATACCCATAATTCAGGTCCAAGATTTTTTTTCGGAAGTAAGAAAAAACAAATTCTTGGGTCAAGTGAAATTTGAGAAGGCGGAAAGAGAAAAACGTATCTAGAGTTAGAGACCATTTATATACTTATATAGTGTGCCTAGAATTTTCAATAGTAAAGAGGGACATATTTGTATATTCTAGAACATTTTAAAATAAATAGCACGTGTAATTCTAGATGTACTCTACATGCATGAGTATTTCATCATTATTAAATATATTTATTTCAAAACTTAAAAAATAAAGATATTTGTGGATCTGTAGTAGTAAATAGTACATGCTTATACTCCGTAGATAGATAAATATGCTTATTTATTTTCACACAAAATAATATGTTTATTTATAAAATTCTACCTACGTGTAATGAACAATCACCGGAAAAATAAATTAACAACTATATGTGTATACAGAATGATTATTTGCTCTTTTACTTACCAACAAATTGAGCTTTTTCTTATTTTAAGAGCGCTCCAATTTAAACTGTACATTAGTTAATTCATATACATGCATGTGCTAGCCTTTTTAGGGCGCTTCTGATTAGACTACAGGCTAGCATAGATATCAGCTGTTATTTTTTTGATCGGACGATGTAAATATAATTAGCATATGTGGACGAACGTGATGGCTTGTTTGACTTCTATTTTATGTATATAATAGATAGATACTTAATGACCCAGCTCAATTTTTCAATTTGAAACGGCTCATGGGGGCTACATATTCGGATTTCTGGCAATATGGTCTTAAGTCCCCACTTAACTATTCAGTTTATACCGGCCCTCGGGGGCTACCCATTTGAATCTAATGAAGATCAACTGGCCTGGAGAAGCTACAAGATCAAGGATATTATCTAAGTCTACATCATTTTCAATTCTTTCATATCCTTTAGACTTGGAGGCTGATAACCCACAAGTATAGGGGATCGTTTGTAGCCTTTCTCGATAAATAAGAGTGTCGAACCCAACGAGGAGCTAAAGGTTGAACAAATACTCCCTCAAGTTCTATCGACCACCGATACAACTCTACGCGCACTTGACGTCAGCTTTACCGAAAACAAGTATGAAACTAGTTTGTAGGAGTGATGCTAGAACTACTTTGCAAGAATAAAACTAGAAGTACTTTGCAATATAATAAAAGTTAGGTGTTTAGTAAAAGGGTTGGTGTCAAAAAGAAAGTCATTTGTCCCTAGGCAATCGATAACAAGTACCGGTAATCATCCTTGCAATTCTATATGAGGGAGAGGCATGAGCTAACATACTTTCTCTACTTGGACCATATGAACTTATGATTGGAACTCTAGCAAGCATTCGCAACTAGTAAATATCATTAAGGTCGTGAAACCCAACCATAGCATTAAGTATCAAGTCCTCTTTATCCCATGCGCAATAACCCACCTACTCGGGTTTAAGCTTCTGTCACTCTCGCAACCCACCATAAGCAAACCATGAACACATTGTAACACCCTACAGCTGGGGCCCCTCACGTTTGCGTGAGAACGGAGGGCACCGTAGGACGGCACCATAAATAAAATATACAATCATACCAACCAAGATCATGATTAACCCACAGGACAAAATGGATCTACTCAAACATCATAGGATAACCATAGATCATTCGGAAATAATATATGGAGTTGAGCACCATGTTTAAGTAGAGATTACAGCGGGGAGAAGAGGTGTTACACCGCTGCATAGAGGGGGAGAAAGTTGGTGTTGACGGTAGCAATATTGTTGATGTAGATTGCCGTCCCGACCGTTGCCCCGGCGGCGCTCCGGCGCCACCGGAAGGAGGGGGAGAGAGACCCCCTCCTTCTTCTTCTTCCTTGGCCTCCCCCCTATTTGGGAGGAGAGTTCTCCCTATGGTCCTTGGTCTCCATGGCGGCGGAGGGGCGGGAGCCCCTCCGAGATTGGATCTCCCTCTCTATTCTCTTCTGTTTCGCGCTCCCCAGATCTGGCCCTTCATGGTTTCTTAAATTCCCGGAGATCCGTAACTCCGGTTGCGCTGAAATTTTTACACAATTTTTTCCATAAATTATCTTTCTTGCGCTAGAAGAAGGGCCCCAACTGACCTTCGAGGAGGGCACAAGACACCTGGGCGCGCTAGGGGGTGCTTGGCATGCCCTGGTGGGTTGTGGGCACTGTGGGCCCCCGTTTGCGTTTATTGCACCTCCTAAAAATCACATATATTCCAAAATAATTCTCCGTAAATTTTTATCGCGTTAGGACTTTGTTTGATATGGATTTTCTGCGATACAAAAAACATGCAAAAAGCAGGAACTGGCACTAGGCACTGGATCAATAGGCTAGTCCTCCAATAAATCATACTAAAATTTGCCCAAAGTATGTAAAAGTTGTATAATATTGGCATGAAACAATCAAAAATTATAGATACGATAGAGACATATTAGCATCCCCAAGCTTAATTCCTGCTCGTCCTCGAGTAGGTAAATGATAAAAAAGATAATTTTTGATGTGGTTTGCTACCTAACATAAACTTGATCATATGTCTAGTCATGGCATGAATGTTGAGACATAAGTGATTCAAAGCAATAGTCTATAATTTGACATAAAAATATCAATACTTAGGCATCCCAACAAACAATCATGTCTTTCAAAATATCAACGCTAAAGAAATCTATCCCTACAAAATCATATAGTCTTGTCATGCTTTGTCTTCTTAACACAAAGTATTTATCATGCACAACCCCGATGACAAGCCGAGCAATTGGTTCATACTTTTTAACACGCTTCAGCTTTTTCAACCCTCACGCAATACATGAGCACAAGCCATGGATATAGCACTACAGGTGGAATAGAGTATGATGATAGGGGTAAATATAGGGAAGACAAAAAATTAACAAAGTCTCACATCGACGCGGCTAATCAACAGGCTATTGAGATGCCCATCAATTGATATCAACGTGAGGAGTAGGGATTGCCATGCAACGAATGCACTAAGAGCTGTAAGTGTATGAAAGCTCAATGTGAAAACTAAGTGGGTGCGCATCTAATCCTATAATGAAAAATTCCCACTAAGTATATGAAAGTGACAACATAGGAGACTCTCCATATGAAAACATGGTGCTACTTTGAAGCACAAGTGTGGTAAAGGATACTAACAATGCCCCTTCTGTTACACCCACAATGCGGCTATATCTCCCACGTGTCGGGGCATGACTTAGAGGCATAGCCGCATGGTAGTTTTGTCGCAAGAGGGGTAATCTTCACACAATCCCATGTACTGAATAAGAAAGGGATAAAGAGTTGGCTTACAATCGCCACTTCACACAATTAACAAGTTAAACATACATCATCCAGAGTACAATCAAGGTCCGACTACGGAACCAAAATAAAAGAGAAGACAACCCCAAATGCTAGATCCCCGATCGTCCCAACTGGGCACCACTACTGATCAACTGGAAAAGACATAAAACAACGATCAAAGTCTTCATCGAGGTCCCACTTGAACTCGGTTGCGTCACCTGCAACTGTTTGGAAGTATCTGTGAGTCACAAGGACTCAACAATCTCACACCCGCGAGATCAAGACTATTTAAGCTTATGGGTAGGGTAAGGTAATGAGGTGGAGCTACAGCAATCACTAAGCATATATGGTGGCTAACATACGCAAATAAGAGCGAGAAGAGAAGCAACGCAACGGTCGAGAAGCTAGAAGTGATCAAGAAGTGATCCTGAAACTACTTACGTTCAAGCATAACACAAGACCGTGTTCACTTCCCGGACTCCATCGAAAAGAGACCATCACGGCTGCACATGTGGTCGATTCATTTTAAATTAAGTTAAGTGTCAAGTTCTCCACAACCGGACATTAATAAATTCCAATCTACCACATAACCGCGGGCACCGCTTTCAAAAGTTCAAACCCTGCAGGGGTGTTCCAATTTAGCCCATCACAAGCTCTCACGGTCAACGAAGGATATTCCTTCTCCCGGGAAGACCCGATCAGTCTCGGAATCCCGGTTACAAGACATTTCGACAATGGTAAAACAAGACCAGCAAAGCCACCCGATGTGCCGACAATCCCGATAGGAGTCGCACATACTCGTTCTCAGGGCAACACTGGATGAGACAAGCTACGAGTAAAAGCAGACCTCGAGTTTCCCTGAGGTGGCCCCATAGGCGGCTTGGTTCGGACCAACACTTAGAGAATCACTGGCCCGGGGGGGGGGGGTTAAAATAAAGATGACCCTCGGGAGCACGACTCCCAAGGGAAAAGTAGGTGGTGATGAGGCAAATGGTAAAATCAAGGTTGGGCCTTGCTGGAGGAGTTTAATTCAAAGAGACCTATCAAGGGGTTCCCATAACACCCAACCGCGTAAGGAACACAAAATCAAGGAACATAACACCGGTATGGCGGAAACTAGGGCGGCAAGAGTGGAACATAACACCGAGCATAAGGCCGAGCCTTCCACCCTTTACCAAGTATATAGATGAATTAAATTAAATAAGAGATAATAATGATATCCCAAAAATATCCATGTTCCAACAAGGAACAAACTTCATATTCACCTGCAACTAGCAACGCTATAAGAGGGGCTGAGCAAAGCGGTAACATAGCCAAACAACGGTTTGCTAGGAGAGGTGGGTTAGAGGCTTGACATGGCAATATGGGAGGCATGATATAGCAAGTGGTAGGTAGCGCGGCATAGCAATAGAGTGAACAACTAGCAAGCAAAGATATAAGTGATTTCGAGGGTATGGTCATCTTGCCCGAGATCCCGCAAGGAAGAAGAACGAGTCCATGAAGAAGACAAGCGGACGTAGTCGAACGGATCCTCACAACTCCGGAATGAAACCAAAGCTAACGAGCGAGGCAACCCGGAAAGAAGCAAGCAACATAGTAAACAACCATCACATAACCATTGCATGATGCGCAACCAAGTATGATGCATGTCCGGTTTAAAGAGGCATGGCATGGCAATATGCACAAACAATACTACAAATTAAGTGGAGCTCGATATGCAACGAGTTGCATATTGCCGAAACACCACATGACTTATTTAGTTCTCTCTCGTTTATGTACCCAACAATATTAAATGTTTTTAAAACAAGGCAAGGGGTGAAGCATATGAAAAACTACCTATCTAGACAAGTTTAAATGAGGCCAGAACAACAAACAACAATTCCGGAAAATCCCCATGTGCATATTTTAAGGTTGGTACTATTCTGCCCTAAACCATATTTTAGAGTTGTTAAACATGCAAAGTAATGCCGCCATGTTAAACTAGGCATTTTTCCACCCCATTTACATATTAAGTTTGTTACAAACCGAGTTACGGTTAATTAGTTATGAATTAAATCATTTTAACAAGTTATTTGAGCAAATTAATGCAAACAGAAAGTTAAACATTTTTAACATGGAAGAAAGTAGCATATTATGAAACTAGATGAATTTCTAAGCATTTTTCATATATAAAACATTTTAATCCGATGCACCATTTGTGAGTTATTAAATGCATGAAACATGAGGGTTTTTCTGTAAAACTGTTATCTCTGGAATTAGCTAAATCGTTCAGGAAAAAAACATGTGTTGGGCCGAATCTTGTTGGCCCAATAGGAACAGGGGATCTAGAGGGGCTGCTCACATCGGGCCTGATTTGGCCGGGGCAAAACAGTGGCTGGCCTTCCTTGGGCGCTGGACGTAGGAGCGGCCCATGGCGATCGATGGGGAAGGGCGCGGTCGATCTGGCTGGAATCGGTCAACGCGAGCGCATGGCTCATTCACGAAGCAGAGGAAGCAGGGGGACGGGGCGGTGAGGATCCAAGGAAGGAGGCGGCTCGCGGCAACGCTATGCTGGACTTGGTGGCGGTGGAACCGGGCAGAGGCGAGCGGCGTCTGGCATGGTCAACGCAGCGACTGGACCGGGCGATGCAGGCGCTCGCGAGTAGGAAGGAGGCCGGTGGTGCTAGTGGCCTACTCCGGCGAGCTGGGACTCCGGGGAGCAACCTGAGGCGACGGCAGGGGCACGAGCGTCCTCTTCTGCTCGAACTGAAGTAGAGCAGCGACGGCGACAACTTGCAGGAGGGGTCGCGGTGCATGGCGGCGGCTGCACAAAGCAGTGGAGGTGCAGACAGGCAGCGGCGTAGCTGCACAGGGCTCTGGCCACACGGAGGCTTGGCGTGGGACTTGGCAAGGCGGAGGGCGTTCTCCGGATCCGTGGCGGCGCTAGGCGCAGGAAGACGAAGGATGCCGACGAGCTTGCTCCGGGACGAGGCGGCCATGGCGGGGCCTGCTCCTATTCTCCCCGAAGAAAGACAGAGAGACCGTGGGGTGAGGGAGAGAGAAGAACCAGGGGAATAAGGAAAAAAGAAGGAGAGGCAGGGTGCGGCGCGGAGACGGCCTGGTCCTGGTCGCCGGTGGTGGTCGCGGCAACAGGTCGAGCTCCTCCTCGAGCAGGGAGGCGCGCAAGGGGCTCGGCTATTGGGGTCTCGAAGTGAAGCAGAGGAGGACGGTGGTTGGTGGGTAGAGATCCAGAGGATTTTGGATCGGGGATGCACACACTGATTGGGTGGGGATTGATCCCGAGGTGGGGGAGACAAGAGGAGTGGCGGCAGCAGCTAGGAGGATCCCTAGAAATTATGGATTTGGTTTGATTTGGGTAGGGGTTGGTCTATATATAGGGACAATAGGATTAGGTTTGGACCCTCCGATCAAAATCGGACGGTCTCGAATAAATAGGTTAGGGAGCCCAATTAACAAAACGGAGATGGTTTATAGATGTCTGGGGATGATCCGGACACATCGGTAACGACTGCCCAGGTCGGGTCTGGGGAAGTTTCGACATGCACACGAGGGGTCGGTTGGAACTTGTGGGCTGTGCAGAAGCCCTCGGGCTGAGAGGAGAGGAGAGAGAGGCCCGAAAACAGTCTTCGGAGACCGAAAACGTCCGACGTATGACCGGTTATAATGTCGCTATATATTTAACGGTTGGGCTATCAAACGAGCTCCGAGTGCCACGAAAATTGACAGGCGGTCTACTGACAACAAAACAACACAGCATGCCAACTTTCAACCCATTCCGAGAACATTTTTCAGTCACTTATAAAATAATATTTCGGACATGCCGTGGGCGCGTGCGAGTGTGTGTGGGCTCAAAACGGACAGCGGACGGAACTGGGGGAACTCGGATGGACGCAAGTTTTGAAAAACATGATGATGCAATGCACATGATGACATGGCAAGATGCAACACGCAAGCGAATGACAAGGCAACAACAGCGAATAACTGGAAGACACCTGGCGCAACGGTCTTGGGGCGTCACACCTGCTCTCTTTGTTTCTTTTTTCTTTCTTTTTTTTCTTTTTTTCTCTCATTGTCTGGAGTCTCATCCCTACTTGTGGGGGAATCATAGTCTCCATCATCACCGGGGCACTGCTCTAAAAATGAATAATGATGATTGTCGGTGTCAAAACCGGCGGATCTCGGGTAGGGGGTCCCGAACTGTGCGTCTAAGGTCGATTGTAACAGGAGACAAGGGACACGATGTTTACCCAGGTTCGGGCTCTCTCTATGGAGGTAATACCCTATGTCCTGCTTGATTGATATTGATGAGTATGAGTATTACAAGAGTTGATCTACCTCGAGATCGTAATGGCTAAACCCTAGAGGTATAGCTTGTATGGCTATGATAATGAGTGTCCTATCCGGACTAGGTCCTCCAGTTTATATGGACACCGGGAGGATCTAGGGTTACACAAGGTCAGTTACAAAGAAGGGAATCTACATATCTGGTCGTCAAGCTTGCCTTCCACGCCAAGGAGAGCCCCACCCGGACTCGGGTGCAGTCTTCGGTCTTCGTATCTTCACAGCCCATCAGTCCAGCTCATGGCTAACAGGCCGGACGCCCAAGGACCCCTTAATCCAGGACTCCCTCAGTAGCCCCTGAACCTGGCTTCAATGACAAGGTATCCGGCGCGTAGTGCTGTCTTCGGCATTGCAAGACGGGTTCCTCCTTCCGAACTCTAGAATAGTCTTTGAACGAATTGATTGTGTCCAGACCTGTAACACACACCACACACAGCCATAGAGAGAATATAATAATACACGAGTCAAATCCGCTGAAAACTTTTACAACATGACATCACGTCCATCCGGTCATTATTACGAACCGTTTTTGTCGGCTGCTCCACGTTTCGAGACGCGGTTGCCATTGGCACGTCTTGTCGAAGCAGAGATCATGTCCCCTTATTGCGGGATTCTCATCAATACAGGCGTGGGTAACCCAACCGTGCCGTTTACACAACCCCCGGGAGAAGGCGAATTTTGAGGCAAGTGGGGTAGCGTTCAATATTCACTGCCCCTTATAAGGAGATAAGATTCCCCTTTCTTCTCCCACGCCTTCTCTCTTCTCCTGCCTTTTCAGTCTTGACCTCCAGCGCCCAAGTTCTCATCTATTTCCTACTCGAGAAAGCACTCAACCATGTCCGGATCCGGAGGTCAAGGCAAGTGGATGGCCTCCTCTATCAAGGAGGAGGACATCGCTGAGCTTCGGGCGGCTGGGTACCTGGCGAAGGAAATTGCCCACCGTCTTCGAGCCCAAGGACAAATCATTCCCACGCCGAAGCCCGACGAGAGTGTTCCTCCCCCATTTCCTCCGCAGGCTAGGGTTTCCACTCCACCCCTTCGTCAGTGGGATAATGTTTTATTACGGGATAGACTTCCACGATCTATCCCCGAACTCCTTCCTCAATATCTCGGCGTTTATCATCGTGTGCGAGGCCTTCCTCCACATCCACCCCCACTTCGGGCTATGGCTCAAAACCTTTAACATGAAACCCAAGGTGGTGGACAGACAGCACGCAGAGTGCTGGGGCGCCATGGTGAGCAAGCTCACCAATGTCCCTTGGCCAAAAGGCACATTCGTGGAGTCTGTCAAGGAATGGCAGAAACAATGGTTCTACATCACCGAACCCCGCAGCGCCACCTGGGCCGCGGCTGCCACATTCAACTCAAGCGCTCCTGTGCGACTTACCTCCTGGGTCGAGAAGAGCCCGAACTGGTATTCATCAGACGAGCTGATTGCACTGCAAACGCGCATTCAAAGCATGATCGATAGGGACATCAAGCTCGTCGACATAATTCAAGTGATGCTGGTGCGCTGGATCCTCCCTTGCCAGAGCCGAAGCCGCCCTCTATGGGATTTCAACCCGAAAAAGCACCACACCTTGGAGAGGCTCTTCGAAACAGCTCACAAAGATGCTTGGAAGTTGCACTTCAAGGGTAACGAGATACCTCCGGCCACGGATTCAGACCACGGCCATGGCATAAATCACCTCCCCAACGAGGTTTGTTTATTTTCAACACATCCCCTACTTGCTTGTTTCAAGGGTGATATCTAAGATTTTATTATCATCGCTTTTTCAGTACTGGCTGAAGAAGGCGAAGAAGATCCGGTGTCCAGCTCCCCCGCCTGAAGAACCAGTCATCTCGTGCTTAGCGAAGATGCTGGAGTTGGTGCCTTATAAGGAACCAGAGAAGAAGGCCACAAGAAAGGCCAAGGGGGTCCGAAGTGGCCCCCGCTGCAAGGGCACTTTGGACGTGACGTCCGAAGACAAGGCCCGTTCCCCCGCCGCCAAAGACGACGAGGACGAGGAGGAGGGAAGCGACTCTCCCCTTGAAGGGGGGAGTAAGAAGAGGGCGGCCTCCATGACTCTGGAGGCGGAGGCGCCCAAGAAGGGGAAGGGCTCCCTTGCGAATAACTCCGCATGGGACGTCGACAACAGTCTGGAGGAACGCCCCTGCGCTAAGCCTCGGGACGCATCATAAGTACTAAGACTTGTATCTACCCATAAAGTTTCTCCTCTTTACTACAATTAAATGATTGGTTATGTTTTATTGTAGTCCGGCCCACAACAACTCCCCGCGGTCCTCGTCAGGAGGGTCGCTAGATTCCAAGGTGATGGCCAGTGATTCGCCGCCAGCAACTCACTCCCCAAAGGCCAAGGATGATGCAGAGGTGCTATTCTGAAGGACTGTTCTAGGCGGGGGAGAGGCTCAGGAGGCGCCAGAAGGTGAAAATCCCATCGCCGGACACCAAGGGGAGTTAATCCCCATGGAGACTGGTGGGGAGGGCTGAACTCAGTTCGACTCTCAGCTGGACTCAATTCCAGAGACCGGGGCTGCTCCAGAATCCGGCATGCTACCTCCTTCGAAAGAAGGGGGGATGCATGTTTCCCCGGTGACCCCTGTCCAACCAGGGGCACCGGATAATCTGCTGGAAGCGCTGCGAGGCGCTTCCATTATGGATGAGCATCCTGTCCTTATGGGCACGATAATTGAAAGGATTCATTCCGCCAAAAGCGGACTGATCGAAGCCTGCAGCGGCCTGTTAACAGGTTTTGAGGCAAGCAGCGCAAAAAGGAGGAAATCCCAGTGTAGACAGTAGCCCCTGAGACACTGTCCGTTGTTCGAAAAGAAAAATCCGAACAGAGGATCAATCTCCTATTGCAGGAAACTAACTAAATTTGTCTAAAAAATGTATGCGCAGACATCGCTGTTGGCCACGGCCTCACAGACTGCCGAAGTCTCTAGACTGAAGCAGAAACTGGTGCAGGTCGAGGAGGAGCTGGGCCGGGTAAAGAGGCGGCTCCAAGAAAGACAAGGTAAGTAATGACATGTCATGGATTCGAAAAAAGGGAAAATAATATGCAATGACCGAAGTATCATGATGTAAACAGAGGCGATGACCGAGGTCGAGGCCCTGAAAGCGGCCCTGGTCGAAGCCGAGGGGAAGGCTGTCAAGGAGCAGGCCGCCCATAAAAGGCTCAAGGCCTGGGTCAACAAAGTCCAACAGGAGTTCCAGGACGTGGTGAAGAAGTGCGAGACCTTGGAGCACAATGCGTCAGCTCAAGAAGCCGAACTTGTCGAGGCTCATAAGAGTGCGGAGGCGGCCCAGATTGAAGCCCAAGGCGCCCTCCATGAGATCCAGGAGGCCAGGAAGATCGCGGCGGGTAAGGCATTCAATATGCAAAGCTGGACTGTGAAGAGGAAATTCCTTTTACTAACCCAGATTCGGAGTTCTCCAGGGGCCTTTGCTGATCTGCCATGCAGTGTGACCGATGCTGCGGAGTTCTTCCAAGACGAAGAAGGGAGCCCCACGGAGAAGCTGTTCTGGTCGCAATATTGCGTGCTAGAACATCCATTGACCTTCAGCCATTAGCAGAAACAGCAGGTCGAGCTGCACAGGGTGGCTGAACTGGCCATGAAGGATATGATAGTCCGGTTGTGGCCGGCCAGAGCTATTCCCAACAGCTACTTCGGCCTCGTGAAGAAGCTAGTGGATGCCTGTCCTCGGCTGGATGTCATCATGTGGTCCGTCTGCATCGAGGGCACGCGTCTGGCCTTCTCTTATTGCAAGGTCTGGTGGGTGAAGCTGGACGCTGTCAAGCTAGCGACCGGGGGGCCGCCAGAGGTTAAGGAGTACCACACACCTGAGCGATACTTCGATGATGTCTTAGAGGGTTCCCGCATTGTTGTGGATCATTGTGGGAAGGACACCATCTTTGAATGAAAGTATTCGAGCTTCCTTTGCCTTGTATGACGAAACAATGTATTTATGCAATATAATGCTTGTTATGTTTTAAATTTTTACTTCCTGTGCGGCCGTGTTGTATGAAATCTGAGGGTTAACCAGTCGTCGACTTTGGCCCCCACATAGGTAGTACGGGGGTGTTCGGGATGGAATCTAAACAATCTTGATCCAATTAGATGGTCCTTGAAGGAGTTGCTTAGCGCAACGAACCAGGCAACCAGACTATGCGGCTGTAACGCCCTCACTTAGCCATAGGAGTGCGACAATAAAAACATGGGCACAACCCCTAGGGTCCAAACTAGAGTGCTATAAGCATCTGATCGGGAAGTACCAATCCTTCGCGTAATGCGGAAGAAATCTCCAATTATTTGCAACCTCCGAACAACTGACCGGCTCTCGCCGCATCATGACAGTTAGTTTTCAGCTTTCTCTACTGAGGTGCTCCTTTGGATAAACCAAGGCACAATCGCAGTGGTTCTCCCTTTACTACCTTAGCCGATGTAGCAGAACGTAAGGTAGCAAGCACAGGAGCCGGGAAACCCAACTATTGACCCAAGACATGATTCGGAGTCAATGCATATAATGCTAAATTCGGGGTGCCGAACTATACTTATACAAATTGTTCAGACTTTTGTTGCCGTAATGTTGGGTGCTATGGAGCCCCTGGAAAATATCAAGCGTACCAAAGTGTACAAGTGCCACCTGATAGGATTATCCATAGGGGAGCTAAAAGGGGAAAATAGAAAGATAACAGAAAAGGTACAAAAAAGTTGGAGTCCTACAGCTCCACCCACAAACTGTTCTCATTGTAATTTAATTAGTAAGTCAAGGCGCATTGATACATGTAGTGCAATAAGCAACGGGCTATTTGACATGCCTAAACCAAGGGAGAGCTGCATGAGGGTCCCTTCAAGAGGACCGATGACCAGGCCATCAGATGGTGCCTGTGAGATTGAGACCTGAAAAGTAAACAAGTAAAAATGAAAGTATATGTGTATCCGACGTAGATGTCTACTACACAACCTTCTTCTTGTAGACGTTGTTGGGCCTCCAAGTGCAGATGTTTGTAGGACAGTAGCAAATTTCCCTCAAGTGGATGACCTAAGGTTTATCAATCCGTAGGAGGCGTAGGATGAAGATGGACTCTCTCAAGCAACCCTGCAACCAAATAACAAAGAGTCTATTGTGTCCCCAACACACCCAATACAATGGTAAATTGTATAGGTGAACTAGTTCGGCGAAGAGATGGTGATACAAGTGGTATATGGATAGTAGATAAAGGTTTTTGTAATCTGAAAATATAAAAACAGCAAGGTAACTAATGATAAAAGTGAGCACAAACAGTATTGCAATGCGTTGAAACAAGGCCTAGGGCTCATACTTTCACTAGTGCAAGTTCTCTCAACAATAATAACATAATTGGATCATATAACTATCCCTCAACATGCAACAAAGAGTAACTCCAAAGTCACTAATAGTGGAGAACAAACAAAGAGATTATGGTAGGGTACGAAACCACCTCAAAGTTATCCTTTCTGATCGATCTATTCAAGAGTCCGTAGTAAAATAACATGAAGCTATTCTTTCCGTTCAATCTATCATAGAGTTCGTACTAGAATAACACCTTAAGACACAAATCAACCAAAACCCTAATCTCAGATTCATCTATTCAAACCAACACAGAGAACTTCAAAGAGTGCCCCAAAGATTCTACCGGAGAGTCAAGACGAAAACGTGTGCCAACCCCTTTGCATAGGTTCATGGGTGGAACCCGCAAGTTGATCACCAAAACATAGATCAAGTGGATCAATAGAATACCCCATTGTCACCCCGGGTATCCAACGCAAGACATACATTGTCGGTGGGTCACGGGTAGGCCAACCCGAGCCCCAGAACCTTTCAAGACATTAGGGCAGGCTGCGCCCCTCAAGACCCTAGGACGGAGAGCCGCCTTCAAGAAGTCCACGACAAGACAGCCGACTGACCACTCGCGGCCGAGTCCCAGGGACGACCGTAGGGTAAGCCGACTCCTGACTGGTGACTTCCGGAGAAGCCGGCTTTGGGGAGTCGGCCTGCGATTCCAACAAACTCCGTGACCTCGTCAAGGGGGGACGGGGCAGGGGAGTAGCTACAGTGAAGCCCACTCCCGCCCCTTACCAAGGGCGGGCTTGGCCACAGCACGTCGTACCCCGGAAGATCTCCGTGCGGCGTGGCACTGTTGCCGTGCCGGCCCTGACATCAGCACCGCAGGACCGAATCCTGCACCCACGACGGCTTGTTTGTACGGCTCAGAGGCGGCGGGTCCCACCAGATGGTGAGACCCCAAGAGACGGCAAGAGGACCACTAGTCGGACCCGTCGGAAGTCGGCCTGGGGGAGTCGGCCGAGCCCTCCCCCGAGGCCCATGCACCATTAATCAAGATGTGATGGAGAGTGGCAATAGTGATCGCCTGCCAAGCGGCGGGGCTGTTGCCACGACCCCATGATCAAGCCCGCGTCATCATAAGCATGGCTACAGTAATCAGCAGCCGGCAAGACCCGCCCGCAGCAGACGCGGCCTTTCGGCTCCATACCAGGCCAGTCAGCGGGCGGGCCCTAGCGGTCGGCAGAGAAGACGGAGGCCGGAGGCGCTGACGGTTGGCCCACGTCCAGCCGGATTACCATTGTACCCCTGGGGGGTAGGCCTATATAAACCCCCCAGGGCACCCATGCAAAGGGTTGGAACCCATTAGCTCCAGACCAGATCATATAGAAGGGAGAGAGCTAGCCTCGCCCTCTCCTACCACTAGAAAATAGCTCAAGGAGCAACCGTGTAAACACTTTGCCATAGTGATCATGCGGAGACCCCACAGAGCAGCAGTAGGGGTATTATCTCCCCGGAGAGCCCTGAAGCTGGGTAAGATTCGCCGGCATGCATGCCTTCGCCTCATCCCGTTTCCAGGCACTAGCGACGTTCTACTCGCCCCCACCATGATAAGCCATCCTTTGGCATATGTCGCACCAAACCCCCGACATACATCAAGTGTCCTCAAATCCTTAAAGACTCAATCCGATAAGATAACTTCAAAGGGAAAACTCAATCCCTTACAAGAGTGTAGAGGGGAGAAACATCATAAGATCCAACTATAATAGCAAAGCTCGCGATACATCAAGATCGTACCACCTCAAGAACACGAGAGAGAGAGAGATCAAACACATAGCTACTGGTACATACCCTCAGCCCCGAGGGAGAACTACTCCCTCCTCGTCATGGAGAGCACCGGGATGATGAAGATGGCCACCGGAGAGGGATTCCCCCCTCCGGCAGGGTGCCAGAACGGGTCTAGATTGGTTTTCGGTGGCTACCGAGGCTTCTGGCGACGGAACTCCCGATCTATTGTGCTCCCCGATGGTTTTAGGGTATATTGGTATATATATAGGAGGAAGAAATACATCATGGGGCCCACGAGGGTGGAGGGCGCGCCCAGGGGGGTGGGTGCGCCCCTTGCCTCGTGCCTTCCTTGTTGCTTCCCTTACGTACACCCCAAGTCTTCTGGATTGCTTCCGTTCCAAAAATAAGTTCCGTGAAGTTTCAGGTCAATTGGACTCCGTTTGATTTTCCTTTTCTGCGATACTCTAAAACAAGGAAAAAACAGAAACTGACATTGGGCTCTGGGTTAATAGGTTAGTCCCAAAATAATATAAAAATGCATAATAAAGCCCATAAACATCCAAAACATATAATATAATAGCATGGAACAATCAAATATTATAGATACGTTGGAGACGTATCGGACATCGATTGAGCCGTACTATGGACCACCAGCTAGCTATGCCTCCGTCGATGCCCATGGGATTTTGAGCGCGTAGTTATGTACGCACGGCATGAATGCCACCACTTGATCGGAACTGCGACGGAGGCCGAATTGCTAGTCGAGCTCCTAACGAGCCGAGCTCTCCTGCTGCAGAGTAGTTCGGACCCTCTTAACAGTGTCCATGGGATCGACAGCCGAGTTAAGATTCTGCTTGAGAAGGCCGTTCTGTACTTCTGCTGCTAAGGCAGTTGTGTGGTCTTTTGTACGGAGGGAGCATTCCGTATTTCCATTAACTGTTATGACGCTGCATGGACCGAGCATCTTGAGCTTGAGATAAGCATAGTGTGGTACTGCGTTGAATCGAGTGAATGCAGTTCGTCCCAACAGTGCATGATAGCCGCTGCAGAAGGGGACATTATCGAAGATTAACTCCTCACTTCAGAAGTTGTCCGGAGATCCGAAGACAACCTCGAGTGTGATTGAGCTCGTACAGCGGGCCTCTACACCTGGTATGACTCCTCTGAAGGTAGTCCTACTGGGCTTGATCCTGGATGGGTTAATGTCCATTTTTTGCGATGTATCCTGATAGAGCAGGTTAAGGCTGCTACCTGCGTCCATAAGGACGCGAGTCAGGTGGAAACCATCAATTATCGGGTCTAAGACCAGTGCGGCTAAGCCACCATGACAGGTACTGGTTGGATGATCTCGGTGATCAAAGGTGATCAGGCATGACGACCATGGATTAAATTTTGGGGCAACTGGCTCTATCGCGTAGACGTCCCTGAGCGCATGCTTGAGCTCTCTCTTGGGGATGTGGGTAGCATATATCATGTTCACCATTTTGACCTAAGGGGGAAACTTCTTCTGTCCCCCTGTGTTCGGTTGCTGGGGCTCTTCGTCATCGTCCTCGCTTTGCGATCCCTTTTCCCTATTCTCGGCGTTTAATTTGTCGGCCTGTTAAAAAACCCAGCAATATATGTTTGTATGATTGGGTGGCTTGTCTGGGGTGCCATGAATCTGGCACGGACGATCGAGTATGCGGTCTAAGCTGGATGGGCCTGAATTTTTCTTTTGGAACGGCTTCTTCCGCTGACCGGACTTAGGGACCCTGAATCCGGCATTGACTATCGTGTCCTCGGTGTTATCACTGTTGTTTCGACAATTGTATCTGTTGCGTCGAGACTTGTCTGTGCTAGTTTTAGCTTCGGGGGTGCCGGCATCACTTGCATTGTTTTTGCTACGGGCCAACCAACTGTCCTCGCTCGCACAAAAGCGGGTCATGAGTGCCGTGAGGGCTGCCATGGATTTTGGCTTTTCTTGGCCAAGGTGGTGAGTGAGCCATTCATCGCGGATACTGTGTTTGAAGGCTGCTAGGGCTTCGGCTGGGCAGTCGACGATTTGGTTCTTTTCAGTTAAGAACCTAGTCCAGTATTTCCTGGCGGACTCTCCGGGTTGTTGAACTATCTGGCTTAAGTCATCAGCATCCTGAGGTCGAACATATGTACCTTGGAAGTTATCAAGGAAAGCCTCTTCCAAGTCCTGCCAGCTGCCAATAGAATTTGCAGGCAGACTGTTGAGCCAGTGCCGAGCTGGCCCTTTGTGTTTTAAAGGGAGGTATTTGATGGCGTGGACATCGTCGCCACGGGCCATATGAATGTGGAGAATGAAGTCTTTGATCCACACTACGGGGTCCATGGTTCCATCGTATGATTCTATATTCACAGGTTTGAACCCTTCCGGGAATTCATGATCTAGGACCTCATCAGTGAAGCAATGAGGGTGTGTGGTGCCTCTATGCCGGGCCGTATCGCGATGTAGCTCGGATGGAGTCCGTCTGCGGTTTTCGGCCCGCGCGTGACTAAGTTTGTCATGTTCGAATAGGTGGTCGTCGTCGCATGTCGAGGCACACCCTCGCGATCCGTAGATTGATCTAGGGTGTCATGGTTTATTGTTCAGGGTTTGCCGGAGGTCATATGTATGCCCATGGGCTAATTTACCTCTGCCTGTGCGCTGAGGCGGGGCTGGCTGGTGTTCGGTGTGAGTTGCCATTTTGTCTCGACCACCTGGTGGTCGGTCCGCCACATTGTACGATGGGGGTATGTAGTTCGGCGCCTCCTCATCAAACTGAGGTAACAGTTTGCACTTTGGGTAGCTTTTGGTTGGGCGCTTGAGGTTGTACTCTTCGGCTGCTAGGACATCGTCCATTTATCATTTAGTGGGTCTTGGTCAGCTTGAAGCTACTGCTACTTCTTTTTCAGGCTTCGTGCAATGGCAATTAGCTAGCGCTTGAAGCGCTCCTACTCAAGAGGTTCCTTAGGCACGATGAAATCCTCGATGCTAAGGCTCACCTCGTCCTCGGTGAGCGGAAGGTAATTATCATCCTCCGAATCTTCGTGCGTGGCCTGTTTACCGAGGCTAACCTACCCGCCTTCCCGTTCATCTTGTTCATTAGTTGTATCGACGGGGTCTTCATTGTCTTTGGCACCTTCTGGAGTGTTGTCTTCTCCTATGCCGGTACTGCTGTCTTTGCTGCGGCGTGACTTAGAACGGCGCCGCTGACGCCGGGGCTTGGACTGTATTTCAGAAGGTTTATCCTCAGCTGGATCTTCCTTGTCCTCGCCGCTGCTCTCCTTTGGTGCATCCACCATGTTTACATCATACGAGGAAGTGGCCGTCCAGTGTCCGGTGAATGATGGGTTTTGGACCTCTTCTTCTCCGGCATCATCGTCCATATCGTCGATGTCCTGGGAGTCATAGTCAAGCTCGTCGGTCAAATCCTCGACCGTGGCTATGTAGTGGGTGGCGGGTGGGAAAAAAATTCTCCACTGTCAGCCCCTAGTTCGAGCTGGATATAGTTCGGCTGTGAGTCCTCTGTCAAGGATAGGTTCTTTAACGAGTTTAGCACATCACCCAAAGATGAGTGCTGGAAGATGTCCGCGGTGCTGGATTCGAAGATCGTTAAACGATCGGGTTCAGCATCCGCGGGCTCATGTGGTTCAGAACTTACGGCCGGATACGAGTCCGGAGTTCCGCTGATAGAGATGTCGTGAGAGGTTAAGTCTGTATGTGGCTCCAACACCGTAGAATCTGTGGCCTCCGTGGTGGGGTTGATCCTCCCGTCCTTGGGTGGAGCCGCTTGCTCCGGATCTAGGGCTGGAGCGGTTACAGGAGCGATCTCCTGGACGCAGCCTGATGAGAGATTTAGGTCATGATCATCGGGGTGACCGGGAGCGGCTACCGCGGTCTCGGATCCGGTGAAGATCAAGTCTCCACAAATGTCCGCAACATAGTTCAAGATCCCAAATCTGACCTGATGGCCAGGGGCGTAGCTTTCGATCTGCTCCAGATGGCCAAGCGAATTGGCCCACGATGCGAAGCCTCCGAACACGAAGATCTGTCCCGGGAGAAAAGTTTCTCCTTGGACAGCGTCATTATTTACGATTGGAGGGGCCATCAAACCTTTTAGCGACAACATAGTGGAACTCTCAATGAAAGCACCAATGTCGGTGTTAAAATTGGCGGATCTCGGGTAGGGGGTCCCAAACTGTGCGTCTAAGGTCGATAGTAACAGGAGACAAGGGACACGATGTTTACCCAAGTTCGGGCCCTCTCTATGGAGGTAATACCCTATGTCCTGCTTGATTGATATTGGTGAGTATGAGTATTACAAGAGTTGATCTACCTCAAGATCATAATGGCTAAACCCAATGAGTGTCCTATCCGGACTAAGTCCTCTAGTTTATATAGACATTGGGGGGATCTAGGGTTACACAAGGTCGGTTACAAAGAAGGGAATATACATATCCGGTCGTCAAGCTTGCCTTCCACGCCAAGGAGAGTCACATCTGGACTCGGGTGCAATCTTTAGTCTTCGTATCTTCACAGCCCATCAGTCTGGCCCATGGATAACAGGCCGGATGCCCGAGGACCCCTTAATCCAGGACTCCCTCAATGATCATCACACTTCTATTTACTTATAACTGAACAGAATAAAAATTACAACTCGATACCTATGACAAAGTATGACTCTATATGAATGCCTCTGGCATGTACCAGGATGTGCAATGATCTAGCATAACATGTATGAAAAATGATGAACGGTGGTTGAGCCACAACTACTATGTCAGCTATATGATCATGCAAAGCAATATGACAATGAATGCTCAAGTCATCAAACAGAAGCGGTGGAAGTTGCATGGCAGTATATCTCGGAATGGCCATGGAGAAGCCATAATAGGTAGGTATGGTGGCTGTTTTGAGGAAGACATAATAAGGCTTATGTGTGATAGAGCGTATCATATCACGAGGTTTGGATGCACCTGCGAAGTTTGCACCGACTCTCGAGGTGAGAAAGGGCAATGCACGGTACCGTAGAGGCTAGCAAATTGTGAAATGGTAAGAGTGCGTATAATCCATGGACTGACATTAGTCATAAAGAACTCACATACTTATTGCAAAAGTTTATTAGCCCTCGAAGAAAAGTACTACTATGCATGCCCCTAGGGGGATAGATTAGTAGGAAATGACCATCGCTCGTCCCTGGCCACCACACATAAGGAAGACAATCAATAATAAATCATGCTCCAACTTCATAGCATAACGAGAGACTATACGTGCATGCTTTGGGAATCACAAACCTTAACACCAATATTCTTACTAAACACAAACATTTACTAGTACCTACCATGTATTCCATCTCCATATCGCAAAACTATTGCAAGGAATCAAACATATCATATTGAGTGATCCATAAGTTTTATGTAGGATTTTATGACCAACCATGCAATTGACCAATTCCTTTTGAATCTCTAAACAGATCTAAGTGAAGCATGAGAGTTTAGTTCTTTCTACAAAAGACCATGCTCTAATAAATATAAGTGAGGCAAAATAGCATTCTTCAAACAACGGTTTTCTATGTGAAGAGAAACATGCCCAAACTTCAAACACTATAAGTGAAGCACATGAAGCATCTATAAAGCCATACTCAAAATATATAAGTGAAGTGCAATGAGGATTCTATAAATCAACCACGGACCATCTCATACCAACATGGTGCATAAAAGAAAAATGAAAACTAAATGCAAAAGACGCTCCAAGATTTGCACATATCACATGAACGAAACGAATCCGAAAACATACTGATACTTGTTGAAGAAAGATGGGATGCCTCCTGGGGCATCCCCAAGCTTAAATGCTTGAGTCTCCTTGAATATTTACTTGGGGTGCCTTGGGCATCACAAAGCTTGAGCTCTTTCCTCTCCTCCTACTCCTCACATCAAGACCTCCTCGATCTTCGAACACTTCATCCACACAAAACTTAACCAAACTTTTAGTGGCGGGGTTAGTGAGTATGGCAATGAAATCCCATCATGTACTACTGCAACATTATTGTATAATTATAAACAAATATTACCCAGTGTATTCTATCACAATTCTATGGCCCCAAGTCAAGGAGGCTTCAACAAGAATTCAAACATGCGCAAATAATGAAGCTATAACAACATTCTGTGAAAACGACAGTCTATAAAGATTTGAACATCCACCATACTTCTGTAACTCAAACAATTCCGAGAAAATTAGTAAAAAATAAACATTTTGTATAGAAAGGCAGTGCAAAAAGTTTCAGAACCATTTGACGTTCCAATAAAAATGTAAAATTGAGCACTACAGCCAAAGTTTCTGTTTTGCACCGCACAAATCAACAAGTAATCTAATCATCCTAAAGGCAAATCTTGGCACATTATTTTTATAATACAATGGAATTGTACAAGGGGATAATTATTTTTGTGAGAATCTTCATGAAAAATTATACATTGTTTCCATGAGCATCAACACAAGTGTTCAAGGTCGACCCTGACTTCTCCAATGCATAACTTCCAATCGCTTCTCTTTTGTGAAAAGGTTTTTAAGTTACCCTCTATATTTTTTTAAACTTTATAAAAGCACTCAACAGAAAGAAATGACTCTCTAAAACTTTCGGGTTGTCTCCCTGGCAGTGCTTTCTTTAAAGCCATTAAGCTAGGCATAAAGTGCTCAAGTAATGAATCCACCTGGATCCCAAGGTATATCAAAGCTAATTTTAATTAGCAATGATTTGTCATTTAGTAGTGAGCACAAAGCAACATATATCAAGCAATGACAAAGTCTAACTCTCTTCCTATGCATCTACATGTCATACAAGAACAATTCATGCACATTAGGTAAAGGCCAATACATAGCATAAACAATTTCTTACAATTTTATCGTGTTGGAAACATAGAGAAGCGGAGATGTAGTTCCTCTATCATAATAATTGCAAGTAGGAGTAGCAAGCACATGCATATTATATTCATCAAAATCATCATGTGCAACAGTAAAAGGCAACCCATCAATATAATCTTTAATAAGTGCAAACTTCTCCGTTATAGTTTAGTTTGGAGAATTCAAAAAGATAATAGGACTATCATGCGTGGGTGCAATAGCAACAATTTCATGTTTAACAAAAGTAACAATAGCAAGTTCATCTCCATAAGCATAATTCATATTCGCATCTTGGCCACAAGCATAACAAGCATCAAGTTCATCAAAAAGGGATATTTAAAATTAATCAACGGGATCATAGCAATTGTCATAGCATTCATCCTTCAGTAAGAACGAAGGGGCATTTAATAATGTATGAGTTGAAGAGTTACTCTCATTAGAAGGTGGGCACGGGTAGCTAATCCGCTCTTCCTCCATTTGTTCTTCGCTCTCCTCCTCATTCTTTTCATCCAATGAGCTCACAGTTTCATCAATTTCTTCTTCCATAGACTCCTGCAAAATATTAGTCTCTTCTTGGACAGCGGAGGAATCCTCAATATATGGTTCAACATAGGCATTAGAAGCATAATTATCATAACAATATTTAAGTATAGCAAAATTTTCAGATTTTTAAAGAGTAGCATCATACTTTTCAATCAAAGAAGCAATTTCATAAGCACCCTTAAAAGTAACAAATTCTTCAATTTGTTCGATATCAAAGTAATTATAATCACCTTTGGCATAAGAAGATACGATTCCATTATCAACAAACTCACATTGGTAGGGAAGGTGTTTCTTAGGGTCTTCAGAACAAGTAACATCATATAATTCACATAAATTCCAAGCATAGTATTGCATAGTATTAATTTGATGTTGTAAAAGTTACCCTTTTTCAGATAAACGATGTCCCACAAAACAAGCATGCTCATCTAATGATTTTACCTCAACTAAGCTAGTTAGGTTTTCAGCACGAGCACAAATGGATCGAAGATGATCCAAGTAGAAAGCTTTAGTAGTATGATATATTTTGGGTGGTTCTTCAACCATTGGTTTAGTAGGTACAACTATTTTTTTGGTATTTTGCATTTCCTACCCATAACTAAGGATAGAAAACAAGAGCAGAAAATAAAAATTACTTGGTGATAAAGCAAACAAGCACACGCGAGAATATTCACCCCACGCTATAACTCCCCGTCAACGACGCCAGAAAAAGGTCTTGATAACCCACATGTATAGGGTATCGTTTGTAGCCTTTTTCGATAAATAAGAGTATCGAACCCAACGAGGAGCTAAAAGTAGAACAAATATTCCCTCAAGTTCTATCGACCACCAATACAACTCTACGTGCACTTGACGTCTGCTTTACCGAAAACAAGTATGAAACTAGTTTGCAGGAGCGATGCTAGAACTACTTTGCAAGAATAAAACTAGAAGTACTTTGCAAGATAATAAAAGTTAGGTGTTTAGTAAAATGGTTTGTGTCAACAAGAAAGTTATTTGTCCCTAGGCAATCGATAACAAGTACTGGTAATCATTCTATATGAGGGAGAGGCATGAGCTAACATACTTTCTCAACTTGGATCATATGCACTTATGATTGGAACTCTAGCAACTATCCGGAACTAATAAAGATCATTAAGGTCGTGAAACCCAACCATAGCATTAAGTATCAAGTCATCTTTATCCCATACGCCATAGCCCACCTACTCGGGTTTAAGCTTCTGTCCATCTCGCAACCCACCATAAGTGAAGCATGAACATATTGCGCGAGAATGGAGGGCACCGTAGGATAGCACCATAAATAAAATATACAATCATACCAACCAAGATCATGATTAACCCACAGGACAAAACGGATCTACTCAAACATCATAGGATAACCATAGATCATTGGGAAATAATATATGGAGTTGAGCACCATGCTTAAGTAGAGATTACAGCAGGGAGAAGAGGTGTCACACCACTGCATAGAGGGGGAGAAAGTTGGTGTTGGCAGTAGCAAGATTGTTGATGTAGACCGCCGTCCCGATCGTTGCACCGGCGGCACTCCGGCGCCACCAGAAGCGAGGGGGAGAGAACCCCCCTCCTTCTTCTTCTTCCTTGGCCTCCCCCCTAGATGGGAGAAGAGTTCCCCCTCTGGTCCTTGGTCTCAATGGCAGTGGAGTGGCGGGAGCCCCTCCTAGATTGGATCTCCCTCTTTGTTCTCTTCTGTTTTGCGCTTCCCAGATCTGGCCCTTCACGGTTTCTTAAATTCCCGGAGATCCGTAACTCCGATTGCGCTGAAATTTTTACACGATTTTTTCCATAAATTATTTTTCTTGCACCAGAAGAAGGGCCCCAACCGACCTTCGAGGAGGGCACAAGACACCTGGGCGACGCCCTGGTGGGTTTGGGCACTGTGGGCCCCCGTTTGCGTTGACTCCACCTCCTAAAAATCACATATATTCCAAAATAATTCTCCGTAAATTTTTATCACGTTTGGACTTCATTTGAAAAATGGATTTTTTGTGATACAAAAAAACATGCAAAAAAATGGAACTGGCACTAGGCACCGGATCAATAGGTTAGTCCAATAAATCATATAAAAAGTTGCCAAAAGTATGTAAAACTTGTATAATATTAGCATGAAACAATAAAAAATTATAGATATGACGGAGACGTATCAGCCACTGACATATATTCATATGAGAAGGATTTCAGTGTTTACCTCAAAGAGCTCCTTCATTAAATTAACCAAGTCGGCTTCTGTGTCACGGCTGGAATGAAGGCGGCTTAAATAGCCCGCATGAATCTCACTGGCGGTGAAGCTGGCATAGCTTTCCAAGTCCAATTTCCATTTGCCTTTGTCAGTAGCTGGAAATTCTTCCTTGGCACGGTGCTTTGACAAGACTGTGGGGTTGCTTGGCTCAGTATAGCCAATCCCAGTAACTACAACGTCTTCAGCCTCTTCTTCAGCAAGCTTGGAGGGGCTTGGCGGCTTAGCACTAGGTGGATCAATGCCCATTGGATCCACTGAGATATTCAGAGTCTCTAGTGGCGGGTCATCAGCAGGAGTATGTTGTGAAGTTTCAGATATGGTTTGCTCAGCGACCTTGGGGCCTTCGGCCGGCTGGTTAATCTTCACTTTCTTGCTAGGTTTGGCTTTGCCACTGAAAATAAGACATAGGAAGATGTTAATATGACAGTTTGTAAAGTGTTTAAAAACAAAGAAGTTAAAGGTTCTCACCTAGGAGCAACTTTGAAGAGTGGAATTTGGGTTCTAGTAGAATCGCCGGAAGAGGAGTGAGAGGTTCCCTGATAATTTGAGTCAGAAGGATTAAGTGGTTGACAGATAAGACCCGCCTTGGGAAAAGAAAAGTTTAAGTTCTAAGGCACCTCTACTCGGCGCTTTCGAGGGACCGGCGTATTTGGTAAGCCAGCGTGAAGTTCTACCCCTCCGCTGTTCCGGGTTGTACGCTGAGCCACATGTTATTGTTTCTTCAAAATAAAGTTTGGGTCCAAGTAAGCCAAAGGGTGAGAAGACCTTACTTTTTGGGTCACTCGCTAAACTTCCTGTCGTGGTAAAGCATCTGAGTCGAAGGAAATAATAGTTACCTCTGCAGCCTCAGCCCGGCTGGTCTCTGCGTCATCCTAAGAGGGTCAGCGTCAATAAGATGTACAAAAAAGGAGCCAAGGGAGTCAAGTTCTACCTCCGACTCATCATCGTTCAATGCATCTTGGAAGCTTTCATCTTGTCTCTGACCTTCTTGGCCGGTTTATCTTGCAATTTATTGCTCCGGAAAGGAGCATCAGCCTGAAAAAGAAGCAAACCAAGATGAAGAATGTGCGAGGCAGTATGAATAATGATTATAGGAAAATCGGGTAAAAATACTTACGTCTTGAGCTGGGGTAAGAGTGCAGGAGGGGTTCAGCCCTGCTTTGCTGGAAGTCTCTAAACTCTCGTTGAGCAGTGTTTTAGTCATGTCGTTAATCTCCTTGTCTTCCAGACGGATTGAAGAGTAACGCAGCGGGTATTTGGCATCACCAGTATATTCACACATTAAACCGGAGTGGCAGCTTAAAGGTATAATTCTCCAGGCGACCTAGCATCGAACCAGGCCCACTTCGGTCAATCCATTGGCCAGCAAGGCCCTCATCTTTGAGAAGGTAGGAATGTACGTAGCATGTTTAGCAGTGGGGATCCGGTCTGGAAGTGGATGTTTCGGGCTAAGTCGGCGGTCGTGGAAACCCAGTAAAGGATTTTCATCAGATGGAGAAGTATCTTGACAGTAAACCTAGGTCTGATTCCAGTCCTTAGGATGACTGGTAAGCGAGGCTGCGGGAAAGATGTCATCTCTTCGCCTTTGGATTGAAACGCCCCCAAGTTCCAAGCAAGGTCCATCTATGTACTCAGTCTGGCAGTTCAGATAGTAATACTCTCAGAAAAGATTGGCGTTGGGCTCCTCTTGAAGATAGACTTCGCAAAAGACTTGAAAGTTGTAGATGTTAGAGATGGAATTGGGTCTAATATCTTGAGGGTGCAGGTTGAAAAAGTGCAACACATCGCGAAAGAATTTTGAGCCGGGCGGTGAGAAGCCGCGATTCATGTGGTCAGCAAAGACTATGACCTCGCCCTCCTTCGGCTTTGGTCTCACTTCTGTTCCTAGGGCTCGCTAGTGAATAACATCTTTGGCGAATAGAAAGCCCACTTGAACATATTTCGTGAGAGTTTGTTCTGTGATAGTGGAGGCGACCCAGTCGCATGAGGTGACGGTCTTGGTCATTTTTAAACAACGAACGCCTGAGAAATATAGTATGATGGATCAGTGTTGAGAGGAAGAACCACCCAATGTTTGTAAGATTCATGTCTAAGTCGGCTGTTTTCATAGTAAAAGGCTGTTGATATTCAATGGGTTAGCCGGCTAACGGTTTTGGCGGGTTACAGAAGATTGACGGTTAAGCCGCGCGGTGATTAATGGCGGGTTAAGTAACCTATCAAGGCAAATGAAATTTCACCAAGTGTTACACAAACAGGTTCCATGGATTTGTTCTAGAATTTTGGATCTATAGCAGGTTCAGAAAAAGGGGATAATTTCTAAACCTAGATATGACAGTGGAAGAACATGCAAGAGGAGTTTGAATCTCAGGGAGACAGGATGCATCTATGATTGGAAACGGATGTTAAAACTGCTACCGCACAAACTTTGCACTACTTTTCAGATTGAACTAAGTGATGGTGGAGAGGCCACGATGAACTCCGACGAATGTTGATGAACTAGGGCACCCTATTGCAGATTGGGGATAAGGAAAAAGGAGTGCCTGTGGATACTGACGAACAGCGGAAGAGCATCACGATCTCTGGACATGGTCAGGTTGATGCAGCGGTTTGGGTCGGAGTTATTGAAGACGGTCGACGGCAGTGGCGGAGCTCGGGTCGTGGTGGCGTCGCAAGGAAAGAGATGAAGAGGAAGAGACAAGGGTAAAAAGTGAAGAAGAAGAAGAAGAATGCCCCTATCCCTATTTATAAGGCGATGATAAGATGGCATGCGCGAGAATCGAGGAGGCAAAATGATTATGGTGGCAATGCGGGCGCCTCGATTTTTGGGAGGTCCATTAAGATAAAGATCCATTGAGATATCCTGGGTGTCGGTGTCAAAACCAGCGGATCTCGGGTAGGGGGTCCCGAACTGTGCGTCTAGGACGGATGGTAACAGGAGGTAGGGGACACAATGTTTTACCCAGGTTCGGGCCCTCTTGATGGAGGTAAAACCCTACGTCCTGCTTGATTAATATTGATGATATGGGTAGTACAAGAGTAGATCTACCACGAGATCAAAGAGGCTAAACCCTAGAAGCTAGCCTATGGTATGATTGTTGTTGTAGTTGTTGTGTCCTATGGACTAAAACCCTCCGGTTTATATAGACATCGGAGAGGGTTAGGGTTACACAAGGTTGGTTACAAAGGAGGAGATATCCATATCCCTACTGGCTAGCTTGCCTTCCACGCCAAGTAGAGTCCCATCTGGACACGAGACGAAGTCTTCAATCTTGTATCTTCATAGTCTAACAGTCCGGCCAAAGGATATAGTCCGGCTATCCGGAGACCCCCTAGTCCAAGAGTCCCTCAGTAGCCCCTGAACCAGGCTTCAATGACGATGAGTCCGGCGCGCAGTATTGTCTTCGGCATTGCAAGGCGGGTTCCTCCTCCGAATACACCACGGAAGAATTTGAATACAAGGATAGTGTCCGACCCTGCAAAATAAGTTCCACGTACCACCGTAGAGAGAATAATATTTTCGCAAATCTAATTTTCTTACTTGTTTTGGCAGCATGACGTTATGTCATGGCCCAGTGATTATTCGAACCGTTTCCTTTAACTATCCCCGCACATAACGTGAGGCAGTTTTTTGACACGTCTTGTCAAAGCAGAGATCGTGTCCCCTTATTACGGGATTCTCATCAATACGGGCGTGGGTAACCCAACCGCGCCATCGATTACCGCGCTTGGGGGATAAGCGAGTTTTACCAGGCTAGCGGGGGGCGCATAGTTTCGTCCGCCCATATAAAGGGATAAGGATTCACCTTTTCATCCACGCCTTCTTCCTCCTTTGCTCATCCATTTTCGCACACTCGAGCTCTAGCGCCCAAGTCCGCACTTTCCACCTCAACCTTCCCCCACCATGTCCGGAGCGGGAGGCTGGTGGATGGTCTCCTCCGTCATGGAGGGAGACATCAAGAAGCTGAGGAGAGACGGATACCTGCTCGACGACATCGCGCACCGGCTCCCAGATGAGGGGCAGCTCATCCCCACCCCCGGGCCCCATGAGAGGGTAGTGTTCCTTACCCATTTCCTCCGTGGACTGGGATTCCCTCTCCGCCCATTTGTCTGGGGGCTCATGTTCTACTACGTCCTGGATTTACATGATCTGGCCCCGAATTTCATCCTCAATATCTCGGCATTTATCGTCGTGTGCGAGGCCTTCCTCCGCATCAAGCCCCACTTCGGCTTATGGTTGAGGACCTTCAATGTCAAGCCGAAGGTTGTGGGCGGCCGCCAGGCAGAGTGCGGAGGCGCCATGGTGGGCAAGATGCCCAATGTTACATGGCTCGAGGGCTCCTTTGTGGAAACCATAAAGGGGTGGCAATCGGGTGGTTCTACATCACTGAGCCGCGTGACCCTGCATGGGCAGCGGCCCCCGAGTTCCGATCTGGCATCCCCACGCGGCTCACCTCCTGGAAAGAGAAGGGCCTGTCCTGGGGTAGTTCGTAAGAGCTGACCGGACACCAAACATGTATTCAAAACATGGTGAACAAGAAGCTCAAACTCGTCAACGTGGTCCAGGTCATGCTCCACCGCAGGATCCTCCCATGCCAACAACAGGACTTCAACTTGTGGGAGTTCGACCCGGCGCAGCACCAAACTTTGAACAGGCTCTTCGACACAACTCACGAAGATGCCTGGAGGGTGCTGTTCAAAAGCGCCAAGGTCCCCCCTCCCATTACTGAGGATCGCGGATTCAGCGCGATGCGGCAAGCCAGTGCGGTAAGCTGCTTTACCTTTCACAGGATACTTATTTTTTATAGATTGACTCCATGCGGGATCTAAACTCCCGTACCTTTGACCGGACTGGTAGGAGATGGCCGGACAGATCGACTGTCCGGCTCCTTTGCCCGAAGGCCCAGCGGACGCTCTTCTGGCGAAGAAGCTGACTCCGGCTCCTTATACGGTTCCGGAGAAGACCAAGAAGGCCAAGGGAACCCGAAAGAGTTCCCGACGCCAGGCGTCGTCGGACTCACCGTTCGATGACTCTGCGGCGCACTACTCCCCCGAAGACGAGGAAGAAGAAGAAGATGCCCCCCTCCAGCTGGGGGAGATAAGAAAAGGAAGGCCGCCCAAACTGGGGGGCCGAAGGGTCCAAGAAGGGAAGGACTCTCCTTCTGGACAATCCCACCGCCGCCGACGAAGGCAAAGACGAGTGGTTGCCCAGGGCCAAGCCCCTGGGGAGATCGTAATTATTCGGATACCAGAGTAACTCATAGCATTCCTTGGTCGCACTGCTCTCCCTAACGCCGAACATAATTATGTAGGCCGCCATGAGCCAGTATCGATGTATCATCGGATGGCTCCCTGGGCTCGTCGGACATGGATAGCGATCCAGTCCCGGCCGCCACCTCCCCTTGTCCTGCTGACGACGCCGAGGTGCTATCTCAAGAGGCACCGGGTCAAAGGGAGACAGTCCCGGAGGTGCCTCGAGGCGACCTTCCGGACTCTGGGAGCCGAGGGGACGGGGCCCCTGAGAGCTCCGAGTTCGGCCCTCAGCCGAACACCGCGCCGGAACCTCCAGTGGTTCCGGGCTCGGGCAGGCGGCCTCCTTCTAAGAGGGGCAAGACGCCTGTGCCGGTGACCTCTATCCATCCAGAGGCACCGGACAATCTGCTGGAAGCGCTTCGCAGCGCTTCGATCGACGAGGAGCACCGTACTATTATGAGTGATGTGGTCCAGAAGGTTCAGTCTGCCAAGAGCGGATTGACTGAAGCCTGTGCTAGCCTTCTAATAGGCTTTGAGGTAAGTGTTTTAAAATATAGGAAAAATATTACCGCATAGACAGTAGCCCCTGATGCTTTGTTCGGTGTTCACAAAGAAAAGCCAAACAGAGGATCAAATAATATCGCAGCAGTCTAATATAAGTATGTCAATATGCATATGCAGGCCTCGCTGCTGGCGTCCGCCGAACTAACTGCGGAGGTCGCCGTACTGAAGCAGGACCTCGAGGGGTCCAAGAAAGAGCTCGGCCTTGCCAAGAGGCAGCTCGAGGAGAACAAGGGTAAGTAATACCCTATCTATAGATGTGTATATATAAATGAAGACGCGATTGCAAAATGATAGGATCATCGTACAATTGCCAGGGGCCACGACCGAGGTGGCGACCCTGAAGCAAGCGCTAACCAAGGCCAAAGATAAAGCTGCCAAGGAGCGCACCTAGTGGGAAAAACATGAGGCTCGGGTGGGTGAGGTGCAAAAAGAGCTCCAGGCTCTCGTGACGAAGCACTAGGCGTTGGAGCTTCACTCGAAGACGCGAGAGTCTGAGCTTGCCACGGCCCTCGAGGGCGCAAAAAGTGCCAAGGCTAAAGCCCAAAAGGCCCTCCAGGAGATCGACGCAATGAAGAAGATAACGGCGGGTAAGGCATTCTATATGCAGAGCAAGCACGTAAAAGTAAATTATCGATTACTTACCCGGATTCGGAGCTCTCTAGGAGCATTCGCAAATTTGCTCCGCAGCGTGTCGGATGCCGCACAATTTTACCAGGCCGAGGAGGGAAGCTCAATGGAGAAGCTATTCTGGTCTTTGTATATTGGGACCGAACACCCGATGCCTCTGAGCGACCAGCTAAAGCAGCTGGTCGAGCTGCACAAGGCGGCCGAACAGGCCATGAAGGGCCTTATAGTCCGGCTGTGGCCTGGCGACGCCCTTCCGAACAGCTACTTCGGCCTGGTGAGGCGGCTTGTAGATGCCTGCCCATGACGGGAGGTCGTCAAGCGGTCCGTCTGCATCCAAGGTGCACGCCGGGCTTTCGCCCGTGTGAAGGTGCAGTGGGCCAAGCTAGACGCCGTGAAGCTAATCAAGGAAGGGCCACCACAGGGCAAGGAGCATCGCACCCCCGAAATTTATTATGAGGGTGTCCTGAAGGGTGCCCGTCTTGTGGCAGACGAATGTTCAAAGGATGTAATGTTTGAGTAAACTTGCTCGTGTGATCCTGTATGATGAAAACTTGTTTCATATGCGCTATGCAACGCTTGTGTGAATTTAAAATATTACCTTCTGTTTGGCCGTTTATCCAATCTGAGAGATGGCTACTCCTCGGCTTCTGCCCCCATGCCACGAGTGCTGGGGTGTTCGGGGTAAACCTGAGCACTCTTGTTCCCATGTTTGGGTCCTTTGAGGGAGGTGCTCAGCACAACGAACAAGGCAACCGGACTAATAATGCTTTATCACTCTCACTTAGCCATAGAATTCTATAATTTTAAATTGCGGCGAAGCCCCTGGTATTCGGAAGCCGAATTCAGGGCGCGATACACGCCTTTAAGACGGACAGGGCCGGCCCCTCGCCCTAAGCGGCATAAGTCTTTAGGAACTCGAAAACCTCGCCGAACAGCGACTAGTCTCTCGCCTTATCATGACAGTCAGTTTTAGCTTTCTCTACTGAGGTGCTCGGCCCGGCAGAACCAGGGCACAGTCGCAGTAGTTCTCCTAGCGCTACCTTAGCCGATAGAGCGGAATGTAAGGTACCAAAACATAGGAGCCGGGCAAACCCAACATTTGACCAAAGACATGATTCGGAGTTGATGCATATAATGCTATAAGTTCGGGGTGCCGCACTTGTGAAAGTGTTCGGACTTCTCACGCCGTATTATGGGGTGCTTGAGCCCCTGGCGTATGGACCGTACCAAAGTGTAGGGGTGCTAAATGTCATAATTGAACATATGTATTGAAAAAGAAATGAATAGAGAATGCAATAATAAGCTGAAGCTAAGCATTGTTTATTTTAAAAGGCTGCTGTGAAAGCAGAACGATACAAATAGTGCGATAAGCAAGAGATGGGACTATTTGACATGTCCCCCTCCAGGGGTGAGCTGCGAGACGGTATGTAAGACAGGTATTTTGCTCGTTATAGAGACCACCTGGGAATTCGACGTAGCTTTCTGCCTCCTTGGTTCTTGCATCGTGTGTTCGGCGGTTGTACTACCGGACAGGCCTTCCGAAGAGTGGAGTCCTGAAAGTAGGAAATAATGACAAAATCGGGAGCCCCTAGTGCGGTTGAGCCGCATTTTTGGGCGTGCCGTGGTCGTGCCCCTCCCCCTGTGCCCATGGTATTTTCAGAGCGTAGTTATGTATGCGTAGTACTGATTTCGCAGTTTCGCGAGGGCTAGGGTTGGGGCCATATTGCTACGCTTGCTCAGAACGTGCCAGGCAGTCTTGTTGTAGGTTACTCCGGGCACGCTTGACGGTGTCCGGACGTTTAACAACCGGACTGGAGAATTGCCTTGAGAGGCTGCTTTGTACTTCCGCTGTGAGGTCCGCCGTGTGCTCCTCCGTTCGGAGAGAGCGTTCAGTGTTTCCATTGACCGTAATGACTCCTCGAGGGCCTGGCATCTTGAGCTTGAGATATGCGTAGTGCGGCATCGCATTGAACTTTGCAAATGCGGTTCGTCCGAGCAGTGCGTGATAGCCACTGCGGAACGGGACTATGTCAAAGATTAACTCCTCGCTTCGGAAATTATTCGGGGATCCGAAGACCACTTCAAGTGTAACTGAGCTTGTATAGTTGGCCTCTACATCTGGTATGATGCCTTTGAAGGTTGTTTTTGTGGGTTTAATCCTTGAGGGATCTATGCCCATTTTCCGCACTGTATCCTGATAAAGCAGGTTCAGGCTGCTGCCGCCGTCCATATGGACTCTAGTGAGGTGAAATCCGTCAATGATTGGGTCTAGAACCATGCGGCGAATCTGCCATGGCAGATGCTAGTTGGGTGGTCCCTTCGATCAAAAGTGATCGGGCAGGAGGACCATGGGTTGAACTTTGGAGCGACTGGTCCAACACGTATACGTCCCTAAGTGCATGCTTCCGCTCCCTTTTGGGGATGTGGGTTGCGTATATCATGTTCACTGTTCGCACTTGTGGGGGGAAGCCCTTCTGTCCACTATTGTTCGGTGGCCGGGGCTCTTCGTCCTCGTCGCTGTGTAGCCCCTTGTCTCTGTTTTTGGCATTTAACTTGCCGGCCTGCTTGAACACCCAACAATCCCTATTGGTGTGATTGGCTAGTTTTTCGGGGGTGCCATGTATCTGGCACGAGCGATCGAGTATACGGTCCAAACTGGACGGGCCCAGAGTGTTCCTGTTAAATGGCTTTTTCCGCTGACCGGGCTTAGAGCCTCTGAATCCGGCATTAAATGACATATCTTCAGCATTGTTGTTGTTAATGCGGCGCTTGTGCTTGTTGCAATGCGACCTGCCATTGCTGTCCTTGGCATCTGAATTACCAGGGCTCTTGGTCATGTTATTGCTATGAGCCAGCCAGCTGTCTTCTCCCGCGCAAAAGCGGGTCATGAGTGTCGTGAGGGCTGCCATAGATTTCGGCTTTTCCTGACCAAGGTGCCGGGCTAGCCATTCGTCGCGGATGTTGTGTTTGAAAGCCGCTAGGGCCTCTGCATCTGGGCAGTCGACAATTTGATTTTTCTTTGTTAGGAACCGAGTCCAGAATTGCCTGGCCGATTCTTCTGGCTGCTAAATTATGTGGCTCAAGTCATCAGCATCTGGTGGCCGCACATAAGTGCCCTGAAAGTTGTCGAGGAATGCGGCTCCTAGATCTTCCCAACAGCTGATGGACTCGGCTGGCAAGCTGTTAAGCCAATGTCGTGCTGGTCCCTTGAGCTTTAGTGGGAGGTATTTGATGGCGTGTAAGTCGTCACCGCAGGCCATGTGGATGTGGAGGAGGAAATCCTCGATCCATACTGTGGGATCTGTTGTGCTGTCGTATGATTCCATATTTACAGGTTTGAAACCTTCTGGGATTTGATGATCCATTACTTCGTCTGTGAAGCATAAGGGGTGTGCGGCGCCTCTGTATTGGGCTATATCGCGACGCAGCTCGAATGGGTCTTGCCCGCTGTGTTCGGCCCGACCGGATTTACTTTTACTGTATCTGGTGTGACGTTCATCGTCTCATAGAATGGGTCTTGCATGCTTTGCTTTGTCCTCCAATATGTCTCGCAGGTCTGGCGTATCTCCCCATGCCTTTTTATTTGAATGGCGTCGGGGTGGAGGCTGAGTTTTTGGCTGGAATGCCTCTCTATCGCGACCACGAGGTGGCTGATCAACCGTATCATACGCTTCTTCCTCCAGTCGAGGTAGCAACCTGCACTTTGGGTAACTCTTGGAGGGGCGCTCGAGTTTATATTCCTCGACCGTGAGGACTTCAGTCCATCTGCCAGCTAGCAGATCCTGATCAGCTTGAAGTTGCTGCTGCTTTTTCTTAAGGCTATTTGTCGTGGCTATAAGCCGGCGTTTGAAGCGCTCTTGTTCGACGGGATCCTCCGGCACAACGAATTCGTCGTCGCCGAGGCTTGCCTCGTCTTCGGAGGGGGGCATGTAATTATCATCCTCCTCTTCTCCATCTGCCGCTCTCTCAGGAGGGTTGGCTCCTCCATTCTTCTGTTCTAAATCTTGCTGGAGGGGATTGTTGTTGTCTTCGGCACTATGCGGAGTATTTTTATCTCCTGTGCCGGTATCACCACTTTTGCTTTGGCGGGACTTAGAGGGGCGCCGCTGACGTCGGTGCTTGGGTTGCTTCTTGGAGGGGTCATCCTCCGCTATCTCGTCGCCATTGCCTTCTTTGGGTGTATCCACCATGTATATATCGTATGATGAGGTGGCTGTCCATTGCCCTGTGGGTGGTGGTTCCTCTTTGCCTCGTGTATCATCGTCCATACCGTCGATGTATTCGGAGTCAAAATCGAGCATGTCGGTTAAGTCATCGACAGTGGCTACTAAGTGGTTGGTGGGTGGGCCTCGAATTTCTTCGTCGTCCGCATCCCAGTCCTGCCGGACATAGTTCGGCCAAGATCCTCCAGACAAGGACAGAGACCTTAATGAGTTCAGTATGTCGCCAAAGGGCGAGTGCTGAAAAATATCCGCGGAGGTAAACTCCATGATCGGCGCCCAATCGGATTCGATAGGAACGGGCGCAGGCGGTTCGGAATCCGTGGCTGGAGAAGGATCCGGCAGTTTAACAACACGGCTCTTGTGCAAGGTAAGGTCGATGTTTGGCTCGATCGCCGCTGAGGGTAAGGCCTCCGTGGCACGGTCCATCCACCCGTCCGCGGAAGGCGCACCTGGCTCCGAATTGAGGGTCGGAGCGGCTGCCTGTGCGATCTCTTGAACACTATCCGATGGTAGCGCTAAACCGCACTCATCGTGACCGCGTGACGCACAAGGCAGAGGCTCGAATCCGTCGAAGATCAAGTCTCCGCGGATATCGGCCGTGTAGTTTATGCTTCCAAACCTGACCTGGTGGCCAGGGGCGTAACTTTCAATCTGCTCCAGATGGCCAAGCGAATTGGCCCGCAGTGCAAAGCCGCCGAATACGAAGATCTGTCCGGGGAGAAAAGTTTCACCCTGGACTACATCGCCATCGATGATAGTAGGAGCCATCAAGCCTAACAGCGACGACACAGAGGAACTCTCAATGAAAGCACCAATGTCGGTGTCAAAACCAGCGGATCTCGGGTAGGGGGTCCCAAACTATGCGTCTAGGCCGGATGGTAACAGGAGGTAGGGGACACAATGTTTTACCCAGGTTCGGGCCCTCTTGATGGAGGTAAAACCCTACGTCCTGCTTGATCAATATTGATGATATGGGTAGTACAAGAGTAGATCTACCACGAGATCAAAGAGGCTAAACCCTAGAAGCTAGCCTATGGTATGATTATTGTTGTAGTTGTTGTGTCCTACGGACTAAAACCCTCTGGTTTATATAGACACCGGAGAGGGTTAGGGTTACACAAGGTCGGTTACAAAGGAGGAGATATCCATATCCGTACTGGCTAGCTTGCCTTCCACGCCAAGTAGAGTCCCATCCGAACACGAGACGAAGTCTTCAATCTTGTATCTTCATAGTCTAACAGTCCGGCCAAAGGATATAGTCTGGCTGTCCGGAGACCCCCTAATCCAGGACTCCCTCACTGGGCCTTGTGCGGAATTAATGTACATGATGTGATGGCGGGTTAAAATGGTTCTGCTATGTGACGTCATGGCGGGTTATAGTAGATTGATAAGGAATCGATAATGATATATTCTACTGAGTCAAATAGTGGATATTGATATGAACAAGTTCAAATCAACCTGGGGCCTAATGTTGGGGATATCGCTTCGAGGTATGACTTGCCCAGGAGGGGCCGAGTTATACCATTGGCGGTTTAACCTGAAGAAGCACTACAAAAAAATACACTTCCGTGATGATACATGTTTGTCATAGTAGGTCCCATTTTCTGTCATGCATGTACATCCATGACAAATTTATGACAGAATCAAGATAGTCATACCTGTGCTGTCGTAGAAGTGTTCCATGACATTACCAAAATTATCATCAAGGAAGTGTCCACTTCCATCACGATAAATCGCGCGTCACAGAAGTGCTTTCGTCAAGGGTGACCGACACGTGGCATCCACCATAACGGAACGCCGTTAAGCTATCGGGTCGGGTTTTGGATCCGATAACCCGTTAACAGCCACGACCAATGGGGATTTTCCACGTGTAAAATCATCATTGGCTGGAGGAAACACGTGTCGGCAAATCGCTGGGACAGGTGTCATCCACTCATTGGACAGAAGGCGCCTATGATACGTCGACACGTGGCACGGCCCAACAGAGGCCCATTCCTTGAAAAGGTCGGCCCGTTTGACTTGGTCAAAAGGTGGCGGGCCGGCCCATGGAAAGCCTGTTAACGGCATGTTCGCATATAGCCCATTTACAGCCCGCTAACCCAAGGCCCGTTATGCCCAATTCGAATTAGGCCCAGTAGCGTCATCTGCGCCATCCAATATGATTCCAGCCTGTTTTCACTTCTAGCCCATATATGGCCCATGACGTCCTTCGGCCCATATGAGGCCCTATGTAACTCTTGGCCTATTAACGGCCTGTGGTGAAACTGGCCCGTAATGAATAGTGTATCACTTTACACCCATTAATGGCCCGTGGTGAAACTGGCCCACAAAGAACAGTGTATCACTTTATACCCATTAACGGCCCGTTATTCCGTTGGGCCGTTTCCAGCCCATGTTATCTTTCGGCCTTCTCAGAGCCCATTTATTCTTGGGCTATTTTCCAGCATTCTTTTACTTACGGCCCGGTACTGTCATTTTCTGCTTCTGGGCCAAATTCAGCCGATGGTTACAGTCGGCCCGTTTGTGGTCCGTTAATACATTGGGCCATTTCCATAGCGTCATCAAATATGGCCTATTAACGATGGCCCATTATGGTCGGCCCATGAACGGACGATTCCAACTCTAGCCCGTTTACGGCCAGAATGCGGTCTGTTTGGCCCATGTTTGGCCAATCGATCATACGGCCCGTATAAGGTCCATTGATGATACGGCCCGTAGAAGGCCCATTGTTTCTACGGCCCGTAGAAGGCCCACTGTTTCTACGGCCCGTAGGAGGCCCAGTGTCACTACAGTAAATATTAGCCCATGGTTATTGTGGCCTAGTTTAAAAAAATAGGTTATTGCAGCCACTAGCAAACCGCAGAAAAAGAACTGCACTGACTACAAGCAAACAAATAAACAATACAACAAGGAAATAAATAAGCAAGCAACTTACACTAGGCTATCACGGCTATTACACATATTACATCCACTAGGCATCAAAGTTCGCCACCAGTGCAAATATAGGGAACACAACAGCATATAAACGCCACAGCAAAACAAGTCCAGAACTGAAACCACTTCAGAAGATCTCAAGAAATAATATCCTGGATACCCATAATGCTGGCAAGATGCTTAGCAAGCTTATTAACTTTCTCTTGTTTGGCACTTAAGTCCTCTAGCGCTTGCTGTTGCACCAGAAAGTATGCATCTGAATTCTGCAGGGACTTCCTCAGTCCTTCGGCTTCCTGTCGCATAACATATGATCAATGTCTTTCGACTTTAAGTTGAGACTCAAGAAGCCGAACTGATTCAGGCAACGAGTTCGAAGAGCTGGTGCCAGTAGTGGTAGCCAGGAACTCGAACACTACATCAAGATAGGACTTTGGGGTTATCTCAGTGTCTTCAATATAGTTTTTATCAGCTTTCTTGGAGACCAACAAGGATGTCTCACTATCTTGAACCTTATCTGCATTACTTCCTTTACCATTGCATAACAGGGTACTCTTCTCCAATATTTTATCCTCGTTCTAAAAGAGAAACAAACAAACACATCTCAGGTTTACAATGTAGTATATGAAACTCATTTTGGTAAACCAGTTCAGTAGTAAGGTGGACAGGATAACAGCATGAAACAAACATATATCTATGTAGTATGGTCACTGTATGGTCTATATCATTCTAGTTTATGTTGCCAAATCAAGATAGATACAGTTCGAATCATATCTATTTAAGACAAAGCAGCATAGACATAATATAAGTGTGGGAAACTACACAGCAATAACAACACTTGTAATGTGCATGGCATGAGAACATAACTGTTTATTCAATTGAAACTGAAATCAACATAGAGCAAGTTATAACAGCAAATAGCCAAACACGTTGAAGAAACAGGTTTAAAACATACCTATTGTGCCATTGCAGTTTCAATTGCATCCTTCAAATTTGAAATTATTCGTATTAGTAAATACAATGATGCAAGAGCAAAGTAGTATGAACCATAGCTACGAATCCTGACGTAAGAACAATTCTTCTGCTGCTTTAAGCATTGACTTCAGGTTCGGAGTGGTGGTCCTCGTGATTTGGGCACTACAGTTGTCTTACTAACTGCTCGTGTTTGGGTGCTCTGTGGTGGAGATGGTGATGTGTCAACGGGAACTGGGTGTCTATCTGCTAGGGTTGGGGTTAGAAGGGGTGTAGCTGGTTCTTTGTCCAACTGGGTAGGAGTACAATTTGCATGAGTGTGGGTTATGTGTGGTGGGGCTGGTTCTTGGGCAAGTACAACCGTGGTTCTGTATGCATCGACAGGTAGCATGATCTTTTCTGAAGACCGTGTTTTTACTCCCACAGATACTGCCATCACTCCCTCCAATTGAAATGGCTGATAAACAAGAAAAGTAATTGAATGTATAGACATTGTAAGATAGACAGGTGCAATGGATAGTAGGGAAGAAAACAGGGCATGAAATAATTCACATTTATGTTGTCTAAGCAAACAGAATAGCAGGACATAATTTCACATATATGATGGCTAATTAAACAGGATAGCATGACACAATTTCACATGTATGATGGCTAACTAAACAGGATAGAATGACATACTTCAAAATATGATGACTATGTAAACAAGATGACATGATATAACTATACGATGTGTCTATTAAAGTGGTTGGCATGCCATAAATCACAAACATGCCGTCAATGGAAACATGATGGCATGATATAATTCACGGATAGAATGACATAATTTAAAATATGATGACTATGTAAACAGGATGAGATGATATAACTATATTATGTCTTTAGAAAATGGGTTGGCATGCCATAATTCAGATACATGTTGTCTATGTAAACATCATGGCATGACATAATTCAAATATATGATTTATATACTAAGGAAGTGAGCAGAGGGCAATCACATATATGACGTGTCAACTAAGGAGATGGCATTCAATATTGTGTTTATGATGTAAAAACTAAGCATTGCAATACAACATATGCATTATATGAGTAATATAACCCTACCAAGTTTGAGCATACACCTCAGGGGGATAATAGGACTGGTCATCTGCCTCTGAGTCCTCCTCTGAAGAGCTATCTTTAACCAGCAAGATATCTGCTTCAGTAGGTAGCATTGTCTGCTCTGAAGACCTTGTTTTCACTCCAGATTTCTCCATCATCAATTCAAATGGCTGATACACAAGAAGAGCAGTTGAATATACAAACATTGTCGACAAAAGCAATGAGAAATACAAAAAAAGGATAGCATGATATAATTCACATATATGATGCTTGCCTAAACAGCATGGCATTGCATAATTCACATAGATAGTGCCTTGCAACAAGATAACATTGCATAATTCACATATATAATGTCTTGCAACAAGATGGCATTGCATAATTCACATATATGGTAATTAGACACTAAACAGGTGGCATTCACACAAAGCATGTCTAAACTAAGCAAATGACATAGCAATGCAAGATACCATACGCACGATATGGGTAATATAACCCTGCCAAGTTAGGGCATGCACCTCGGAGGGGGGAATATGACTGGTCATCTATCTCTGAATCCTCCTCTGAGGAGCTATCGGTAACCAGCAAGACATGCGCTTCGTCAGATAGCATTGTCTGCTCTGAAGACCTTGTTTCCACTCCAGATTTTTCTATGACCGTGCCGAATGGCTGATGCACAGGAAGAGTAATTGAATGTACTAAAATTGTTAACAAATTTAACACGTAATAAAAAATGATGGCATGATATAATTCACATATAAGATGACTGGCTAACCAGGGTGGCATTGCAAAATTCACATATATGATGCCTGGCTAGACAAGATGGCATTGCATGATTCACATATACGATAAAGAAACTAAATAGATGGCATTGACACAAAGCATGTCTAAACTAAGCAGATGACATCTTTAATGTATACAGTAAGGAATGCAAGGCACCATATGCATGATATTACCAACATCAGCATGCCAAGTTAGAGCGAAGACCTCATGGGGTAAATAGGAGTGGTCTTCTCCTTCTGAACCCCCCTCAGAACAGTTATCTTCCTCTTGATTACGATCAGAAATGGGTGGAGGGGGGCTGCCTTTGCGCCCACCATGGAACAACGTCTGCATGACATTTTATTGCCACGCAAGGCTCGTCTCTTTTTCTCTACATGATCAGTTCCATTGTGTACAATAACTGGCATGCATAGGAATAAAACATAGTGAGATTATGTAAGGAGTGCATGCACAAATCCAGAGTGATGGTAGCAAACTGTGGATAGACCCAAAACCAATGATAACAGGCAGATAATAGCTTTAGTTAAAAAATACAGATAATGGCTCCTTTAATGTTTGTTTGCACCCAACATGAAACTTATAGTAGACACCGAAGATTAACCAGATAGTAGACAGACAGTACTGATTGCTGCCCCAATATGTACCCCACAACCATTTAAAAACTCAAGTTTCAGCATTAGTTTGGACCTAACTCGGAGTCTAATACGTGAACACGATGATAATGTAGCATGTCATCATATTAAGCGACGCATAATGTTGGGGTTATACCCCGCGGTATGATCCGACCGGAGTTATAACCCGGCTGGTACTTAGTAAACCGGCAGGTGTTAAGGCAAATTATGCATATAGAGAGCGCTCGTCGCCAAATTATGCATATAGTACTATTAAAAAGGCTAGTCACAATAATGGTGTCCAGCACAACCCACCCCTCAAATAAAACTAAGAGGGTGCTTGGATATGTTTTAGTCCCATGACTAAAAGTAGTGGGACTAAAACATGCTAGCCTCACCCATGCTTGGATCCAAATACTAAAAAGGAAACCAAGTTAATGATCATTTATTATCCTGCAAACCCTCCAATCCAGAACTCGCTTGTGTTAAAGGAGAGGAGTTAAATGAGTAGAGAGAGGACTAATCCACATTTTAGTAGGGGTACCCCTGACTAAAAAAATTTAGTCTCAAGACTAGTTTTAGCCCATCTTTAGTCAGGGGTGCTTGGAACTTTAGCCTCTTAAAGAGACTATTTTTAGTCAGACTAAAATAAGTCCCTTGGATCCAAGCACCCTCTAAGCATCCTAGAATTCTTTGACAAAACTAAGCACCCTGAAATTCTTTGACAACTAAACTGCTGGCTATATGATGTTGGCCATATATATTCTACGTATATAATGTGAAGAAACGAGTGGTAGTACTATACCAACTAAAAGATGAAATGTAAGAAATACTAGTATGTACGTACTGAAGAGTTAAAGTAACAAGAAGAAATATAACATAGTTCTGCTAGGGGCTCAGCACAACACACCCCTCAAATTAAATTAAGCACACCTGAAACTAAACTTTGCAACTATTCCGGTAGACACTGCATTAGAACCACCATGAGCAATGACACTGCCACCTTACTTGGAGTCCTCGTCCACGTCCTCGACTTTGTCCTTGTCCCTCTTCCTCTTGGCGGATACTTCTTTGCTTGAACCGCACACTTGGCTGTTGCTCTTCATCCAACCCTTGTAGATATTGAAGCAAAGGTAGCCATCCATTGCAGCATAGTGGATGTGGTCTATATCTAGTACATTCCGCTGCCATGCATGATGATGAAACATGTATGGAGGTTTCTCCAGTTTACCGTACGAAGGATGAACCATGGCTCTTGCCAGGGTCAGCATTGAAGGCTGACGAGAGGACACCAGCCGATTCTTCTGGAGGTCGAAGGGGTTGCCTACAACGAGACCTATCCGACGCAGGACATCCCTGTCGTTCTTAAAGTCTACAGTAACGAATTTCACTTTTTTTTCCTTGAGGAAGTTCTTAAAATCCTGGCACTCAACGTTGGCATGGCATATGTGGTAGACCTAGCAAACGTTATGTACGCAAACCTGGATCACGGCGGGCTTCTTCCTCCCTTTGTCCTTTAGATCCTTCTCTGGTCCCAGGACTGTGGTGTACTCAACATCTTGCCCAGCGACCCACTCATCATCTGAGTTTTCGAACATGCGTCTGAAGCGAGAAAGGCATCCTTTCACCTCGCGGAAGAACGGGTGTAGATGATGTCGAACTCATCGCCAGTGATGGTTCTAACCTTGTACTCACCGCCGATCGTGGAGATTTGGGATGCCATGGATTTGGGAGAAGGGTTAGGATTAGTGGAACTTCCGTAATGTGAATGGACAGGATGACTAGGAGCGAACCGCCGTAGTATTGAAGGATGTGCGAGGACGAGTAGGAGCGAACTGCCAGCGTGCGAACGGCAGGGTAGTGGCTTTCCATTCTCCCATGATATGGGCTTCCGAGAGCCCTTGGATCTGAGATCGAAGGGTTGCATGGCGTGATTCTAGACCTATGGGTGAATATCCTATCCTGGAGGGTTATTCTGCAAATTTTCAGCAACTTAGCATGCGACCGTTTGATCTCAGATCCAAGGGCTGCCAGCAGCCCGTATCATGGTCGCGCATACCACGACCATCGCGTCGCTCGCGCGGTCGTGCCCTTGGAAATTTAACACGGTGCATTAGGCTATCTGATGTTGGCATGTCATACATAGTCATCACTTAGTCACTCATACAATGACAAGGTTGGCTATAAGGTTGGCTATAAGTGTTTTTTTACTCCTCTCTATCTCTTTCTTCGTACTCCCTCCGTCCCATAATATAAGAATGTTTTTGACACTAGTGTAGTGCCAAAACGTTCTTATATTATGGGACACAGGGCGTACTAGTATTTATTGCATTTGCCAAGGATTGACCTCTTCCAATGAAATGGTGTGGCTAAGTTTGCTTCATTTAATTAGCTATAGACTCAAAATTGTCTTTTCACCTAGGTACACGCGCTTAGCACCATTTCTTCCTTGGGTCACCAAACTAGTCTCTCTCTTCTTGATTAACTTGCCACATTAGACTTTATGCCTATGTGGCAAGCTTAAGCACCTGTAGGAGCACGTAAAAGTAAGTACAATAGTGCGCTTTACATGGCATTTTTGAATATGTGGAGGAAAGAGAGGTAAGGAAAAAGTGGAGAAGTGGGCTCTCATGCAAGAGCCAACCTCTACTACATGGTGGAGCATTGGGAGAGGCACCTGTATGGAGGTGGTCAGGAATCGGGAGACTCACGCCGGTCGTAGCGCCGCAGTTAAAATGATAATGGCAAGTCAAATCACGGGGCCCCACCTGTCGAATAGTAACTCGTTGTCAAATCACACAGCCCTACGTTTGCAGCAGCCTACTCCCTCGTCTTCTCGCGTCTTTGTCAAACTGACTAGGCGGAACTACCTCGCCGCCTACCGTGCAAGAAAAGCCCCGCCCTCGACTTTTAAATAGTATAAAGTATACTAATTTTGTATCCATGGATTGCGCCCGTGCCATGGACCAAAGCGTCCAGAAAACGGAGGAGAGACAGTGGTCTTGTAATAGAGAAGAGGGATAGGCGAGACCGTGGTTTTGGAATGGAGATGATGGAGAGGAGAGGAGGTGGTTTTGCAATGGAGAAGATCAGAAGAGGGAGAGGCGAGACGGTGGTTTTGGAATGGAGATGATGGAGAGGAGAGGAGGTGGTTTTGCAATGGAGAAGAGGGAGAGGAGCATGCGGCCGCGATTTAGGATTGGACAAGAGGGCCGGCGCGCTGTGACAGGATCAAAATCAAAATAAATTTACCCTTCAATTAAGAAAGTGACCCCACATTAACTAGTCTCCCTTTTATTATGGGTCATAATTAACCATGATTTTCGCACATAAAATATATGTTATAAGTTGCAAAAATAATATAATTTGAAAGTACATTCAGATACGAACCAAACGATACAATTTTTGGTGACATGCATTCACATTTTGCTTGTCAAATATAGTACGTGGTCAAACTTTGACCCAAAATACGCAAAACAAGAAAAAAATACTTCTAAGACCAGTGCCGCTCTTCTCCTCTTAAACCGCCGCCGCTCCTCTCCTGTTCCAATCTAAATCCAACGCCTATCCTCTCCTCTTCCATTTCAAAACCACCGCTCCTCCTCTCCTGTTCCAGTCCAAAACCAGCGTCGCTCCTCTCCCATTCTAATCCAAAACCAGCGATGCTCCTCTCCTCTTCCATTCAAAAACCACCGCCGGCGAGTGAAGGTGCTGTGGAGAAGTAGATCGATGGAGGAGTACAACCGATACGTGAGGATCGCAGACGGCGACCCTGTGAAGCTAGCTAGGATGTAGGAGATTCAGTCTTGGTTTGACAACAAGAACCAACTAGCGGCGACATCCATGGCCAAATATCTGCAACAGAGCGAAAAGGCGGTGATACTCCCGGAGGTAGTCACACCGGAGTACATAGAGCTACTCCTCTGCGCCATGGAGCAAACAGATTCACCGAATCCGATCATGAGGGAGCGGTGGTGGGAGTTTGATCCCAGATGGAGCATCCACCAGAGACTGAAGGATCGAGCATCTACAGGGTGTCTTTTGTGAGGGTGTCCTGCCAGAGCGAGCTGGTGGAGTCTTTGTCGACCGAACCCAACTGCAAGAGGAGAAAAGTAGTTGGCCCGACGATGCTTCCCCGCCATCATCTCCCTCGGTGTTCACATAGTCTCACGGGGCGGCTGTCTGTCGCCGAGGAATAGGAGGGGGCTGCCCCACCCAGCCCAATAGTCGGGCAGGTTGTGAATTGTTAGGAGGAGCTTAGGGTTGTCGGTATTTGCAGGTTGTCAATTTTGTTTTGTGTTGTGTATTTTGAGAGTACTTTCAGATATGAATGTCTTTTGAATTTCGGATTTGTAGTATTGAGCATATAAGTATTTTATGAATTATAGATATCTATTTTTAGCACTTAGAAAAATGTAGTTTCATAGGAGTATAAAAGTGCAGACAATGTGATTCTCAGAGAAGAAACTGCAAGCTTCAGTTTCAGATAAGAAACTGCAAGTTCAGTTTTAGATAAGAAACTGCAACTTTCAGAGGTAGAGCATTTATATTAACACGGCCTTTTCAAAAAGGGTTAACATCATGTTGGAAGTTTTATTCATGGTCGAAAATGGAAATACCAGCCAGTTAACATCATGCTGATCAACATTCATGCATAGCACATATTCATATGATGCACAGTCAAAATGCCCACACAATGTCGAGTGTGCGAAACACAGAGAAAACGAGGGACAAAGTTTTGGCAAGTGTTGGACGTGGTTTTTGGTTGCCATGTCTACGCTTTCATTTTTAACATGCGCAACCCACGACCTCGGATGGGAGGTTCATAGGCCTGTTTGTATTTTCTTAGGGCCGTCATGTATCGACCGGCCTATGGACCTCCCATCCGAGGTTTTATTTTTGGCAGCGCAATTTATGTATTTTTTTGAACAAAACGCAGAGGTCTGTTCTATTTTTCTATATAAGAATAGGAACGCCAGGTCCAACTTATGTTTCCCTTCTAACTATATTGAAGGAAATATGCCCTAGAGGAAATAATAAAGTTATTATTTAATTCCTTATATCATGATAAATGTTTACTATTCATGCTAGAATTGTATTAACAGGAAATATAATACATGTGTGAATACATAGACAAACAGTATGTCACTAGTATGCCTCTACTTGACTAGCTCATTGATCAGAGATGGTTAAGTTTCCTAACCATAGACAAAGTGTTGTCATTTAATTAATGAGATCACGTCATTAGGAGAATGATGTGATTGACTTGACCCATTCCGTTAGCTTAGCACACGATCGTTTAGTATTCTGCTATTGCTTTCTTCATGACTTATACATGTTCCTATGACTATGAGATTATGCAACTCCCGTTTACCGGAGGAACACTTTGTGTGCTACCAAACATCACAACGTAACTGGGTGATTATAAAGGTGCTCTACAGGTGTCTCCGAAGGTACTTGTTGGGTTGGCGTATTTCGAGATTAGGATTTGTCACTCCGATTGTCGGAGAGGTATCTCTGGGCCCTCTCGGTAATGCACATCACTTAAGCCTTGCAAGCATTGCAACTAATGAGTTAGTTGCGGGATGATGTATTACAGAACGAGTAAAGAGACTTGCCGGTAACGAGATTGAACTAGGTATTGAGATACCGACGATCGAATCTCGGGCAAGTAACATACTGATGACAAAGGGAACAACGTATGTTGTTATGCGGTTTGACCGATAAAGATCTTCGTAGAATATGTGGGAGCCAATATGAACATCCAGGTTCCGCTATTGGTTATTGACCAGAGACTTGTCTCGGTCATGTCTACATAGTTCTCAAACCCATAGGGTCCGCACGCTTAACATTTCGATGACGGTTATATTATGAGTTTATATGTTTTGATGTACCGAAGGTTGTTCGGAGTCCCGGATGTGATCCCGGACATGACGAGGAGTCTCGAAATGGTCGAGACATGAATATTGATATATTGGAAGCCTATGTTTGGATATCGGAAGTGTTCCGGGTGAAATCAGGATTTTACCGAAGTACCGGAAAGTTACCGGAACCCCCCAGGGGCTTAATGGGCCTACATGGGCCTTAGTGGAAATAGATGGCAGCAAGGGGAGTGTGGGGCGCGCCCCCCAAGTCCCAAACCGAATTGGTTTAGGGCAAGGGGGCCGGCCCCCTCTTTCCCTCTCCCCTCTCCCTTTCCTTCCCCCTCTCCTACTCCTACTACGAATAGGAGGAGTCCTACTCCTAGTGGGAGTAGGACTCCCCTTGGCACGCCTCTCCCTGGCCGGCCACCTCCTCCCCTTGCTCCTTTATATACGGGGGCAGGGGGCACCCCATAGACACAACAATTGATCGTTTGATCTTTTAGCCGTGTGCGGTGCCCCTCTCCACCATAGTCCACCTCGATAATACTGTAGCGGTGCTCAGGCGAAGTCCTGCGTCGGTAGAACATCATCATTGTCACCATGCCGTCGTGCTGACGAAACTCTCCCTCAACACTCGGCTGGATCGGAGTTCGAGGGACGTCAACGAGCTGAACGTGTGCTGAACTCGGAGGTGCCGTACGTTCGGTACTTGATCGGTCGGATCATGAAGACATACGACTACATCAACCGCGTTGTGCTAACGCTTCCGCTGGTCTATGAGGGTATGTGGACAACACTCTCCCCTCTCATTGCTATGCATCACCATGATCTTGCGTGTGCATAGGAATTTTTTTGAAATTACTACATTCCCCAATAGTCGCATCCGATCCTGGTTTTATGCGTAGATGTCATATGCACGAGTAGAACACAAGTGAGTTGTGGGCAATATAAGTCATACTGCTTACCAGCATGTCATACTTTGGTTCGGCGGTATTGTTGGATTAAGCGGCCCGAACCGACATTACGTGTACGCTTACGCGAGACTGGTTCTACCGACGTGCTTTGCACACAGGTGGCTGGCGGGTGTCAGTTTCTCCAACTTTAGTTGAACCGAGTGTGGCTACGCCCGGTCCTTGAGAAGGTTAAAACGGAAACAACTTGACAAACTATTGTTGTGGTTTTGATGCGTAGGTTAGAACGGTTCTTGCTAAGCCCGTAACAGCCACGTAAAATTTGCAACAACAAAGTAGAGGACGTCTAACTTGTTTTTGCAGGGCATGTTGTGATGTGATATGGTCAAGACATGATGCTAAATTTTATTGTATGAGAAGATCATGTTTTGTAACCGAGTTATCGGCAACTGGCAGGAGCCATATGGTTGTCGCTTTATTGTATGCAATGCAATTGCCCTGTAATGCTTTACTTTATCACTAAGCGGTATCGATAGTCGTGGAAGCATAAGATTGGCGAGACGACAACGATGCTACGATGGAGATCAAGGTGTCGCACCGGTGACAATGGTGATCATGACGGTGCTTCGGAGATGGAGATCACAAGCACAAGATGATGATGGCCATATCATATCACTTATATTGATTGCATGTGATGTTTATCTTTTATGCATCTTATGTTGCTTTGATTGACGGTAGCATTATAAGATGATCCCTCACTAAATTATCAAAATATAAGTGTTCTCCCTGAGTATGCACCGTTGTGAAAGTTCTTCGTGCTGAGACACTACGTGATGATCGGGTGTGATAGGCTCTACATTCAAATACAACGGGTGCAAAACAGTTGCACACGCGGAATACTCAGGTTAAACTTGACGAGCCTAGCATATAACAGATATGGCCTCGGAACACGGAGACCGAAAGGTCGAGCGTGAATCATATGGTAGATATGATAAACATAGTGATGTTCACCATTGAAACTACTCCATCTCACGTGATGATCGTACATGGTTTAGTTGATATGGATCACGTGATCACTTAGAGGATTAGAGGGATGTCTATCTAAGTGGGAGTTCTTAAATAATATGATTAATTGAACTTAAATTTATCATGAACTTAGTACCTGATAGTATCTTGCTTGTCTATGTTGATTGTAGATAGATGGCCCGTCCTGTTGTTCCATTGAATTTTAATGTGTTCCTTGAGAAAGCAAAGTTGAAAGATGGTAGCAATTACACGGACCGGGTCCGTAACTTGAGGATTATCCTCATTGCTGCTCAGAAGAATTACGTCCTGGAAGCACCGCTAGGTGTACCACCTGCACCAGCAACTGCAGACATTGTGAATGCCTGACAGACACGTGTTGATGACTACTCGATAGTTCAGTGTGCCATGCTTTACGGCTTAGAAATGGGACTTCAACGATGTTTTGAACACCATGGAGCATATGAGATGTTCCAGGAGTTGAAGTTAATATTTCAAAAGAATGCCTGGATTGAGAGATATGAAGTCTCCAATAAGTTCTACAGCTGCAAGATGGAGGAGAATAGTTCTGTCAGTGAGCATATACTCAAGATGTCTGGGTACTGCAATCACTTGATTCAACTGGGTTGATTCAACTGGGAGTTAATCTTCCGGATGATAGCGTCATTGACAGAATTCTCCAATCACTGCCACCAAGCTACAAGAGCTTTGTGATGAACTATAATATGCAAGGGATGGATAAGACAATTCCCGAGCTCTTCGCAATGCTAAAGGTAGCGGAGGTAGAAATCAAGAAGGAGCATCAAGTGTTGATGGTCAATAAGACCACCAGTTTCAAGAAAAAGGGTAAAGGGAAGAAGAAGGGGAACTTCAAGAAGAACAGCAAGCGAGTTGCTGCTCAGGAGAAGAAACCCAAGTCTGGACCTAAGCCTGAGACTGAGTGCTTCTACTTCAACCAGACTGGTCACTGGAAGCGGAACTGCCCCAAGTATTTGGCGGATAAGAAGGATGGCAAGGTGAACCAATGATAGCAGGCGGATAATAGCTTTAGTTAAAAAATACAGATAATGGCTCCTTTAATGTTTGTTTGCACCCAACATGAAACTCATAGTAGACACCGGAGATTAACCAGATAGTAGACAAACAATACTGATTGCTGCCCCAATATGTACCCCACAACCATTTAAAAACTCAAGTTTCAGCATTAGTTTGGACCTAACTCAGAGTCTAATAGGTGAACATGACGATAATGTAGCATGTCATCATATTAAGCGATGCATAATGTCGGGGATATACCCCGCGGTATGATCCGGCCGGAGTTATAACACGGCTGGGACTTAGTAAACCGGCAGGTGTTAAGGCAGGTGGTAAACCGGTTGGTGTTAAGTTAGACGGTAAACCGGCAGGTTGCTAAACCGGCTGACAGTTAAGACAGACAGGTAAAACAGACAGTTAAATCAGATGGTAAACCGGCAGGTGGTAAACCAGAAAGTGTTAAGGCAGGTGGTAAACCGACTGGAGTTAAGTCAGATCTTAAACTGGCAGACCATCTTAAACCGGCAAACAGTGATAACTGGGTTGCCAAGGGTTATGAAGCCCGAGACATTATGAAGCCCAAGATGTTAAGAAGCCCATGAAGATAAGTCAGAATAGTTAAGTCTTAAGTCCGAGTTGGACTCTACATGTAACCCGCCCCTTCAACATATATAAGGAGGGGTAGGGCTCCCCAAAAAGGGACGAGTAAGAAGAAACAATCTTAGGGCTAGACACAAAGAGGAGAGCCGGTTTACGGCGACTCCCTCATGATGATAATGAGACCTAGCCTCAAACAACATGTAGGGTTGTTACCGTATGATGTTTCTCGGGGCCCGAAGCTGTCTAAATCACTGTCTTGTGTTGCGTCTCTCGATTCCGCTCAACCCCTCTCAAGCTACCACATAGATGCTTTGGTCTCACGACTAAGTCCTCACACTAGGACATCTGCCGTGACAATTCCACGACAGTTGGCACCCACAGTGGGCCCCGCGCACGATGGTGTTGAGTTTTGAAGGGATCTCTTTTAGGGATCAAGAAGACTGTAATTTTCCGGATGAACCGGTTTGAAAGGACTTGCATCAACTTCAAAGGTCATTAGTTCAGATTTGGGATCTATGATATTTAAGGTGCAAAAAAAATTAGGGTTACAACTTGAGCGCCGCTCTCGTCTGACGATCCGTCGAAGCCAACAGGAAGTTTATCTACGTACGACTTTTTATCGGCGGGTTGTGCACAACATCTGGCAATCAAGCTGTCAAAATCACTGCATCGCTAAAACCATCAACTTCTGTTGGTATCTGATCGGACCCGTTACAAGTCCCGGAACATCAACTCGTAGCTGATGGTGATGTTTATTCCTTCAAAGTACAGCGATCTGAAACCGGATCAATGTTTGGAACACCGCCTAAACCGAGACCGGTAGGAGTTCTGTATGTACGCAAGTCATCCAAGGCTATAGGCTGATTTGCCGAGTTCCAATACGGCTCCTAGGCCATTATTATATCCATCCGAATTAGAGGAGTCCAAGAGCTGCCGCCGGATCATTGTCAGGGTATCTTTCAAAGAAAAGAAAAAACGAAGCGCTGGAAGGAGGGCCACGACCCGGAAGGTGGGGCGGACGTGGACTTGGCAAAGCACAAGACCCAAAAACAGACTCGCGCTAAGTCGCCAAAGCCACCGTCGCTGGCCTGTGCCTCTGTTCTTCTCCAACCCGTCAGCTCCGACTCTGCTGCCCTCCGGGATTCTCATGCCAGGCCGCCTTGGCCTCGCACCTTTCTACCGACCGCACCGTGAACCGCCGACTATCAGGGGACCTCCAAGCCTCCTCCCCTGTTGCGATGGGTTCAGAGCAGCCATGGCCTCATCATGCTTCGCTTGAGCACCGGCCACCTCCGAGTCACGCCCGTCATCTGCTCCGCCTCCGCGACCTGCCCAGTTCAATCTCGGGATAGACCGCTGTTCCCGCGGCCATAACACGTTGTGGATCCCTGCCGCATTGAACCGGCTACAGCCTCGGTAACCCGCTGCTGCGGTTCCCCTCTGCCTGTGAGTCGCCCTTGTCAAAACGCCCGCGGGTCCAGTTGCCGGCTGTCAAACCGGCTGCGTCGTCACCAACGCCGCCCCGACTCGCCTCGGACCTGGATTCACCATCGCCGAGCCGCAGTGGGTTTGCCTTGTTCTCCAACGCCCATGTCTCCCCTGGCCGTGCTCTGTCCCTGTTGTGGCCAAGTGGCCTCAGACCAGCCAAACCGTCGCCGAGCTACAGAATTATTTTACCCAAAGCCAAACCGCCGCCAGGACAAGCCCCTGCTACAATCCGAATTTGCCTTCGCCAAGTCACCACAGTGACCCGCCGGACCCGTGAGCCGCCATCTCTCACCTCAACCTGAGCTGCTTCGCGCCATGAGCCGCTGGCCAGCCTCCGTTTCAACAACAGCAGCGCCGAGCCGCTTCCGACTGCGCCTCTCTAACCCATCACAGGTTCGGCCGGGCCTCGCCTCCTTTGGGTTGCCATCAACGACCCGCGGCCGCGCTTCTCCAACCCGTCGCCGGTTCAGCCGCGCCTCTCCAACCCGTCGCCTTAAACCGCCGTCACCAGCGCGCCGAGCGGCCGTTGCCTGAAGCGCTCCGCCTTTGTTACCTGCCCTACCATCAATGTAACATCCCAAAATTCTAAATTTTGGAATGTTATATTAAATAAATAACTATGCTTGATTGTCTGATTGTTGGTTTGATGGATTGAGTGAAACTGAGTGAAATTTGAAACTTTTGAAAGCTGAATGAGAGGGAATGAAATGACTTTCCCAAAACTTTCCCCTTTTGCCTTTTGATCCCAATGGATTCAAATTCATACCAACACCAAAGCCTAGAGTGAGGATGACATGACTTCCTTCATTTTTAAATGAATAGGGTTTTGGAAAAAGATTTGAATTTCATTTGGGAAGATTTCAAATTCAAAGCTTTATGTAACTCAATGATATTCATGAGGGAAGATAAGATGACTTCTTCAATTATGTGAAATAGGAGTTGGAAGTTATAATGAATCAAGTTGAAAATCATTTGAAAGTGCTTTGAAACCCTCTTTCAAATTTTGAGTTTTGAATTTGAATTTCAAACTTTGGCATGTGGGAAACATTTCAAAAACTAAGCCTGATAAATACTTGATCAAAAGTATGAGAGGAGCAAACATGACACTCCAAAAACATCAGAGGAAACAATGCCAAAGGATTTGGATTCAAATCTGAATTTTATTTGAATTTGAAAAAAATGGATTTTTATAAAGTTTGGATTTTTGCCTTTGGAAAAATGTTCAAATGAAAGGGAATATTCCCCTGATCATTTTAGTATATATATACCCTATATAAAATATTTATAGATAATGTTTTATTTTTTTTGTTTTTGTTTTATTTAAAAAAATAAAGAAA